>NW_008360324.1:1932276-2004557 GCF_000622305.1 Nannospalax galili | reverse complement strand
CCAACCCCCGCCAGCTGCCTCCGCTCCCCTCCGGCCCGCCCCTCCTCCCCAGCCACCTGCTGTCTCTGCCCAGGAGAAGGTAGTGGGTGACAGGAGGGAGGAGCCGCCTGACCTTATCCCTTCAACCGCGAAGGGCGAGGGACCCCGGTCGGCCAGGAAGCCCCCTGCATCCCCGCTCCCCTCCTGTGATCTCTCTCTGTCCTTCACCCCCATTTCTCCGTCCTTCATATCTTCCTTCTTCCCTCCCTCTCTGACTCTCCGTCTCTTTCCTCCTGAGCCCACTAGTCGGGAGTGGGGGTGTAGGGGGGTGGGGTGTGGTGGGAAGGGATCCTAAGGCCTTAGGGGGGATAGTAGGGGGCCTCCCAACCATTCCCTACACCTCCCTCTGGCTGCCCATTGCCATGGCAACTAGGGTGTACTGGGCTGGGTGGGATACAAATGTGGGGGGATGGACCTTTTGGAGGAAAGCAAGGGGTCTAAGGTTCTTCCGCAGGAATTAGGCAGTGGCACAGCTGCACCCCACTTTTACCCCATTTGCCCCAGAGCCTTTATGCGGGTCCTTACAGCCTCTACTCCATTCGGTGTCTCACCTGATTCCCTCTCAGCCCCCTCCTAGGACTCACTGAACTGTGTCACTAAGATCAGACAGCCAGGTCTCTCCTTGCTCCCTGAGCAAAGGGAAACTGAGATTCTGGGCCAGGAGAGGAGGTTCAAGGTCTAGTGAGGACAGGCACCTTATTGAATGTCGGGCTTTTCTTCCCAGGCTCTCTGTCTCCCTGCTCCCTACCTCCATCATCCCCCACCCTCCCAGCCCCCTCCCTCCAAGATCTCTCCAGGGCTTCTGAGCTTTTTCTTCTATTTTCAGATACTACCACTTTGCCCCCTCTTTCTCTTCTGCTCAAACTCTCCTCCTTCTCTTTGGTTCCCCCTCTTTCCATTTCTGGATGCTTCTGATGTCAGTGGTTTCCCCCGCCTTCACGTTCCCGAGGCCCCCCCCTCTCTGATTTTCCCCTTCCTTGGGTAGTTGGAGAAGGGAATTCAGGCTCAGAGAAGTGAGCTGAGCTACAACAAGATTGCTGGGTCTGGGGCGCCTGCTTTACTGTGAGCCCCCAAGAAGAAACACATCACCCGTCTCCCATCAGCAACTCTGAAGAGAGATTTGGGAACATGAAGACTGGGGTGGATGAGTCTGAACAGGGGCTGTTATAAGAAGGAATCTGGGAATTCCGGAGGGGTCAGAGGAGAAAGGGCTGAAAAGATGGGAGACAGGGAGCTAAGGCTACCTTTTTTCCTGGTAGTCTGGAAACATGAGAGAACATCTGTGTGGGTAAGTGACCACCTGAATTGAGGCAGGAGAATGCTTTGAATGACTCCAGTGACCCTTGGCACTCGATCATCTGTATGGTTTGAAGGGCAAGGGAGCACAAACAGTGAGGGTACAGCAAAGTCCTGACTCCCCCCACCCCATCTCATATTCCTTTACAGCTTGTCCAGGTGACTGAGCCCCACACCCAAACCTCTTGGGGCATCCAGAAGATTCCCTGACTGGTCAGAATCAGAGGGAAAAGACCTGCAAGTCCCAGCATGGGAATCAGAGCTTCCCAGCCAGCCTCTTAGCTGGGAAAGCAGCCAGCTTGCCTCCCCCATCAATTACAGAGATAATTAAGAAAGGGCCCCACCCAACATGGAGACTGAGGACCACCTCTGCTGATTCTCTGCCTTCTCCCCTGCCCTGCCCACCTAGCCTTAGCTGGGTCAGTCATGCCATGCTGAACAGTAGTGGGGACCTGGAGTCAGCTTGTCTGACTACAGGGCAAGGATTGTGGGCATCATGAGGGTGTGTGTGAGTGGGGCTCCTGGGTGAGACCTAGCCCCCGCCCCCAGGAGTTCAAGGGGGTGGGGGGATCTGAGGATAGGATGGCTCGGGGCGGGGTGGGGGCAGAGGAAGCCTCCCTACGCTCAAACGCGTTGTCCTGGCTGGCCTGTGGGCTCCTGGCCCTGCTGGCCAATGCCTGGATCATCCTCAGCATCTCAGCCAAACAGCAGAAGCACAAGCCACTGGAGTTGCTGCTCTGCTTCCTAGCGGGCACACATATACTCATGGCAGCTGTGCCCCTCACCACCTTTGCTGTGGTGCAGCTGAGACGCCAGGCTTCATCCGACTATGACTGGAATGAGAGCATCTGCAAAGTCTTTGTGTCCACCTACTATACACTGGCCCTGGCCACCTGCTTCACGGTTGCCTCGCTCTCCTACCACCGCATGTGGATGGTGCGTTGGCCTGTCAACTACCGCCTCAGCAACGCTAAGAAGCAGGCGCTCCATGCCGTCATGGGTATCTGGATGGTCAGCTTCATCCTTTCCACACTGCCGTCCATTGGCTGGCACAACAACGGGGAGCGCTACTATGCCCGAGGCTGCCAGTTCATAGTCTCCAAGATTGGCCTTGGCTTTGGTGTCTGCTTCAGCCTCTTGTTACTTGGGGGCATTGTCATGGGGTTGGTCTGTGTGGCTATCACCTTCTACCAGACATTGTGGGCCCGGCCCCGGAGGGCTCGGCAGGCCCGGAGAGCAGGGGGCAGTGGAGGAACCAAAGCAGGTGGGTTGGGGGGCTTGGGTACCCGGCCAGCTTTTGAGGTGCCAGCCATTGTAGTGGAGGATACTCGAGGGAAGCGGCGGTCGTCACTGGATGGTTCTGAGTCTGCCAAGACATCCCTGCAGGTCACCAACTTGGTCAGCGCCATCGTCTTTCTCTATGACTCACTCACAGGAGTGCCCATCTTGGTGAGATTGGGGTCCTCCACCTGTTCTTAATATCCAGGTCCCAGGATCAACAGCATCTGCCATCCAATTCCATCAGTCATACAGCAGCTTTTTTCATCGTGTTTCCTTCAGTTGCATCATCCACCTTCCTCCCCCATGTCTGTCCCCTGACATTTGTGAGTCCCTGTCTCCATCATCCATCTTCTAGCTCCCACTACCCAACCCCCCGGCTCCATCATCCATTCTTCAGTTTCCACCATTCAACTCTGTCATCCATCCTTCAGATCCACTTCCTACCCTCTAGCTCCATCCTCCATCCTTCCCCTGCACTGTTCAACCTGTCACCCAGCAGCTGCCCAGAGTCATTCTTCATTCCCTAATTCCCTCTGGAGATTACAGTCTCTGAGCATCCCTGAGTGGAAATCTCAGGGCTCATCCCACCACCCTGTCTAGACCTTATTCCTGGGTTTCTCTATCTTCACATTTCCTGCAGTCCCTCCCTTCCTCCCTCTGTCCCAACTTCAGGGCACTTTCTGATCTTCCTCAGTCCCTTCTCTGTTCACCCCACCTTTATCTCTTGCCCACTCACTGCATTAGGGATGGATGTCAGGCTCATAAGGGGGGGGGGCTGGGCTCTCAACCCTGACCCTACTATTCCTTATCCCCTGCCAGGTGGTGAGCTTCTTCTCCCTGAAGTCTGACTCAGCTCCACCATGGATGGTGCTGGCTGTGCTATGGTGCTCCATGGCACAAACGCTGCTGTTGCCCTCCTTCATCTGGTCCTGTGAGCGCTACCGTGCGGACGTGCGCACAGTGTGGGAGCAGTGTGTGGCTATCATGTCGGAGGACGAAGGCGAAGATGGTCAGAGGAGGGACTGGGCCTTTTCTTTCCTGGACAGCTAGCTATCCCTTCTCTGTTCTGCCCTTTCATCAGCCCCCTTTCTCCTTGAGGAGATGGGCTGCCCTGGAGTGCCCCCTGCTGGACTGAGCTGGAGCTACCTCCAGGCTCCCCATAGCCTGATCATGCACTCAGCTATCCAGGCCCTGCTTCCTTCGGCACTGAGGACTCCCTTTCCTTGGCCTCTGCTCCTCTCTAGAAGCCTACATTGTCCATCTTGACCCATGCCAAACAGAGTGCCAGAGAGAGCCCCCAGTCCTAATGCAGAAGGCGGCTGTGGCATGAAGGGGAAGCTAAGCTTCCTAGGAGAGATTCCCTGCTGTTGGGACAATTCTTAGAGAAGGGCAGGTAATTTTGATAAATAGGTGTCTGTGTATGAAGGACCAGGGATTCAGTGAATGCAGCAATGCTAACCATTCCCTTGAACCACTTGGAACTTGGAGACTAATGGAGACCAAAGGGTTCTCCTGGACCTTAGGAAGGGGATGAGGAAAGGATGAGTGTTCTCTGCCTGTAACCGCTCTGTTCCCTTTCTCTTCTAGATGGGGCCTGTGATGACTATACAGACAGCCGGGTGTGTAAAATTCGTTTTGATGCTAATGGGGCCACAGGACCAGGGGCTCGGGACCCCACCCAGGTGAAGTTGCTGCCCGGACGGCACATGCTCTTTCCTCCCCTTGAGAGAGTACACTACTTACAGGTATGGGACTGGATGATCCACCCAACTCTGGTCCCCTGCACCGCTACCCCATAGCCTTGGCCTACAGGGTACCCTAAGGGGCAGGTGAAGGAAAGGCCTGGGAAGAAAGGCTTCCTCAGATCTCTCAGAACCAGGTTTGCCTACTGGAGTAAATGTTTGGGAGAAATTGAAGAGCGTGAAGCCATCTTGCAGAGGCCCCACTTCGGTTTCTGCCTCCTCTACCTTTGTCTCTGCAGCACCTCCAGGTCTCCCCTGCTCCTCTTCCCAGGTCCCTTTGTCCCGTCGATTGTCCCATGATGAGACCAACATCTTTTCTACTCCTCGGGCACCAGGCTCCTTCCTGCACAAGTGGTCATCCTCTGATGACATCCGGGTCCTCCCAGCCCAGAGTCGGGCCCTTGGGGGCCCTCCTGAGTATCTGGGACAAAGACACAGGCTGGAGGACGAGGAGGATGAGGAAGAGGCTGAAGGAGGGGGACTGGCCAGCCTTCGCCAGTTCCTAGAAAGTGGGGTTCTGGGGTCAGGCGGGGGACCCCCACGAGGTCCTGGTTTCTTCCGGGAGGAGATCACCACCTTCATTGATGAGACACCTCTTCCTTCTCCGACTGCCTCACCAGGACCCTCTCCTCGTAGGCCCAGGCCACTGGGTCTCTCACCTCGTCGACTCTCCCTTGGGTCTCCTGAGAGCAGAGCTGTTGGACTTCCTTTGGGGCTAAGTGCAGGGAGACGCTGTTCCCTGACAGGGAGTGAGGGGAGTGCAAGGGCTTGGGGAAGACCTTGGGGCCCAAGCAACCCCATCTTCCCCCAGCTGACCCTGTGAACCTACATGGGCCTGGTGGATTCAGAGGAGGGGGCATGGGTGAGTACACTTCATTCTGGCCCTGAGCCTACGGCAGCTGCCTTCAGACTCCAGGAAGATGGGCGCTAGATCTGGGCTGTGGAGCCCTTGCTCTCTCCCATCCAAGTGACCAGACACTTTACTCATCTTCCATCACCCCTTGCAAAATGTATTAAAGGTTGAAGTGTTGCCATGGAAACCTTGGTGCCCAGTGTCTGTGGCGTCAAAGGGCAGAAGCTTGGGGATGGGAGAATGGCTCATAAAAAACAAACTGGAGGGGCTGGAGAGATGGCTCAGCGGTTAAGAGCACTGACTGATCTTGCAGAGGACCCGGGTTCGATTCCCAGCACCCACATGGCCTCTGTGAACCATCCTTAACTTCAGTTCCAGGGGAAACTGAAGCCCTCTTCTAACCTCCGAAGCACTGCACGACATGGGTACACTCACATGTGTGCATTCACATGCAGGCAATACACTCATACACATAAATTTAAAAAGAAAAAGAAAAAACTGGAGAAGGGGCAGTAGAAAGAGGTACAGAAAGAGACATAGAGACATCACAGACCAACATGCAGACAGAGAAGAGACAGGCTTATGAGTCAGCATATGGCTCATGGAGAAACACTCTTTGTTCAGATTCCTAAAGGTTTTAGAGCATAGTTCTATTCCCAATGCTCAATTCCCCCAAATGCTGCGTCCAGGTGGTCACTTCCTGGGTAGTAAAAGGTTAGGACCAGAATTGGTGTCCCAGGCCTGGAGTTACCCTTCATAGTGCATTGCCAAGTTCTTTCTCCAAAACGGTGGGTTAACAGATGACCTTGAGTAGGTGAGTGTGGGAGGGGTCCACACTCCTTTTCCAGGACCCAAGGATGGAAGGGAACCAAGTCCCAGTTACCCCACACCACAGTCCACAGGGGCTGGTGCCACCAGTCCTCCATGGAGGCTCCAGGCTCTAGTGCTCCCCATTTTACCTTCTTTTCTCCATTTTCCCTTTCTTGCCTAGACTAGACACACTGGAATTCTGCTTCAGTCTCTCCCTCTGACTCCTCTCTTGTTCTTCTACTTTGGTTTCCCCTGCGGTAGGGCCCATGTCCAGTAGGTTTCTTTTCCTTCACTCATTCCCTCTCTCTTCCTCTCCCTCCTCCTCCACCCCCCCGTCATCCCCCCTCCCCCGCTTTCCTCTCCCTCCCTCCTGGCTCCCCCAGTTCCCTTCGGCAGCGGGGCTCTGGCACTATGTTCCGGCTCCTCCGGTTGCTGCTGCTGCTGCTGCTGCCTCCCCCGGGGTCCCCCGAGCCCTCCGAGCCCCCGGGCCTGGCCCCGCGGTCTCCGGGGGCGCCTCCCCAAGCCCCCGACTTGCTCTACGCCGACGGGCTGCGCGCCTACGCGGCCGGGGCTTGGGCGCCCGCGGTGGCGCTGCTGCGGGAGGCGCTGCGGAGCTACGCGGCGCTGGGCCGCGTGCGGCGGGACTGCGGGGCGAGCTGTGCGGCCGAGCCCGACGCCGCGCTCCCCGCCCAGCTCCTCGGAGCCCCGCAGCCCGACTCTGGGCCTCGGGCCTGGGAGCCATTGCTCCTCCGCGCCGCGCTGCGCCGCGCCGAGTGCCTGACCCACTGCGCCGAGCGGAGGTTGGGCCCCGGGGGTGCGGCGCGGCTGCGCGTAGGGAACGCGCTCCGGGATGCCTTCCGCCGAAGGGAGCCTTACAACTACCTGCAGAGGGCCTATTACCAGGTGCGGGAGCCTGCGGGGGCCAACCTCAAGCAAAGAGGCTGCTGTACTTGGAGCTGACCAGGAGAGGGCGGGATTCGGGGTGGGGCCGTGGGGGCTTCTAAGGGACCTCTACGCACTTAAGTAGGTCCCATCGAAACGGTGGCACAGACCCGTGGAGGTCGCAGAGAGACAGCCAAAAGAGAGTGGGAGTCAAGCTGGAATGAAGGGGAGTGGGAGTGGATGGAGCAGGGAGGGCAGGGGTCCTCAGTTTTGTTTCAGTAGGGTCTCATTGAGACCTTCGTGGGGTGAACAACAGCCTCTTCCTGGGTACCAAAAGCAGAACGGGAGGGGGCAAAACCAGCCAAAGGACAGGACGTATGTATGTATGTATGTATGTATGTGTGTGTGTATGTGTGTGTTCAGGGCTGGGCGTTTGAGTGTGAGCCTTTGGGCAGAAGGGAGCTTCGGAAAGGCCGAAGGAGGGATGCAAAGCTTGGGAGGAGAGGCAAGGCTGGAGGCTGGAATCTGGGTCGGTGTCAGTGGACTGTGCCCAGCTACTGGGACGTAGCTTTTGCCCACGTGGCTTGGGGGCGGGAGGGGTTCCACACACCTCAGCTCAGGGTCCTAGAGACCTGCAGATTCTGCTAGCCGCTTAAGTCTCTCCCTACTACCCCATCTACTTCAGGCATTCATGTCCTTGTCTCGCACCGAGGCCCTGAGGCCCTCAGACCATGGCCCAAAGTTTTCAGATCTCCTTTCCTTAAGTACTAGGGTCCTGAGAATCCCAGCAATCTGGTTTCCAGGGGTTCTGCCGGTTGGGAGATAGAACAGCCCTGAATTGCCCTAAGGCTCTAGGGCAAATCCAGACTGTCTAGAGTCGAAGAGGGGTGGGGCAGGAATAGGGGGCAACGGGACACTGGACTGGTGAAGAGACAGAGATCTGCAGTCTATCTCTCCACCTTGGGGCTCTGATATTCTTATGCCTCTGGCTCCTCAGTTGAAGAAGCTGGATCAGGCAGCAGCTGCAGCACACACCTTCTTTGTAGCAAACCCAACACACCTGCAGATGCGGGAAGACATGGCTAAGTACAGAAGAATGTCTAGGGTGCGACCACAGAGCTTCCGGGACCTGGAGACGCCCCTATATTGGGTGAGCCCTTCAGTGCTGGCTGGATGCAGTCAACTCTGGCCCTGTGCAGTTTAAGCATCAGCTCTGGATACCGTTCCTCTGTGGCCCTGGATAGAGTCCCTTCCCTGATCCTTACCTTCCTCTGTTGTCACTGAACTGTGATGTTCTAACATTCGAATTCTGAGGCCTTATCTGTTCTTTCTCAAGGTGCAGGAGGACAGAGATTTCAAGCTTCAAATGAGCCCCTCACTCTTCCACCTCCCAGTCTTGTTTGGTACCCTACCATCACCAATCTTAGATGATTGAGTGCTCCCCTCCCCCACAGGTAGCCTATGACACTGGTCTGGAGCTACTGGGACATCAGCAGGCAGGGTTGGCACTGCCCAGGCTAGAGGAGGCCCTCCAGGGAAGCCTGGCCCAGATGGAACACTGCCGTGCTGACTGTGAGGGGTCTGAGGAACAGCAGGGGGCTGAAGAGGAGGAGGAGGAAGGGAGCCAGGGGGGCCTGTATGAGGCCATTGCAGGTAAGGGGCTGGGAGTATGTGCTGTAGGAGGAGATTGGTGCCAGGGGAGAAGCATGCACAGCCCATGGCTCGGGCGTATTTTCTGCAGGACACTGGATCCGGGTTCTGCAGTGCCGGCAGCGCTGTGTGACTGACATAGCTACCCGTCCTGGTCGCAGTTTCCCTGTCCCTGACTTCCTACCTGACCAGCTAAGACGGTTGCACGAGGCCTGTGCTCAGGGTCAGCTGGGGAAGAATGAACCCTGGGAGTGAAGATTTGTCTCTACTGGCATCCTGAGCCTCATCTTCCTATCTTTACCATCCATCTCTACATAGATAGTTTCACTGTCAGGGCCTTTAGGGATCATCACTTCTGGACGGTGCCCTTTGGTACCGTTGTGAAAAGCTCAGATGGGTCTCCTGGCTCCTTCAGCCTTTGCTGCTTCTCACCTTCCTTTGTTACCTCTTCTCTTCCTCTATTTAAGCTCTACCAGCAAAGGTATGTTTGAGTGAGGTTTTTTAAAAAATATTTTATTTTTTATGTGTATGAGTGTATTGCCTGCATGTATGTAAGTGCACCTGTGTAATGCAATGCCTATGGAAGTCAGAAGTGGGTGTTGGATCCTTTGGAACTTAGTTGTTAGTTGCCATGTGGGTGCTGGGAACCGAACCCAGGTCCTCTGCAAGAACAGCCAGTGCTATTACCCACTGAGCCACATCTCTAGCCCCATTGAGTGAGCTTTTGAAAGAAGTTCAGGATGGGCACATCTCCCAGACAGGGTAGAGGCTAGGAGGGGTTCTTAAAGTTGGTGATCTTGGGAGACGAACTTCAGCTTTCTTTGTCCTCTGCCTTCTTTGTTTCTGCCCCCATCCCACCTTCCTCCATCTCCAGTTGGGAATCTGTCACAGGCCATGGAAAATGTCCTGAGTGTCCTGCTCTTCTACCCAGAGGATGAAGCTGCCAAAAAGGCTCTGAACCGGTACCAAGCCCAGTTTGGAGAGCCAAGACCCAACCTAGGACCAAGAGAGGTAACCCTTCCCTCATTAGTAGGTAGGCCTGGATCAAACATTTATACTTGAGAAGTGGTCTGGATTCCACCTTCCATTCTGGCTTCTTACCCAAGCTCTCTAGCCACCAAAGGGATGCCCAAGTCCAGCATCTGATTTCTGACTTAGCTCCCTGCCCCCATATATCTGACATGTGTGCATGGGAGACCACCCACCCCCTGCCAGCCCCATTCTCTTCCCTTAATCTCATGTCTGCCTGCTGTGTACACACACACACACACACATGCACACAGCGCACAGGCACTTTCACATTCCTCCCTTCCTTTGAGCTCAGATACTCTGAACATTGAGCCATCGAAGCAACAGATTTGGATTTGGTGATGAATTTTAGGAGCTTAGATGTATCCCATAGACTCCGGAGCTGCCTTACTCTCTCCAACCTTCCTTTCCCTTCTCCTTGTCTCTACTTTCTCTGTTTCTGTCACGCTCAGGACATCCAACACTTCATCCTTCTATCCCTGGGGGAGAAGAGGCAGCTCTATTATGCCATGGAACACCTGGGCACCAGCTTCAAGGACCCAGTAAGTAGTTGTGGTCCAGAGGGAAGAGCAGTAATGCTGGATATTCATAAATCACTGCAGTCTTCAAGAGCGTCCCACTTGCCCATAGACCTGGAGGCTTAGAAAAGTCTAACATCCCAGTTTCCCAAGGACAGGGTCAATGAGCCTGTAGTTAAAGGTGGCTATGGAATCATGTGTCAACACATCAGTCTCTCTGCCACAAACACCCTCTGGCTGTCGTTTGCCTTTGTCAAGAACTGAAAGCATCATTACTGATGCTTCCATTACCCTATTACCCTTCTTGTAGTTATGAGGACCAAGCACAGTGTCAACGTCATGAGGCTGGTACTTAACATAAAGTAAAAGTTCTCCCTGTAGCCCCAGCTGCTCTGGAACTTGCTTTGTAGACCAGGCTGGCCTCAATTTCACAGAGAGCTAAAAGTATTTTTTTTTAATATATTAGCCAGGTGTGGCAGCATATGCCTTTAATCCTAGCATGCAGGAGGCAGTGGCAAATGGATCTCTGTGAGATCGAGGCCAGCCTGGTTTACCTAACAAGTTCCAGGCCAGCTGGGCCTATGGGAGACCCTGTCTCAAAAAACAAACAAAAAAAATTTTTATAGAGATTTATTTATGTTGGGTTGGAGAAATAGCTCAGTGGCTAATAGCCCTGGCTGCTTTTGCAGAGGACCTGTGTTCAGTTCCCCACACCCACATGGCAGGCTAACAACCATCTGTAACTCCAGTTCCAGGGGAATCTGATACCCTCTTCTGGCTTCTGTGGATATTACATGCTCCAGAGCAATTACATACATGCAAACAATACATTCATACACATAGCATAAAAACAAATTTACAAATTTTAGCTATTTAGTTTTATTATATGTGTAGAAGTGTTTTGCCTACATATATGTCTGTGCACCACATGCATGCAGTACCTACAGAGGCCAGAAGAGGGTGTCAGATTCCCTGGAACTGGAGTTATGGATGATTGTGAACCACCAAGTGGGTGCTGGCAATCCAGGTCCGCTGCAAGAACAGCAAGTACTCTTAACTGCTGAGCCATCTCTCCAGCCCCAAAGCAATAGTCTTCTATTGACTTTTTTTTTGGTCTTTTGAGACAGGGTCTCCCTGTAGCCCTAGGTATCCTGGAACTCACTATGTAGACCAAGCTGGCCTTGAACTCACAGAGATCTGCCTGCCTCTGCCTCCTGAGTGCTGTGATTAAAGGCATGCGCCACCACCCCTGGCTCTATTGACTTTTTAAGGGCTAGGTGATGAGTGCTTGCTTAGCACACATAAAGGCTCAGAGTTCTATCCCCAGCACTGTAAAAAGGAAAAAAAAAAAGGGGGCTGGAGAGATGACTCAGCAGTTAAGAGCAGTGACTGCTCTTACAGAGGACCTGGGTTTGATTCCCAGCACCCACATGACACCCACAACTGTCCATAACTACAATTCCAGGGGAATCCAATACCCTCTCTGAGGCATTGCACAACACAAGTATACTTACATACATGCAGGCAATACACTCATACACATAAAATAAAAATAAATGTGAAAACAGAGAAGAAGAAGGAAAAAGACATTTTGGATCAGATGGTTCTTTGCTGGAGGAGGGAACTGGGATGTTCTGTGCATTGTTGGATAGACGTTCATTAGCTTCCCTGGCCTCTTCTCAGTCGATAGCACATTGACAGCCCAAGTCATGAAATCAATAATGTTTCTAGACATTTGCTTAATGTTCCCTGGAGGGCCAAATCACCCTTGCTGAGAACTGCTGGATAAAAGTGGGGCTGGGCATGGTGGCACAAACCTTTAATCCCAGCACTCAAGAGACAGGCAGATCTCTTTAAGGTGGAGGCCACCTTGGTCTACATAGGGAGTTCCAGGCCAAGTGGTGCTACAGGAAGACCCTGTCTCGGAAAAAAAAAAACCAAACCAAAACAAAACAAAACAAAAAACAGGTCTGTGAAGCTAGTTTTAAACCCTACTTTTAAACCCTACTCTGCCACTTACAAGCTGAGTAGAACTGACCACGTTACTTTCTTTCTATATCTTAGGACCCTCAACTGAAAAATGAGCTCATTACAGCTCTCTGTCCATTAGATATTATGAATGTTAAACCATAACTTTCATTTGCAAGTATAAAGCTCTTAGAACATCACCTGGCAAACAGTAAGTGCTATGAAAGTTATTTATTACAGAGTTTGGTCTAGAGCCCAGGGTATTAGACTAGTGTAGGTGAGTAGCCCAGGCTTTTCCTCCTATGCCTTCCCCTCTGGAAGCAGGAGGACCTTCATGTGGGCCTTCTGATTCTGATATCAGAGCTCCCAGGTACTGGATATGGTGAGTGATGGCACTGTTCTTGACTTACAGGATTCCTGGACCCCAACCGCTTTAATCCCTGAGGCACTGAGAGAGAAGCTCAGGTAGGGCATGCCCTGTGGTGGGGGCCACCTGGGCTCGATTGGGAGGTGAGGGAATGGGTCTAGACTGTCTGCTGAGTATGTCTCTCCCCCCCGAGAGAGGATCAAGAAAAGAGGCCTTGGGATCATGAGCCTCCACAGCCAAAGCCCTTGACCTACTGGAAGGGTAAGTTCCTTGGTAGGATGTGCCGGGGTAGGGAAGAAAGAAAGGCAGGATTGAGGGATGTCAGGAAGCAGAAGCCTGAAGGCCTGGAAACTGTCAGTTACTGCCCCTCAGGTAAGCTTTAGTGAACTTTGCCCTGTCCCTTCCCCTGCAGATGTCCTCCTCTTGGAAGGTGTGACCCTCACCCAGGATGCCCAGCAGCTGAATGGATCGGAGCGAGCTGTATTGGATGGGCTGCTCACCCCAGCCGAGTGTGGGATGCTGCTGCAGCTGGCCAAGGTAGGATGGCCTGCAGTTCAGCCACTTGGTTAGAGACCTTCAGGTTTAGCTGGCTGCTCTTGTGCTCTTAGCCTGAGTCTGTTCTGCCTGTCCTGAATCTCTCCTGAAGTTCATGTTTGCTGCTGTATCTCAGCTGTGGAAAAGTTCACTTTCCTCTTAATTTAGCTGATATAGGGTGGATGTTCTTGTTTGAGACAGGGTCTTGCTATATTGCCCAGGCTACCCTTAAACTCAGGATCACGCTTGGCTAGGGTAGATGTGCTTTACAAAGGATTTTGTTAGAAGTTGACAGGAAGAAAAGAGAAATGTAAGAGCAGGGGCTGGAGAGATGGCTCAGTGGTTAAGAGCACTGGCTGTTCTTGCAGAAGGTCTGAGTTCAAATCCTAGCACCCACATGGTGGCTAACAACCATCCATAACTCCAGTTCCAGGGAATCTGACACCTTCTTCTGTCCTCCTTGGGCATTGCACAATATGGGTGCACATGCATACATGCAAACAATCCATGCATACACATAAGATTAAAAAAAAGATAGGCCCGGCGTGGTGGTGCATGCTTTTAATCCCAGCACTCGAGAGACAGAGGCAGGTAGATCTCTGAGAGATCAAGGCCAACCTGGTCTACCTGGCCAACTGGGGCTACAGGAAGACCCCATCTCAAAAAGACCAAAAGAGCCAGCGTGGTGGCGCACACCTTTAATCCCAGCGCTCGGGAGGCAGAGACAGGCGGATCGTTGTGAGTTCAAGGCCAGCCTGGTCTACATAGTGAATTCAGGTCAGCTGGGACTTCAGGGAGACCCTGTCTCAAAAAAAAACAAAAAACAAAAAACAAACAAAAAAGACCAAAAGATAATAAAATAATAAAATAAAGCAAAAAAATAAAAATACAAGCACATAAAAATGGATGGGAGTGTGTGGAATGATTCTTTGGTTACCTCAGAGTTCAGAGAGCATCCAAGGCTTCTTTTTCCAGCCACTGCATCCTCTCCTAGTTTGGGTTCAATGGCCCATGCTCACATGTGGAGTCTGCCATTTTAAAAAAATTATTTCTTTATTTCAACCCCAGCTGGCCTGGAACTCATTATGTAGACCAAGCTGACCTCAGGTCTCACAGAGCTCTGCCTCCCAAGTACCAAGTACTGGATTAAAGGTATGCACCACCACCTCTGACTGCATCTGCCTATTTATGATACTTAGTCCTCATTCCAGACTTACATTCATTAAATGTGCACTCTGTGGACTAGAGTGCTGTCTGTGAACTAGAACTCCAGGAGGAGGTAGATGGGCACAGACTCTGCCCTTTAGAGTCATATATAATTCTTTGTACATGTATGTAAGTGCCCCCATGTCGTGCAGTGCCCATGCAGGTCAGAAGAAGGTGTCGGATCCCCTGGAACTGGAGTTACAGAGTTGTTAACCACCATGTGGGTGCTGGGAATCAAACCCAGGTCCTCTGCAAGAGCATCCAGTGCTCTTAACTGCTGAGCCATCTCTCCAGCCCCCTTACGTCATTTTTAACCATGTGCTACAGTCCCAGATACTGGGAAGGTAAAGCAGGAGAACTGTTTGAGCTCAGGAGTTTGAGGCCAGCCTGGGTGACCTAAGGAGACTCCATCTCACGGGAGAAAAAGGAGGTGGAGAAGAGAAGACAAAAGGGAAGAAAGAGGAAAGTGCTTTCTGGGAACTGCAATAAAATGCAGGTTCAAAGCATAGACGGGATCCAACAGTTACCTGTGAGACTTCGGACAATTTGTTTAAATGTCTTGGAGTCAATTTCCCCATCTGTAAAGTGGGATTCATCGTAATGCTTCTGTCATCATATTGTTCTGACTAGACCATGGTGAAACCGAAGAGCTTAGGATCCTGTGACCAGTTATCAAGAGGCAGTATAGGGAAGAGGGAGAGAGCCCTGGGTGAAGACCCAGTGGCATCAGCTTCTTGGTAGATGGTGGGCAGCTGCTGCTGGATTTAAGAGGCTTGCTTCCCAGTTTGTGTGGACTATTCAAGCACAGTAATCGTGTAGGCTCAGTAGATCCCTCTAGTGGCAGTCTGTAGAATGCAATGGAGAGACCGTGAGTGAGAGACCGTGAGTGAGTCATTTAGAGTGCCCCTGCCTTAGGTCCTCTATGAATTTAAGGGAATAATGAAAGGGGAACAGAAGAGAGAGTGGTAAGAAATACTTAGGAATGAAAGGTAGACACGTTAGGGACCAAGTCTGTGGAAGATGCTGAGGAGGCAAGGATAACTCCCAAGCATCAGACCTTTCTGTTCTTTATTCTGACTCGGGACCTTTGCATTTGCTTCCCCTTTCAGATATTCAAGTGGCATCTTTGCATTATTTAGTTCCAATTTAGATGTCACTTCCTTAAGTAGCTGTGGATAGACACTCTAAGATTGTAACCCTGTTTTAATTTTCTTTGTATCACTTATTACCATCTGAATTGGTTTATCTATTTATTTGTTATCTCAAAATATAAATCCCAGGGGCTGAGGGTGTAGCTCATTTGGTAGAGTGCTTGCCTAGCATGCATAAAGTCCTGGGTTTGATCCCTAGCACTACATAAACCAGATGTAATGGCACAGACCTTTAACCTGCACGTAGAAGGCTGAGGCAGGAGGATCCAGAATTCAAGTTTGAGGTCATCCTAGGCAAACATCCCAGTAAGCAAACAAACAAATTATATACCTATACATAGGTATGGTGGCCCATGCCTTTAATCCTGGCTCTTGGGAGACAGAAGCAGGCAGAGCTCTGTGATATTGAGGCTAGCCTGGTCTACATAGTGAATTCCAGGCTAGCTGAGACTACAGGGAGACCCTGTCTCAAAAAACAAAACAAAAATCCAAACGAAAACTCTATGTTTGGAATATAGCTTAGTGATGGAGATTGCTTAGCATGGGTAAGCCCCTAGGTTTGATCCCAGTGCTGTACAAAGGGTAAACACAAGAGGAGGAGAAGGAGGAAGAGGAAGGGGAGGAAACTATTTGGTTTGGGTGAAGAGGTGCACTCTCAGGGATGAGATTTGTATGTTGGAGTAGTTAGGTAGTGACACTTATTCTGAGATTCAACAGATAGACAGAAAAAAATGGCTGTCAGCTGGGCATAGTGGCTCATTCCTACAATCCCAGCACTTGGGAAGTTGAGGTAGGAAGAGAGCCACAAATTTGAGGCCAGTCTATGCTACATAATGATTTCTAGGCCAGCCTTAGCTACAGAATGAGACCCCAGGGACTGGAGAGACGGCTTAGTGGTTAAGAGCACTGGTTGCTCTTGCAGAGGACCCAGGTTTGGTTCCCAGCACCCACATGGTGATGAACAATCATCCATAACTCCAGTTCCAGGGAATCCGAGGCCCTCTTCTGACCTCTGAGGGCATTGCACAATACGGGTGCACTTACATACATGCAGGCAATACACTCATACACATAAAATAAAAACAATAAATAGAATTTTTTTTTAAAGAACTGGCTCAAAAGAAAAAAGAAATCCCAGATGTACACATCCAAATACACTTAGACCCACAGGTGATGTGAGTCTTGTGGAGGCCGCTGGGTAACTGAGATCCAGCATTAGAAGCAGTGGTGCTATGGAGCTCATAGGATCTCTAAGAAAACGTCAAGTGGGAGGAGGTCAGTTCTGTCTTACCACCTCAAGTTGGCTTCTTGCCAGAACCTGGCCTGTCCCTCAGATGCAGAAAGACTCCTGTCTCCTCAGGGAAGGGTGCCTTCACTTGTCAACTTGACACATCTGGGAAGAGGGAACCTCAACTGGAGAATTTCCTCTATCAGATTGGCCAGTGGGCATGTCTATGAGGCAGTTTCTTGATTGTTGAGTGATGTAGGAAGGCCTAGCCCACTGTGGGTGTGGTGTCACCCCTGGGCAGGTGGTCCTGGGTTGTGTAAGAAAGCAGGCAGAGCTGGATGTAGTGGTGCACGCCATTAATCCCAGCACTTGGGAGGCAGAGGCAGGCAGGTCTTTGTGAGTTTGAGGCCCATCTGGTCTACATAGTGAGTTCCAGGCCAGCTGGGGCTACCCTGTCTCAAAGAATTGTTTCGCACGGGGCTCCTTTCCCTAGGGAAGGGAAAGATGTCGGCGGAGGGAAAGATGGACGGGAAGGGAAGGGAAGGGAAGGGAAGGGAAGGGAAGGGAAGGGAAGGGAAGAAAACAGGCTGAGCACAGGCCAGAGGAGCAAATCAGTAAGCAGTGTTTGTCCATAGTCTGTATTTCAGTTCCTGCCTCTAGGTTCCTTCCCTGAGCCCCTGCCCTGGCTTCTCTCCATGATGAATCAACTATTAGCTGTAAGGTGAAATAAACCCTTTCTTTCTCAAGTTGGTTTTGGCTAGTGTTTTACAGCAAGAGAAAGTAACTAGAGGTCGGGCATGGTGACACATGCCTTTAATCCTAGGAATCGGGAGGCAGAAGCAGGCAGCTCTGTGAGATTAAGGCCAACCTGGTCTACATAGTAAACTTCAGGCTAATTGGGGCTCCAGGGAGACCCTGTCTCAAAAGTGAAAAAAAAAAGAAAGAAAAAAGGTAACTAGGACACAGACCTTCCCTCAGTCTGACAGTCCAGATGACAAGGATGACTGTCAGTCTCTGGGAGAGAGCCAGAGCCCAGAAAAACGAGTCATGGGACATTATGGAAACTCCCAACATCTTCCAGACATGGAGAAAGCCTGAAGGAGAGCCTGGTAGCTCTGTGGCAGCAAGGTGAGCCAGGAGTGACTCATCATAAACCCCTTCTTATTTAGGATGCAGCTGCAGCTGGAGCCAGGTCTGGCTATCGGGGCCGTCGCTCCCCTCATAGCACCCATGAACACTTTGAGGGGCTCACAGTGCTCAAGGCTGCTCAGGTGAGAGGAGGTGCTGTGGCCTGGTCTGATGCCTAGGACTGGAGAAGAGGGGATGTGTGCAGGAGGCTGGATTCCAGGGCCTAGGCTTCTGTGGGGGCACTCCCTGGGCACCTAGACCACTGCATGGTTGGCCCATGGTTGAGAAACGATGTGTTCTGCCACCTGAAGCCCAGGGTGTTGTCATGGAGCCCCTAAGAGAAGAGTCTGGGCTGCTACACTTCAGGCCCACACAGGAGTGCAGTCTCAGAACCAAGACAGAGGCTGGGGCTAGACCACCTTCTATCACTTCTTTCTTTCCCTGCCTGCAGTTGGCCCGGGCTGGGACTGTGGGCAGGCCAGGTGCTAAGCTGCTTCTGGAGGTGAGTGAGCGAGTACGGACCTTGACCCAGGCCTACTTCTCCCCAGAACGGCCACTGCATCTTTCCTTCACCCACCTGGTGTGCCGAAGTGCCATAGAAGGTAACCCATTGTGCTTGCCCAACCTTGGCAATCCATGTGGGTTTCCATTTTTGCTCCAGAAAGCCTCCTACTGGCCAATGTGGAGGCAGGAAGTTTCTCCTGCTGTTTGCCACCCTAGGAGCTACAAGGGGCCCATGGCAGGGCCCTGATTCATTCGCCAGATCTCTTTATATCCTAGGTGAGCAAGAACAGCGCATGGACCTTAGTCACCCAGTGCACGCAGACAACTGTGTCTTGGACCCTGACACTGGGGAATGCTGGCGGGAGCCCCCAGCCTACACCTATCGAGACTACAGGTAGGGGGCCCTTCCAGGGTCAGAGAGGTGGGAACACAAAAACCATCCTTCTACAGGCCTGGATCTAAGTATGTGGAGGAGGGTCTAACTGCTTTCTGTCTTTTTCCCCCCCAGTGGACTCCTCTACCTCAATGATGATTTCCAGGGGGGTGACCTGTTCTTCACGCAGCCCAACGCCCTCACTGTCACGGTAGGGGGAGGGGCAGAGGACCAGCTGTGGGGTCAGGATTCAAAACAGATTCCCAGAGGCAAATGCAGGGAAATGGCTGGGGCTACATTAACACTGTTCCTCCTGCCTCCCTCTCCCCAGCCCTCCTGGCCACTGGGCTGTCTGTGTTCAGGGCTCCTCTGCAGAGAGGTTCCTTGAGCCCCACAGTAGATCTCTAAGTGCCCCACCCATGCCTTCAAGGTTTGCCTCACCTCCCATAGGGGGCCCAGCATAGCCAGGCGTAGGATACACATTTGAAGCCCCAGCTGTCGAGGAAGATGAGGCTGGAAGAGCACTTGAACCCAGAAGTTCAAGGCCAGCCTGGACACTGAATCAAGACACCTCAAAGAACAAAATATGGGCTTCAAGGTAGTTCAGTGGGTAATGGTGCTGCCAAACCTGAGAACCTGAGCTTAATCTCCAGGACTCAATGGTAGAAGGAGAGCACTGAGTCCCACAAGTTGTTCCCCAGCCTCCACAAGTGTGCTGTACTTTAGCACACCCCCCCAAAATAAATAAAAGTAGTGAAAATTAAAATAAAACAAAAACAAAACAAGGGTTCCTGAAGTATAGCATGCAGGGTCCCTCCAGAGCCAGATGTTCCTATTCTGGGGATCTGAGGAACTTAGCCCTTCCCTCTCACAAGGCCACCAGTGGAGCTGGCAGCACATATACAGGACCACCTGGACTAGAGTTCAGATTTTTATCTTTTTGAGATAGGGTCTCCCTGTCTCAAAGATCTGCCTGCCTCTGCCTCCCAAGTACTGGGATTAAACCACATCCAACTGCCCAGGCTGCTTTTGAACTCAGAACAGTCCTCCTGCCTTGGCCTTCTGAGTGTTGAGATTATAGGCATGCACCAACCTAACTGACTGGCCCCTTCCCTTCCATCCCCTCTTCCGTCCCCTCCTCTCCCTTCTCCTCCCCTTCCCTTCCCATTTTTGGAGACAAGGCCTCTCTATATAGCTCCGGATGGCCTGGAACTTGCTATGTAGACCAATCTGGCCTTGTACTTATAGTAGTTCTTTTGCCTCTGCAACTGGAAACGTGGAATTACAGGTGTGCTCTATCACACTTGGCTATATTTTAAAATTAAAAGTGTGTGTGTGTGTGTATGTTTTGTTGCAAATCAAGCTTCGTGCATGCTGGACAAGTGCTCTACCACTGAGCTACACTCCCAGCCCTACATTAAGAGCTATTACTTAAAAGAACTGTCTGTCTTTGCTTCACATCTGGCTGCTGGAATTCTGGGAGTACAGACATGTGCTACTGCGTCTGGCTTTTATGTAGGTTCTGGGAATCTGAACTCAGATCCTCATGCTTGCACAGCAAGCACTTTACTCAGTAAGCCATCTCCCCAGGACTATAAGAAGTAATTTTCTTTTACAGTTAGTGCATGCGTGCGTGCGTGCGTGCGTGTGTGTGTGTGTGTGTGTGTGTGTGTGCATGGAGTGGGTCTTGGAATCTTGTGCTGCTGTATGTGTGTAGAGATCAGAGGACAACTTGCAGGAGTTGATTTTCTCCTTCTACCACGTGGGTTCTGGGGAGCAATCTCAGGTTGTTGGGCTTGGTGGCAAGCACCTTTACCCTCTGAGCCACCTCTCTGGCCCTAGAAGAATGAACCAGTGCCTTGGGCCTCCAACTCTTATATATATATATAGTCTTTTTTGAGACAGGGTCTCCCTGTAGCCCCAACTATCCTAGAACTCACAAAGATCAGCCTGCCTCTGCCTCCCAAGTGCTGGGATTAAAGGCATGTGCCACCACGCCTGGCTCCAGTGCCTTATATTAATAAACATTTTAGGTGTTGTTATTCACCCATTCCCTGATCATGGAGATTTCTAGGTAAACACCTGGTCCTAAAAATGGGCAAGAGGAGGGATAGGCATGGTGGTGCACATTGGTAACCCCAGCACCAGGAGTCTGGGGTAGGAGCTCCAGGCCATCCTGTGTCACGTAGGGGTATCCTGTCTTACTCTCCAGTCACCTTCCTATGTACAATCTAGGGCTTCGTTAGGGTGGAAATACCTCAAAGGTCCTCATCTTCTTTCACCTAGTCTGCTGCTACTCTCATGCCCCAGATTGCTTCACTTCAGACTCCTGAGGTCAGACAGGAAAGGTCAGGGCACTAACTAGGGCAGGGAACCAACAAGAGACCCTCCAGAAAGCACCTGTTCCTTTGTTTTCCAGCTCAGTTTTGCATTTTCCCTTTTTGAGTTAAGGCCAGTTTCTCATTTGCCCTAAGCCAGCCCCTGAATTAGGGAGTGGGAAGTGATGGGCAGGCAAGAGAGCTGACACTCTGTCCCCCTGCCCTCACCTTCAGGCTCAGGTTCGTCCTCGCTGTGGACGCCTCGTGGCCTTCAGCTCTGGTGGAGAGAATCCCCATGGTGTATGGGCTGTGACACGGGGACGGCGTTGTGCCTTGGCACTGTGGCACACGTGGGCCCCTGAGCACAGGGAGCAGGTAAGGAGGAGCAGGAGCAGGAAGATGTGAAGGGAGGACACTGGAGGCTCACGGGAAGCTCATGGGTGGTGAGATGGGCCAGGGAATGTAGATGCAGAGGATTGAGCCAGACTCTTATCCACCTCCAGGAGTGGACAGAAGCCAAAGAGCTGCTGCAGGAGCCAGAGGAGGAAGAGGAAGAGGAGGAAGCGGAAGAAATGCTTGACAGAGACCCTTCCCCAGAACCCCCCAGCCACAAGCTTCAGCGGGTCCAAGACAAAGCTGGGAAGCCACTCCGGGTCCGAGAGGAGCTATGAGTGGCTCAGCCAGCTTCTTGGTATGGCCACACTTGACTTGTAAAAGGACCCATGAGAAGCCCCCATGTGACGTCAGAAGCAGAGCTGCAAGCTGTGTCTCTTCAGTCTTGGGGATCTACAAGGGCCATGGAGCCCTGGGCTGAGCTCACTACATAGACTCAGCCTAGTGCTCACCAGGCTCCAGAGCCAGATCTGGTCCCAGCTGAGGGACCTGCAGCCAAGGACAGACAGAGATCACTATGCCTCCCTGCAAAGACATGGCAAGAATTGGAGGCTGACTGCTTTCAGTGAGGTGGACACAGGGCGATAACCCCATCTTCTCTCCCAGCCTGTGCAATAAAGATCATGAATATCCTCAGCCAGGGCCTGGTCTGGTGTATTCCAGCTTCTGTGGCTGCCGGTGGGGTTGGCTAGGGCTGGCCTGGGAGGAGACAGGTATCTTTGGGCCTCCTGGAGGTGGAGCCATAAGTGCCTGTGATTTGTCAGGGAAATCTCAGCCACCTGCTCCTTCATGCAAATAGACCCGTGTGCCCCATCACCACACCACAGCTGCTCCTTGGGCCTCCAACTCTAAGCCCTGGCTTCCCTCCCTGAGCATGGCTGAGAGAGGGTAGTCTGATCCCTCTGACTCTTTCACAATCTTAGTAGGACCCCAGGAATCGTGGAACTAGCAGAGAGACAGACCCCAGCCTGGGAGCCAGGGACAGGGTTCCATTCCCTTTCTAGTTCTTTCTCTGCATGAATGCCCAGCTTCCCCCTGGATCCCCTGTACTCTCCTCCAACCAGGATGAAGCCTAGGGGCAGCTGGTTGGGGTTTGTTGAGAAGGATTATCCAGTTCAGTCCCTTCTAATCTGGGCTCCTGCCTGTACCCTCCCACCCAGATTCACAGCCCTCTTCCCCCACAGCCCTCAGTGAGGGAACATAGTTTGGGGTGTTGACAACGGGGTCATCTATCACCCTTATGTCCTGGCTTCTGGCCTGCTTGCTGAGCAGAACTTTACTGCCAAGATCATGATCACAAGTGGGGCCAGGGCCCGGGGGCCACTGGTGCTGGGGCTGCTCCTGTTCTGTTCTACTCCCCAAACCCAACCAATCAATAATCCTCACAGCTTTGCTCTGATCCACGGCCTGATGCTCTTATCTCTTCCTGCACCCTGACCAGGGAAGCACCCCTTTGACCCCTCCCCCTCCTGTGGTTGGCTGTAGGGGGCCTGCTTTTCTCTGACCCACAGGGCCTGCTCCTCCTTCAGGCTGGCTCAAGTCTCTGGAAGCCACACACCTCCCTCCCTGGCCTCTCCCCCGACTCTGCCAGCTGATTTCATTTGCCTGACGTGGTTGTTGGTTGTCGCCTGCCTTACCCTTCCCCGTCAATTCCCCCCTCCCAGTCGGGGCCAGGCCAGGCCAGCTCCTCTGGCAGCAGAGGGGGGCAGGTGACAGGCAGGCATCGCAGCTGAGGGAGTGAGGAAGCGCCTGGGAAGCGGAGCTGGAAACCTGGGAGAGGTCCAGCCAGAGCCCAAGTAAGAGGGAGCTGTGCCCTCTGGGGTTGGGGGCCCACAGGGAGGGCTCAGGCAAGGCTGAGATTGATGCACCGGACCTTGCCTGGGAGAGGGGGAGGAGTACTCACTTCTCAGGAGTAGGGTGGGGTATGAAGGACAGAAACATGGCCTGATGGGGATCCCCCAACACCTACTCCCTGTTCCCGGCAGTTGCCTGAGCTACCCCTCGATCTGTCCACCATGGGGGAGATGGAGCAGCTGAGGCAGGAAGCGGAGCAGCTCAAGAAGCAGATTGCTGTAACCCCAGAACCTTCCCTCCCTGGGGACCCTGGAAAACAGAACTGAGGACCAGAGGGAGTGTGACCTGGGGAAAGGGACTGGTTCCCACTTAAGTGACACCTTACAGACCTCTGACCTACAAGGGTCCAGCGACTTTCTGAATTTGGATCTCACATTTGAGATCACCCCCAACCCAGAGCCCCATGCCCACCCACCTCCAAGGCCCATACACATGCCCCCTTACTCTAACATAGCCTTTCTGATGCCTGCTTCCTCCTCCCTCCCCCTCTCAGGATGCCAGGAAAGCTTGTGCGGACACTACCCTGGCTGAGGTGAGACCTTCTTGTCCCCCTGAGGCAGGACATAAGGGGAGAGGGAGGGGACCAGACAAGTTCCTGACCAGCAACACACTAGTGCCTGAGCTTTAGTACAGCCTGTCTTTGGAGTGAGGAAAGGCATTCATGCATTCATTCAACAAACATCTAATAAGACCTGATCTGGGCCAGGCACTGTATTGGATTCTGAAGGCATTAGACATGGTTCTTGCCTTCCATCTGAAGCAGTGGAGTGGAGGGAGGTAGACGCAGGTTGACAGTTGTCTAAGACCCCATTTCAACAATTCTAAGATGCATATTTCTTCAAATTTAGAGACCTCTGAAATCAAGATGCATCTGACAATACACAATGCCTGTTAGCATTTTTCTTGCTTGGTGATACATAAAATTATAATAGTGGTTCTTAGAATTGATAGTACCAAGTCATGCTAGGTGACACAGACTTGTCATCTGAGCCATATGGAAGGCTGAGGCAGCACTGAGAGTTCAAGACCTTCCTGGGCTACTGAGTTGTATTCAAGGCCAGCCTGGGAAACTTAGTGAACCTATTTCAAAAATAAAACAAACTCTGGGCCAAACGTAGAAAGTCATCAATCTCTCTTGATTCTCTTTAACCCATCTGAAGAGAGAGAGAGAGAGAGAGAGAGAGAGAGAGAGAGAGAGAGAGAACAGGAAGCAGATCTGGGAGGAGTTGGGGTGAATATGATCAAAATACGTTCTGAGTATATGAAATTCTCAAAGAATAAATATTTTTTTAAAAGAAAAGAGGGGCTGATTTCAGTATCTAGTATTTCAGTAGCAGAGCTCTTGGTTAGCATGCATGAAGCCCTAGGTTCAACTCCCAGTACTGAAGAAAAAAAAAAAGAATTGCCAGCACCCTAGATTGGATTGGATATGTTAATAAGAGCAAAATCCTGGGCTAGAGTTGCTTAAATTCATAATTTTATATAATTTCCATGGCAAGTCTATAAGATAACAGGCTCAGAGAAAAGTGTAGTAACTTGCTGAGGGTAACAAAGGCAGCAGGACAGATTGAGTCTGTGGACTCTGGAGGCTGAGCTGCTGAAGGGCTAGTCACTGTTGAAGGGATGCAGGACCACAGGTTTCAATAAGCGCAGTCCAAGATCACAGTGAGGGCCTGGGAACTCATGACTGCTGACTGTACTCTGGTAGTTTGTGAGAATAGACTCCTGCCAGTTGAGGAGAGCCACCTATGTGTAACTCTTTCCAAGTTGATGTTCAGTGATCTCCTAACCAACAGTTGGAAGTTGATCAAGGTGGGAAATTTTTCATAGCAGTTTCTTCCCAATCTGGAGAAACTTTACCAAACCCTTTCCTATAGCATTTAGCAACTTGCCACTAGCTATCCAACCATCTGTTTTCCATAGGAGTCTCAGTCACTCTAGGCCAAGGACCTCTTTCTCTAAGGTTGGGAAACATCCTAGAGTCTGGTCCCCAGCAGGAACTTGTACAGAGCAAGAGCTGTAGCACACACATATCTATTACCCCTTTCTCTGCAGCTGGTGTCTGGCCTAGAAGTAGTGGGACGAGTCCAGATGCGGACACGAAGGACATTAAGGGGGCACCTGGCCAAGATCTATGCCATGCACTGGGCCACTGACTCTAAGTGAGGCTTGAAAGGGGACCTGAAGAGACGGGGAGGCAGGGAGGAGAGGTATGGATGACACAGAGTGCCCTCTCTCCAGGCTGCTGGTAAGTGCTTCACAGGATGGGAAGCTGATCGTGTGGGACACCTACACCACCAACAAGGTACCAGTTCCACTCCCTGACTACCAGCCTCCAGGAAAACCCTCCATCCTTCCTGGCCATGCTATGCCTAGCCCCTCTGTCTTGCACATCTGGGAGTTTTGTGCAGGTCCCATCTGCCCCACGTCTACCCTCTCTGCAGGTGCATGCCATCCCATTGCGTTCCTCCTGGGTCATGACCTGTGCCTACGCACCATCAGGGAACTTTGTGGCATGTGGGGGCCTGGACAACATGTGTTCCATCTATAGCCTCAAATCCCGTGAGGGCAATGTCAAAGTCAGCCGGGAGCTCTCTGCTCACACAGGTGAGTGGGAAGCCCTCTTCTCCCATCTGGAGGGGTCCAAGGATGTCCAGGCCCCTGACCAGTTGACGCTGCAGTCAGGGCATTGTCCTTCAAACCACCTCCAGGTTATCTCTCCTGTTGCCGTTTCCTGGATGACAACAACATTGTGACCAGCTCTGGGGACACCACGTGGTAAGGGCTGAATGCCATGGGTGCGGAGGCTTAGGAAGTCATCTTGTCCTGAGCAACTGTGTGACCTTTGTCTGGGATGGTCTTCTTCCCTCCTCATAGTGCCTTGTGGGACATTGAGACAGGGCAGCAGAAGACCGTGTTTATTGGACACACTGGTGACTGCATGAGCCTGGCTGTGTCTCCAGACTACAAACTCTTTATTTCTGGGGCTTGTGATGCCAGCGCCAAGCTCTGGGATGTGCGGGAGGGGACCTGCCGTCAGACTTTTACTGGCCATGAATCAGACATCAACGCTATCTGTGTGAGTGTCCCTCTATGTGCCCCTTCCAGGGACCACCTCAACCTTAACACACATTCCTCACCCACTCCCACAGAGCTTCTAAGCCCTCTCTATGACTTTTCTTTTTGAAACAATTTCACCTTACAGGACAGTTTCAAAACGAATGAAATCCATGTACAATTCACCCAGATTAACATTTTGCCACATTTATTTTATCATTGTCTCTAGAGATATACACATACCACAAACACACTTAGATTCCCCCTCCACTGTGTGTGTGTGTGTGTGTGTGTGTGTAGGGCTTTTTGCATGCTAGTCAAATGCTATACTGCAATGCTAACTCTAGGTCCCCTTTCCTGGGTCCTTTGAGAGTAGATTAAAACTATCATGCCCCTGTACCCCTTAAATACTTCCTAAAAACAAAGACTTTCTCTAACATAGACACAACTAAAAAAAAAAAAATTGCCAGGCATGGTGGTGCACACCCTTAATCCTAGCACTCAGGACGTGAAGGCAGGGGGATCTCTGTGAGATCAAGACCAGCCTGGTCATATGCTGAGCTCCAGGCCAGTTGGGGTTACAGGGAGACTCTGTCTCAAAACCTCCTTCCCTCCCCCCCTTTTTTTTTAACTTTATTTATTACTGTGTGTATTGTGTGTATAAGTGTGGATGTGAGCATGCCACAGCATGCAACTTTTGGGAGTCAATTCTCTCCTTCCACTGTGGGTTTCGCAGATCAAACTCAGGTCATTAACCTTACGCATCAAAAGCTTTTACCCACTGAGCCACCTGGTCACCCCCCCAAATTTAAAATTAACTGCTACTCTATTTTCTATACATTTTATTTTCATTTTTGGAAGACTGAACCCAGGGCTTATCTGATAGACAAGCACCCACTGAGTTGTAAACCCAGTCCTTTTTTGATTTTTTTTAAATGTAGGAGTGTTTTGCCTGTATGTATTTAAGTGTACCCATGCATGCAATGCCCAAGGAGGCCAGAAGATGGTGTTAGACCTCCTGGAACTGGAGTTACAGGTGGTTGTGAGCTGCCCTGTGGGTGCTGGGAACTCAACCCAGGTCTTCTGCAAGACTAACAAGTGCTCTTAACTGCTAAGTCATCTCTCCAGCCCCTGACCATTTTTTTTTTTTTTTTTTTTTTTTGGTCTTTTTGAGACAGGGTCTCCCTGTAGCCCTAGTTGGCCTGGATTTGCTATCGAGACCAGGCTGGCCTTGAACTCACAGAGATCCACCTGCCTCTGCCTCCTGAGTGCTGGGATTAAAGGCGTGCACCATCATACCCGGCTTTTCTTTTTTTTTTTTTTTTTTAAGACAAGGTCTCACTATGTAGCCCTGTCTGGCCTAGAACTTGCTATGTAGACCAGGCTGGCCTTGAAGACAGAAAGGTCCACCTTCCTCTGCTCCCCATGGACTGGGATTAAAGGAATATACCAGCATCTTTCTTTTAACTTTTTTTTTTCTTTTAAAGACAGGGTCTACCTATAGTACCAGCTAGCCTGGAACTAGCTGTGTAGACCAGTCTGGCCTTGATCTCACAGAGATCTGCCTGCCTCTGCCTCCTGGGACTAAAGGCGTGCACCACCATACCCAGCTCTACAGTATAATCCTTTTTTTTTAAGTTTATTTTTATTTTATGTGTATGAGTATATGGTCTGCATATATATAATGCACCTGTGCCATGCAATGCTGCAGAAGCCAGAAGAGGGCATCAGACCCCCTGGAACTAGAGTTAAGGACAGTTGTTAGCCACCATGTGGATGTTGGAAATCGAACCCAAGTCCTCTGGAAGAACAGCTAGTGCTCTTAACCACTAAGCACTGAGCCATCATCTCTCCAGCCCCTACAGTATAATTCTTAAAACCATGAAATACATTGACAATTACTAGTCAGTATTCAAATTTAACCAGTTATCTCACAAATGTCCTTAATGGCAGTGAGTTTTTCTGTCCAGGATGCAATCCAGAAAACTATATTTACTTGCCGTGTCTTTTTTTTTTTTTTGTCTTTTTGAGACAGGGTCTCCCTGTAGCCCCAGCTGGTCTGTTGTAGAGCAGGCTGGCCTTGAACTCACAGAGATCCACTTGCCTCTGCCTCCCAAGTGCTGGGATTAAAGGCGTGTGCCACCACACCCAGCTTTGCCATGTCTTTTGTGTCTGAACTGGAACCATTTTTCTACTTTTCTCTGGCCCATGCAGTTTTGATGAGGGCACACATTTTCTATAATTTCCCTCGGACAGTATATCTGACATTCTTCATGATGAGCTTCAGGTTATGTACTTGGAGCCAGTCCTGTTCTTCCACACTCTGACCCAGCCCACTGGGGTTGTAGGACCCTTCTAGCTGTGTGACCCTGAGAGAGCCTTGTTGCCTGTCTGCAGTGCTAGAGTGGGGTACGGCAGAGGGAGCCACAATAGTGAACAGCCATGCTGTGACAGGCTGCTTCCCCTGCCAAGAATCAGAGGCCAGGGAAGCTGAGAGATGTACCTTACCATGCCTCAGGAGGGAGCCAGGCAGGAAGGCAGGGCTGCTCCAGGTCTAAGCCCTGACCTTTTCCTACCTGTATCCTCAGTTCTTCCCCAATGGAGAGGCCATCTGCACTGGCTCAGATGATGCCTCCTGTCGCCTGTTTGACCTGAGGGCAGACCAGGAACTGACTGCCTATTCCCATGAGAGCGTCATCTGTGGCATCACATCAGTAGCCTTCTCGCTGAGTGGTCGCCTGCTCTTTGCAGGCTATGATGACTTCAACTGCAATATCTGGGACTCCATGAAGTGCGAGCGTGTGGGTAAGGGTCTGCCCCTGCCTCCCCACCTTCCCCTGTTATGTTCATTCTAGCTCCCTTTATGGAGCTACTACTGTTCCCTCACTGCAAACTCCAGCCCTGGACACCAGCAGCCTTTGCTTCTGCAACTAGGACCATGTTCCCCAAATAAAAGATGCTCTAAGCAGCCCTTCTCCCTTGCCCAATGCCATGTCTGCTGTCTCTGTCTCTGGTATCCCCAGACCTGTGTACCTCAAGTGTCCAGTCCTCTGGGTTTCATGCACTAAAGGAACCAACCTAGGGAACTGCAGATGAGAGAAATTAGGATATGGAGCCCTAGATAGCCTGGGTTTATCTAGGACCAGCCTGGCTTCTTTTTTTTTTGAATATTTTATTTATTATTTTTATTTTGTGTATGAGTGTATTGCCTGCATGCGAGTGCACCTGTGTCATGCAATGCTGCAGTGGTCAGAAGAGGGCTTCGGATTCCCCTGGAGTTGAGGTTGGTTTGTAGATGCCATTGTGGGTGCTGGGAATCGAACCTGGGTCCTCTGTAAGAGCAGTCAGTGCTCTTAACCGCTGAGCCATCTCTCTAGCCCTATAGCCTGGCTTCTTTTATTGGGTGAGACCAGGAGGTGAATGAAAACAACACACTCCCCACAATCAGGTTCCAAATCCTATTTAGTTGGTTACTTTTTGAGTTTACCTATATACATCACACCCCTGCACTTTGCTTTCTTTACCTAGAAACAAAGGACCCTTTCCCTCTGCCCATTGAAGTGACCCTGGCCTTCCTCATAGCACACTGACAGTTCCAACCTGTCTACCCCAGTCCTACCAGTGACCCAAGTTCTGGACAGAGGAATTGGCCTAAAGAGAAATCTCTTTCCTTAGGTCTAATCCTCTTTCAGTCCCTCGATCTCCATCAGGGGCAGTGTATAGGCTATCCATGCTAAAGCAGGCTGACTTCTTTCCCTCTTCCTCAGGCATCCTCTCAGGCCACGACAACAGAGTCAGCTGCCTGGGGGTCACAGCAGATGGGATGGCTGTGGCTACTGGCTCCTGGGACAGCTTCCTCAAGATCTGGAACTGAGGAGGCTGGAGGAAGAGAGGCGGAAAGCCATGAAGACTCTCACCTACTCCCTCCCATGCCCCCATCTCATTAGGGTCTGTCTTCTACATTGCAAGGGCCATTCCCAGTAAGCTTCCTCAGAGAGCTTCTCCCTTTGAGAGCAGTGAGGACTATGGGAATGTGACTTTGGAAGCATCGGGGACACAAGGGCAAAGAAATGCCCCGTTTCTGCCCATGACCTCCCCTTTCCATAGTCCTTAGTCTCTCCCTTAATAAGCAAGAACAGACCCTTCCCCAGTCCTAGGAGTCAATCCCTGGGATAAAGTAGTCTTTGCCTACACACTAGGCTCCTGGCCCCTTTTCCTTCCTGCTTTCTCCTTTTCTTCCCTTTTCTTTTGCCTAATGCACCTAATAAAGTGTAGCATCCTATTACCTCTGTGATGTCTGACTTCCACTCATGTAATCCAAAAAGACCTAGGTCCCATTAAAGAGCAACAAGGTGTTATGAGTGCTAAAATAAAGGCTGAGTACTGGGTGGACTGTGGGCAGGAAAAGGGGTGAAGACAAAAGCCGAGGTCCCGTGGAAATACCGGGGGTGTACAACAGCTCACTAGTCTGCCACCATAATATATGCATGCTTGCACAGGAGTTGGATTATAAAGGCCTTGGAGGTCTTTATAAAGTCTGGCTACAAAATCCAGACTTTATTCTAAGGGCATGGGAAGCCACTAAAGAGCTTCGAGTCCGGTAGTACCATGATCAATTACGCTTGTTGGGAAAGTTCCTCTAACAACAGTGTAAGCTGGTGAAATGGAAGGAGAGAATGGCACTCTAGAGACAAGGGATAGACAGGTAGTAAGCAATGCAAGGATGACAGGACAGGAGCTGAGTGTGTAGCTCAGTAACACAGCACTTGCCCAACATGAACAAGGCTCTGGGTTCAATCTGCAGACACACACAGCACACACTGACAGAGACAGACAGACACACATGGTATCAGGACAGGAGAGGGACTGGGAGAGAGTAAAGACATAGACTCACTAGGATCTAGTGACCAGCCTTTAAGATAGGACATACTTGGATGAATTCAATATGACCAAGGCCAAGGTTTAGGTTTGCGCAGATAGGTAGATGATAATGTTATTCACAAGGATAAGGAATGGGCCATGAAGAATGGCTTTTAGGGAAAGATCATAGATTCAATTTTAGAAGAACTGGCATTGAAGTGCTTTCAGGGCAGCTGAATGAAAGTCTAGGTCGGAGAAGGACCTGGAAATTACCAGAAGTAGGGATGTGATAGTTAAAGCCCTAGAAGTAAACACTCAGGGAAGAGCAGGGTCAAGGACAGAGCCTTGGAGAACATCACGATGTAAGGTGTATAACAAGGCTCAGATGTGTCACTTGGGAGACACCCAGGAATCATAAGCCCCAGGCTGCCACTCTGCACACAGAAGACCCAGTATAAGCTTTCTTCTAACTTTTTAAAGCATCATTTAAAATCACTTCCTTTAATATACAAAAAACACACAAGATACAAAGAAAAACCAGTAAGATCCAAGTGCCAAAGTTAATAGCCTAATCAAAACAAAACAAGCCTTTCCCTCAGCACCCTTGAAAACAAGAGGGGAAGGACACAGACTGTCACTGGGCTCTGGGTGAATCCAGCGTGTACCTAGTTCTCCACCAAAGCAAAATGCTGATTTTCCTTGTCGTGGTCCTGGCTCTGTTCACACATTCCTCCTCCAGTTTTCAAAAATCTTCCAGTTCCAAGATGGCCTCCTTCTTTTAGTTCCCTAATATTTTCACTTAGGGGTGAAGGCCGTTTCCCCTACAAAAGGTAGTATATGAATTGAGGGGCTAGAGGGCTGTTGTTAGGGAGAGGGAAGACGGTCAAGGGACCTCCCACCTTCAATAATGGATCCGCTCAGTAAACCTTTTCACCTTCTCTCCCTTTACCTGTCGTAGTGTTACGGTCCCAGGAGAGTTGTCGTCCTGCAGGATGGTGAGAGGGGATCTTCCTAGTACCTTACTCTTTGCTTTCCGTCTATTGCGCTTAGAACCTAGGGTAGGGAAGGTGTTAAAGCAAGGACTCACAACTGGGGGCTTGTGCTTTATTTTTCTTACACTTATCCATGGACATTCTCCCAGGATATGATTCTAGCCTCTCTTCCCTCCATCTTACACTTCAATTTTGTACCTGAAGGTTGGGGAGTCTCAGGGTCTCTTGAGGGCTTGTCTGAGTTCTGGCTGGCCACGAGGGTTTCTGTGGACTGTTTTGCTTCCTCTTTAGTAAACACCTGTTTGGAGGGGAGCTCAGTCTGGTTTGAAGGGAGCAACTTGTCCTTGAGAGACAGCTGAGAACCCAGAGGTGAGTCCAGTTCAGCAGATAAAGGGGCTTTCTGGGGCAAAACAAGCTCTGCGGGAAAAATTGATTTGGAGGCTTCGTTCTCAAACACTTCAACCAGCTCCTTCATCAGTGGACTCTGGGGGTCTAGAGCAAAGAAGGGAAATGAGCTGTGACATTTTGGTATAAACCATCCAGCAAGGAGGACAAGATAAAGGAGCCTTAGGACTCATGTTCAGATGAGTTGGGGGATGGGAAGAGTGAGGTCAAGATGGGAGGGAACAATATGTTATAAAGAGGGAGATGGGGGCTTGGTGGTGTGGCTCGGTGCTGGAATGTGAGAAAACAAGCAAGAGGCCTGGGTGTGTGACCCAAACAAAAGAGCAACAAAAACCAAAAACTAAACAAACAAAATATCCAGAAGTTGGGCAATGTTTTTCACACCTGTAATCCTATCACTCAGAGTGCTAAAACAGGAGAATCGCCTCAGGTTCAAGTCCAGCTTGGGCTGCACAGTGAGACTGGAGAGATGGCTCAGTGATTACAAGCACTGGTTGCTCCTACAGAAGACCTGGGTTCAGTTCCCAGCACCACAAGGCCAACAGCCATCTGTAACTCCAGTTCCAGGGGATCTGACACCCTCTTCTGATCTCCAAAACACTGAACAACATGGATGCACTTATATACATGCAGACATTTATACACAGAAAATAAAAACAATAAAGTGTTAAAAACAAACAAATCGGGTGTAGGAGCCTTTAATTCCAGCACTCGGGAGGCAGAGGCAAGTGGATCTCTGAGTTCAAGGCCAGCAAGTCTACATAGCAAGTTCCAGGCAAGCTGGAGCTACAGGGAGACCCTGTCTCAAAAAGACCAAAAAAACAACAAACAAAACAAAACAAAACAAAACTCAGGCTGGCCAACAACATGGTTCAAGGGGTAAAAGCGCTTCCTGCCAAGCCTGATGACCTGAGTTTATCCCCAGAACCCACATGGCAGAAGGAGCAAACTCCTGAAAGCTGTCCTCTGACCTTCACACATACACATACAAAATAGTTTTTTTTTTTTTTTGAGGGCCTTTTTGAGACAGGGTCTGCCTGTAGCCCGAGTTGCCCTGGAACTCACTATGTAGACCAGGCTGGCCTTGAACTCACAGAGATCCACCTGCCTCTGCCTCCCAAGTGCTGGGACTACAGGTGTGTGCCACCACGTCCAGCCAAAATAAACATTTAAAAAAATTTTTTTAAACTGAGAGGGGTCCCAAATAGGAGAAAGGAGGCTCTGAGTTCAAATTCCCAGCACACACACACACACACACACACACACACACACACACACACACACACACAGAAACACAAAAAAAAGTTTTGAGAGAGTGGCTTCATTGATGCCACACAAGTAGGTGAGTCTCACCAGCAATCCCTGGGCCCCTCACCTGCACCACTGGTCTTCATGGGTGTCCGGGCGATGCCAAGGGTAGGAGAGCGAGGATCTGAGTCTTGGGCCTGTTTAGGAACCATCAGCTGTTCTGCTGGTAGGCTTGGCTGTGGAGAGCTCTCTACCTGTCGGTACCATAGGCAAGAACAAGTTTGGACCCTAATCTTTCCTCCTCACATCCTAGCAGGAACTGCTAAGGCCCTCAAGTGGCCAGCCCACACCCTACCCCATGCAGATTAAGACAGTAGCAAGTAGGGCTCCAGGGGGTATGAGGACTCGCTCAGACCCAAGTTCGGCAAAGGCGCGCCCATGAATTCAGACAGCTTCTCTGCCTCCCCTTCCCAGCCCAGAGTACCTGAATGGGGGTGCGCTGGATGCCCGCACTAGGTGAACGAGGGTCCGCTACTCGGGCCAGATACTTGTTGTGTGGTAGAGGCCGTGCTGGAGTGACTGGGACGCTCTGAGTAGAGCCCATCTCCACTACGGGTGGGGACGCGGCCCAACTGTGTAGAGGAAGGGATGCCGGTCAGAAGAGACTCAGGTCTCAGCTGAAGGCCAGTACGTCGGACCTCTGACCCCAGAACGACCCTATCTTCCCAGTTTCCAGCCTAGGAACCTCGGGATCGGTAGTCCAGAAACCTCTGCGGGGATAATGACTCGTGGAATTTTCTAACCGCTCATTCCGAGTCCGCTGGATCCTCTAACTTACCCATTCATTTATCCCTATCACTTACCGGGCCCCAGCTCTGCCTAAGGGCACAAACGCGCTCGAGGAACAACTTCCAAAACCAGGAGTTTCAAACTTCCCGCCACGCCCCCTGCTCTGATCCTATTGGCTAAACCTACGCGGACTTTCATACGCCAGTTAGGAGAGACGCACCTCCAGAACAGGAAGCCATTGGTCTGTACTGATGTCCATCAACCAAGACTGGCTAATGAGACCGAGACTTAGGTTGTTTCCCGCCCCCACAAGGGTGACACCTCCCAGAGAGGCGGGCGCTTCTGTTCAGTGCCGCCTGAGACTTTTTGCTTTTGATACACTCATCATCAAACACAAGCGATTTTATTAATCAAAAATAGAATCACGAGTTATCACTACATGCACACATGTGGCTGGAGACAGGATGGTCTGCACGAGGCGAGATGGTAATCCTTATTGGCTGACGGAGTTATCACTCACGTCCTTCTCAAACCCGCCCCTTTTCAAACCAAGACCACAATCGCTCGTCTACTTTCCGATTGGACGAGTCACCGGCAAAGTTTGAGGACTCGAGAGGTTTTAACAACCGTCAGTTTCTGCTCTTGGTGCGAGTCCTTGAATCAGCAGCCGCCACTCCGCGCCCACCCGGCGGCTCTCCATGCGCACGATTGGTCCTTTCGGCCATCAGTTATCCTAGAAGCGGTTTTCATTGGCGTTAGCTGAGAGTAGGACAGAGGGCGGAGCGCTACTACGCAGGCGGAGTCCAACTGCCGCTCTCGCGCGTCTTGCCTTTGACGCATGCGCCTAACGAGTACCCCTCATTGGACGCGAGACCAAGGGTGGGGGGGAACTGGAGCGGTGGGAGCTGCTGTGTGAGGAGGAGCTGCTGCCGGTGTCATGGCGGAGCTGAGTGAGGAGGCGCTGCTGTCAGTGTTACCGACGATCCGAGTCCCCAAGGCTGGAGACCGGGTCCACAAAGACGAGTGCGCCTTCTCCTTCGACACGCCGGTAAGCCCATTCCCCACGCCCGCGCTGATCACGACTTCCTTCCATCGCCCTGGTCATTCGGCCGGGCCTGCAAACCTTGGGCTACCGCCTCCTTGCGATGCACCCTGGGACTTGTAGTCTCCCACGCTCCTCTCCACTTTTGATTTTCATTATCTGAGGCTGTCGTATGACTACCACCCCCAGAAGCTACTGTGCTGGTCTCGCCGGCTCCTGGTCTCGTGAAGCATTATGGGCATTGTAGTTGCCCACGGCCTTCGTTACCGTTCTAAGCTAGGGTTGGAACCCGACCGGCGGACTACATTCCCCAAGCGACTCCCTGAAAAAGCCTGGGAGGTGGCCCTTGCACGTCGCGCAGGGCTCTGCGGGTTTTGTAGTTTGGTGTGGTAGGAGTAGGGGCGACTCCCCACTGTTCTGGAAAGGGGTTGAGGTTAGAAGGGTAGGCACTTCAGGTTCCTAGCCTGGAAGAGGGTTGGGAGGAAGGCCGGATCTGAGAAAGACTAAATTAGATAACCTCCACCCATGGTTAATTTGTCCAGGGGTCGGGGAGGCGGTTCATTGGTAGGGAGTGGGGAAAAAAGCGGGGAGGAAAGCTCCTTTGACGTGAGCTATGGCCGCGGACCCCCTCCCTTTTCCTCCGTCCATCACAGGTTGCCGAGACAACCCCTTTCCAAGTGTTCCTAGAGAGATGGTTTCATTCTTAGGAGGATGCTATGGCCTCTTCCCCATCTCGCTCCCACTCTTGCCTAGTTAGACAAAGCCGCCACCCACACCGTACTTCACGTTTTGCATGCTCCACCTGGTATACCGCTCCTCCTGTAGTTTTGCCGTTGTATGTCACCCTTAACTGGAGACAAGCCGACAGGCCAGAACTGAGAGGGCAGCAGCTTGATTGGGATCCGCCCCCCTCACTACCCCGCCCTTCAAGCCCTGTTGGGCCCTGCCCAAAGTGTTCATCCAGACCAGCTCATAGTCTGAAAACTGCAAGTCAGAATGGAAAGGCTTCATTAATGCAGCCCCAGTGCTGACTGTAGCAGCGTGATGTGAGGCCCACTTCAGGACCATGACTGTGATTTGTGGTCTTCTTGGTTTGCTGGGCTTTGATCTGAGCCCCAGATAATGTGCTGCTTCCCTAAAGTTGGCCTTTGTCAGAAGAAGTAAAGGAGGACTACTGGAGTAGAGCTCTAGGATTTCCAGTCCCTGATGAAACCAGCATCTTGTCTTTCCATCTGAAGAGTTCAGTCACTTTCGAGGTCCTACCTTCCTCCCAGAGGGAAAGGTAGAAAACAGGGAGTCTTTACACTTACAGGGACTTATAGCTACTCTTGCCTCTCCTCAGTAACTACTTTGAAAAATTCAGAAAAGGTTTTTGTAATTTCCCAATAGGTTTTCTCTTTCATTCCAAGTCTCTGGTGTAGCCTAGGTGCTTTGGTAACAAACTCTGGCACATTTCATTATCTTTAAATTCTCTTTATGGGAGAAAGACAGCTTAGCTGACCTCTAGTGAGAAATGCTCAATTTATTCATGAACACTGCAGTCCACACCATTCTAGGGAGTGGTACAGCACAATTGATTGACCAAGAACTGCCTTAGACAGTGCCCTATTTTTTACTATCACAGTGGAGAAATTTTCAAGGCTACTAAGACTTATTCCAGGAAGAGGATGCCTATTGCTGAAGCCTTGGATCTGAGGCAAGACTCTTCTTCTCCAGTTCCCTCTTCCACCTTCTCCATCACTGTTACAAAGGCACAGGCAGACTTGCTCAGCTTTGTGGGAAGCCCATCTTTTCCTCTTTGGCTATGATTCAGGATGGGCACTTATCTTTCCCTATTCTTGGGATCTTTGTATTTGAGCTATCTCAGCAAATGTTGCTAGATTGTTCTTAAAAGGGATTGCTCAGCTGGGTATGGTGGCAACAGCTGAAATCTCAGCCAGCTCTGGGAGGCTGAATCAGAAGGATAAAAACTTTGAGGCCATCCTGGGCTACATAGTGAGTTGCAGGCCAGTCTGGATTATATAAGGAGATCCTCTGTCAAAAGTAAACCAAAAAAAAAAGCAAATTAAAAGGGGTGGGTTTGAGGTTTCAGGTTTGGACTTCAGTGGGGGATCTTACAGAGAGAGGCGATAGGGAGGTGATTAGTGGCTATAAGATTATAGACTTGATCACCTCACTAGACTAGGTTCAGGTTTAGCTGTGAGTCTCAAACAAGGTCTTAATCCTTAGAACCAGGGTTCCACTGTCTAGTAGATTGTGAAGTTCAGGGTTATATATACTGGGCCAAGGAAGAGGTGAAGGGAGGTCTTTGTGATCGATTGGGGGCACCAAAGCCTCCCTGAGAAGGAAGAAGAGAGGAGAATGGTAACTGGGGTGTTGCTCAGCTGCCTCTGGAGTTTGTTGGCTATTTTGGAATTCATAGGAGGATATGGGGAGAGCTTCAACCATATACCAGGTCCTGGAATGGTAAATCAGTTGCTAAGGGCTACAGTCTTGGGAAACAAGCAGTTTCTAACTACTGGTCTTTGATTTCCCCACAGAGCCAAGTTTCACCCTCTTGCTTCTTCCTCCCTTGCCTTGTACCTTGCAGGAATCGGAGGGTGGCCTCTATATTTGCATGAACACATTCCTCGGCTTTGGGAAACAGTATGTGGAAAGACATTTCAACAAGACAGGCCAGCGTGTCTACCTGCATCTCCAGCGGACCCGGCGCCCGGTAGGCACAGGGGGTAGGGTACGGGCTGAGAACATCCAGACACATTCCCCAAGGTGCCATTTTGAATGTGTCTGTTCCCTGACTCCCCTATTGGCCTTGCTTTCTCTCTTTCACCTGTTTCTGCTTGTGTCACTAAAACTTGCTAAGATTTTTATCTTTATTCCACTGTGTGGTTGACCACTTTTTCCCTCTGTCTCCTCATTTATTCTGTCCCTGGGGCTCATGGCTGGTCCTGAACCTCCTTTCATTGCAGAAAGAAGAGGACACCAGTGCAGGCACTGGAGACCCGCCCCGTAAGAAGCCCACCCGGCTGGCAATTGGTGAGCACCTCTGCAGCCATGTTCTTCTCACCAAGCTATGTGCTAGGAAAGCCCTGAGCCTGATTAGTAACCCTAGAGCTCTGGAGGGGCAGAGTGAGGCACTGTATTGGAGGAGGGACATTGACCTATGGTTGTTACCCTACGTTCCTCCTCTTTCTCTGTCCTCCCCAGGTGTTGAAGGTGGGTTTGACCTCACCGAGGAGAAGTTTGAATATGATGAAGACGTGAAGATTGTCATTTTGCCTGATTACCTGGAGATCGCCCGGGATGGGTTGGGGGGACTTCCCGACATTGTCAGAGATCGGGTATGAATATCTTCCCACCCTACCTGGAGATGCTAGGGCAGGAGGGCTACAGTGGCCATGGCTTGGACAGCACTGACAAAGCCAGAGACCAAGGGTGAGAGGGGCATGTGGGGCAGGACCTGGGCACTATCTGACTCTCTGTTTCCTCCAGGTGACCAGTGCAGTGGAGGCTCTACTCTCCGCTGACTCAGCCTCCCGCAAGCAGGAGGTACAGGCTTGGGATGGGGAAGTCCGGCAGGTGTCTAAGCATGCCTTCAACCTCAAGCAGTTGGACAACCCTGCTCGGATCCCTCCCTGGTAAGGCCTGGCTCCTCCATCTCTGGACTTAACTCCCAAAGCAAGGACAGAGAGGTCACCTTTCTAAGGGATCTGCTATGAGAGAGGGTAGGGAGCAAGACAGGGAAGACAACTTGGGGGAAGGTGAATGCAGGGGGATGGCCAGAGAAGAACAGGCTCTTGGCCTGCAGAGCCTCTCTTGCTGCCATTCCCATAGACCCTTGACCTGCAGTTCAGCTAACTTTCTTCTCCCTGGCTTAGTGGCTGGAAGTGCTCCAAGTGTGACATGAGAGAGAACCTGTGGCTCAACCTGACAGATGGCTCCATCCTCTGTGGCCGACGCTACTTTGATGGCAGTGGGGGCAACAACCATGCTGTGGAGCACTACAGGGAGACTGGCTACCCCTTAGCCGTTAAGCTGGGCACCATCACACCCGATGGAGCTGGTACTCCCCCACCCCTCCCCGCCTGATGTGTTCCAGTTGTTACTTCATATGACATGAATAACACATTAATGCATTCTCTTGTTAGCAAATGAAAAGTCTAAATTGTTAGTCCCCCTCTCCCTAGATCCTAGTCCCTTTTTAGAGGTATTTATCATTATGTTTAGTAACTATCCTTCCAAACCTATCTTACTATGGTACCTTATGCTACAGGGGTGGAATCAGAACCATAATGAAGGCTAGATGTGCATGTCTCTAATCCCATCACATGGGCAGGAGGATCAGGAGTTCGTTATCATCAACTACATAGTAAATTTGATGTCTGCCTGAACTGCATGAACCCTGCCTCTAAGAAAGAAAAAGATTAATAAAAAACTACACACGCATACTCACATGTATTTAAAAAGAAACAATACACAGTTAATCCCTCCTCTCTCCCTGTCTCACCCTATCTTCCCTGACAACCAATCCCAGATGGGCTGTGTCTCCCTGATACCCAAGGGAGCTGAGAGGGTGGCCCTTGCAGGCTGACTTTCTGTCCTCTGGGCAGGAGGTGGGATGGGTAGACAGACCAGTGCCAAACCATGTCCCTTGCCATACTGTCTGCCTTTTGCTCCAGATGTGTATTCATATGATGAGGATGACATGGTTCTGGACCCCAGCTTGGCAGAGCACCTGTCCCACTTTGGCATTGACATGCTGAAAATGCAAAAGGTGAGGGGACACCCCCCTTCAACTTCAGATTCTCATTTCTGCCTCTGTGGCCCTTTGCCTGAAGCTGAGGTAGGGTTTTGGAGAGAGCTTCCAAAATTAACCCAGTCCCCAAGATAATACGGATTTCCCTTGAAGAGATTTCCACAGTCCTTTGGTCATTTATCAAATACTACCAAATGCCTGCCATGTGCTGCTCACTATGTGAATGTGGCAAGTCTCAATCATAGTTACAAATAGATAGTTATAATGGCTAGGTGCAGTGAAAGAGGTAGTAGTTGGACACTGTTGCGGTTTATGATGGGGGCCTGGCTTGTCAGGACGTTTTCTTCAAGTGGTAATCTAAAGGGTGAGTGGGAATGACTTAATGGGAAAAACATTTAGGGTTGAGAATCTCAACCATTTAATTCTCTCATTCAAGCAGAAGCCTGGTGACTAATAAGCATATAGGATGATTCCCAGTCCAGAACTCCGAGACTAGATGACACTCAATGTGCCTCTTGTGACGAAGTCCCTAATTCTATAAACCCTGGCTCCATCTGGATCTCATCCTAGACTCTTGAGAGTTTAGTATGAAAAACACAGGGCCGGGGGCTGGAGAGAGATGGTTCAGCGGTTAAGAACACTGACTGTTCTTGCAGAAGACCCGGGTTCGAATCCCAGCACCCACATGGCAACCAACAACTGTCCGTAACTCCAGTTCCAGGGGATCTGACAGCCTCTTCTGTCTTCCGTGGGCATTGCATGACACGGGTGCACCTACCTGCATGCAGGCTATACACGTTTACACATCCAAAAAGAAAAAAACACAGGGCCAAGCTTCTTACCCGGTCTAAAGTGGTCCTTCCCATGCAGACGGACAAGACGATGACTGAGCTGGAGATAGATATGAACCAGCGGATTGGCGAATGGGAATTGATCCAGGAGTCGGGTGTACCACTTAAGCCTCTGTTCGGTCCCGGCTACACAGGCATCCGGAACCTGGGTAACAGCTGCTACCTCAACTCTGTGGTCCAGGTGCTCTTCAGCATCCCTGACTTCCAGAGGAAGTGAGTGATCCTTTTACTACTGACCTGTGGCTATGCACCTGTGCAACCCAAGTGGGTTTTGTCTGTTTGGATTTGGGGTTTTTTTTTTTTTTTACATTCTTTAGCTCCCTGAGAAGGATCATGAGCATGGATGGGGTGGAGAGCAACAGACCAATAGCTGAGAGGATTATTAGTTGACTGAAACCAGATTCCTCTAATATCCCAGCTTCTCTCCTGACTGGTTGCCAGTCTCGGCACACTGCCCTTCAGGTTCCTTCAATTTCCCTCAGTACCTGTGTCTTGTTCTTTGAATATCATCTGTTCTACTGTGTTGGGCATGCTGTAAAGGGAGTATATTATAGAACCGTCCCAGCACACACACCCCAGTAACAGCAGAATGTCAGATCCCAGCTATCTGTGACTTTCTAAGGGACCCAATGGTAGCAGGTGGTCTTTATTTTAGGCCAGTGACATCAGTTGAGCACCTGATGTGGACATGTAGCACTTTGGGGGAGAAGGGGAATGCTTTAGACAAGGGGTAGAAGGCAATTTTTTTTTGTCTTTTTGAGACAGGGTCTCCCTGTAGCCCCAGCTGACCTGGAACTCGATGTGTAGGCCAGGCTGGCCTTGAACTCACAAAGATCCACCTGCTTCTGCCTCCCAAGTGCTGGGATTAAAGGCATGGGCCCCCATGCCCAGCTAGAAGGCAAATTCTTAGCATAAGTGAGTTTACTGCCTAGTTGAGAAATGACATGAAAGCTTAGAATGTGTCAACAAGTTCTATCCAGTAGAGTATTGAACTCTGACAAGAAAGATAAAAGATGAAAAACAGAAAAGAAAGAAAACAAAGGGAAAAAAATGGATATAAGTTCTGTTTACCCTAGTCCTGGGCTGCTGCCTTTTCCTTGGCTGTGTCTTGGAAGGTCTGAGCACACTGCATGCTGTCTGTAGTTAACAAGGGGAGGGCAGACAAGTTGTAGAGAAACGAACTCCTAGATTCAACTATAGTAACTGTAGGGAGGCCTGTCGTCGGATTAGTGGATCATTTATCTCTTCTTTTTTCCTGTTCTTTTGGCGACTAGGTATGTGGATAAGCTGGAGAAGATCTTCCAGAATGCCCCGACAGACCCTACCCAGGACTTTAGCACCCAGGTGTATGTAGTTTCAAAGGCTGTTGGAACCTCACGGTGCATGTACCACTTTTCTCCTCCGTGACCACCTGGGGTGGGCAGCAGTAGAGCCGTTGGACAGTTAAAAGCTGTCGACTGCTAGTTCCTATGTAACTTGAAGTGTCCTCACCCCTGTATTTTTAAGTTGTCTAAGTTGAGTTATGAGCAGGATTGAGGGGGAAAGAGGAAAAGATACAGCTTGAATTATTAGTTGACTAAAGTTACATGGTTTTCTTGGCTGTTCCTACAGGGCCAAGCTGGGCCATGGCCTTCTCTCTGGAGAGTATTCCAAGCCAGCACCAGAGTCTGGTGATGGGGAACAGGTATCAGAACAAAAGGTGAGTCTAGGATTTAAGCCTTCTCAGGCCCTAGAATTATATAGGGAAACTAAGGTGTATGTTTGGGGCAGGGGCGGGGGGCATCTAAAATAAGCCCCTGGATGGCTGCTGAGGCCCTGTGCTGGTTCTGCCTAGGAAGTTCAAGATGGCATTACCCCTCGAATGTTCAAGGCCCTCATTGGTAAGGGCCACCCAGAGTTCTCCACTAATCGGCAGCAGGATGCCCAGGAGTTCTTCCTTCACCTTATCAACATGGTGGAGGTAAGGGTGGAGAAGATGGCTGAGGAGCTACTCTACTCTCTTGTGTGCCTTCAGTTCACACCCACTTGCTTCCTCTCAGCCCTAGCCTAGTCCTATCCTAACAGTCTGTGTGCATGGAATCTGCCCTGTGAGTAGTATTAGCATCTGAGACAAATAGTCAAGACAAGGGATGATCCTACCTATGATGGGCTTGCTGCCTAGAATCAAAGGAAATGACATGAGAGGGTTGGGGCGTGGGGCCCAGTGGTAGAGCACTTGCCTAGCATGCATGAGGCCCTGCATTCATCCCCAGCATGAGAATATTTACTGCTTATAGAGAAAAATACAGGTGGGGTTATGGGGCCAGAAGTAGAGAAAGAGGATGGTTAATTGGAGAAGGTTTCTGTTCTCCTCTTGCATCTCAGTGCTCCTGAGTGGCCATCCTTCGTCTACTACCATCCTCGCCGATTCCCCAATGAAATTTTTTAGTCCTGTTTGTTCCCTGGCTGCCCAGACCTTCCTACCCTGCCTCTTTCCCATAGAGGAATTGCCGGAGCTCTGAGAATCCTAATGAAGTGTTCCGCTTCTTGGTGGAGGAAAAGATCAAATGCCTGGCCACAGAGAAGGTTAAGTACACCCAGCGAGTTGACTACATCATGCAGTTGCCTGTGCCCATGGATGCAGCCCTTAACAAAGGTAGCTTGCTCACTCAGCAAGGCCTTGGTATGGATGGAGGCTGAGGTCTGTGAGGAATGCCTAGGCACCTGAAGGTGGGCCATGGGGAGGTCGGATAAACTTTACACAGCTTGTTAGCTCAGCACTGTTAAGACAGAAAGGCAAGACACGAGGGTCATGTATCCAGTGGCCTCTGGGAGGGCAGAGAGACTGGAATGGTCCTGGATACAGAACCAGCAGGGCAAGGCAGAGAAGAGGTTGAGGGACACCCTCTAAGAATACACCACCCAATTCTTTCACCAGAGGAGCTTCTGGAGTATGAGGAGAAGAAGCGGCAAGCTGAAGAGGAAAAAGTGCCACTGCCAGAACTGGTCCGGGCCCAGGTGCCCTTCAGTTCCTGCCTGGAGGCCTATGGGGCCCCTGAGCAAGTCGATGACTTCTGGAGCACAGCCCTGCAGGCTAAATCAGTAGCTGTCAAGTATGTCCTTTTGGCCTGGGCTTAGGCTGTAGGCTATTGGCAGGGTAATCCCCAAAGACATACCTGCCTCTTGACTGTTCTTTCAGCTCTTATGGTTGAGGATCTCAAAGTTAAATCCAGTGAGTCTGGGGACATGCCCCTGAGGGAAGCAGGAGGCCCTAGCAGAGGTAGATTCGGATGATGACTGCATCTGTTAGCTTTCCCTTGCCCAACACTCCCTCTTGTCTTATAGTCCAGGGTCCCTTTCCAATATGGCCTCTGCACTTCCTTTCTACATAATGGCAGAGCATAGGCACTTAGTATCAGCTGCAGGCAGAAATTTGACTTCCAGCAAATAGCCTGCCTTTCTACCCATCATTGGCCCCTGGCATATCTTTGAGATCTGAAGAGGTGCTTGGCCTTGGGAATCCAGTCCCCAGCCCTTGGCTGCTACTGCCAATAAAATAGCCCTCTTCCTAGTTCCTGCCGCTCTTATGTGGGCCTGTGATGCCTGCCCAGGAGAGAAGAGGGAGTATCTTCTGGGTTACTGGGACTTTATCTTAAAGAGTCATAGCCCAGTATAGCAATCTCAAGAGAGGAGACCCAGCCAGGGTCTCTGGGTACCAGCTCATTCTTTCTCCCCAGGACCACACGGTTTGCCTCCTTCCCTGACTACCTGGTCATCCAGATCAAGAAGTTCACCTTTGGCTTAGACTGGGTGCCCAAGAAACTGGGTATGCTGGTTGGGACAAGGGCGGTGATGTAGAAAGGGCTAGAGAAAGACTTTATCAATTAGTGTTTCACAGATGTTTCTTTAAAAGGGGCAAAATGTGTATGTTTGAAAATGTCTAACCTGAAAAACACTGACTGAAACTATTTTGATAGTTCTGATTTACAACTGATTTATTGTTACAGTTTTTATAATTAATAACTGTTTTCATTGTGATAATCTTGAAACAATTCTCACAAGTTTTACAGGTCCCTGTTTAGAACTGAACACTACTGAAGTTGAGACCACAGAAGTACAAGTCATTCTGTCTGAGCCCCTTGCCTCTCCATAGCTCATGCTATAGATTTAGATAAGAATAGAGATCTCCTGACTCATAGGCTTAGGAATATGTCTGTTACACTGGGGCTTCCAAGGTTGGCACTACTAAAAGTGTTCTCAAATACGGAGCAGGAGCTTGAGGACCTAATGTGCTTTTGCAGGTGAACATCGGAGAACTGCTGACGTGAACCTTTTCCTGCTCTTCCAATTGCAGATGTGTCCATTGAGATGCCAGAGGAGCTAGACATTTCTCAGTTGAGGGGTACAGGGCTACAGCCTGGAGAGGAAGAGCTGCCTGACATTGCCCCACCCCTGGTCACTCCGGATGAGCCCAAAGGTAGCCTTGGTTTCTATGGCAACGAAGACGAAGACTCCTTCTGCTCCCCTCACTTCTCTTCTCCGACATGTTAGTGATTCTTCTTCCTGCCTGTCTCTCTCCCTTGCTGATGGGGGAGGGCTTCTCTGTGTTGCCCACCCCCTACACTGTCCTTTGTGTTTCTCTGTCCTCCCTTTCAAATTTCCTCTGCCCTCTTTTGCTGGATGTGGAGACTGACTGAATACTCCTACATTCTTAATGTGGATGTCAGAGCCCCTTGCTTGTCCATAGCTCAGTGGCATGGGCTAATTGCCTCTAAATCTTTGCTACTTCCTTGGTTTGAGCTGGGCGGGGGTATTGTGCTCCAAAAATGGGGTCCATTCTGTGAGAATTGGCAGAAGAGTGATCACCTTAGGGATACCAGGCCCACATTGTGCTGTGTGGTTATTTTAGTTCTGGTGTAAGAAAGATGCCAGTCCATAGAAGAAAAAATGCATAGGCTGGGTGGTTGGGAGAGGGCTGGGGGCATGGCATGTGGGAGGAAAAAGAATTAAGTAGCAATAGTGACAGTGTGTCACAGTGCCTCCCATTCTCCTGCCACAGCACCCATGTTGGATGAATCGGTCATCATACAGTTGGTGGAAATGGGCTTCCCTATGGATGCCTGCCGCAAAGCTGTCTACTATACAGGCAACAGTGGGGCTGAGGCTGCCATGAACTGGGTCATGTCGCACATGGATGATCCAGGTAGGGAGGGGTGGGTGGCAAGGTGGGGCAGTGCCTTCATCCTTTCCTCAAATACTCAACCCCTTTCTACCCACAGACTTTGCAAACCCCCTCATCCTGCCAGGCTCCAGTGGACCTGGCTCCACAAGTGCAGCAGCCGACCCCCCACCAGAGGACTGTGTGACCACCATTGTCTCCATGGGCTTCTCAAGGGACCAGGCCCTGAAAGCTCTACGGGCCACGGTATGGGCTACCCTAGCTAAGGACTTAGAGCCCATGGGAAAGAGTGGGGTGGGAGGAAGGTTACATTAACATCTTTGGTAAGTAGGACCAAAGACCAGTGTGCTGTGGCTGAGGCTGGCCAGTGTGATTGATGGTCACAATGCTGGCTGGTGTGCTTGCCTGACTTGTTAGGAGAAAGTAACACTTCCCTCCTCTTCAAGAACAATAGTTTAGAACGGGCCGTAGACTGGATCTTCAGTCACATCGACGACCTAGATGCAGAGGCTGCTATGGACATCTCAGAGGGACGCTCAGCTGCTGACTCCATCTCTGAGTCTGTGCCAGTGGGACCTAAAGTCCGGGATGGTCCTGGAAGTGAGTGCCCCCAGGAAACAGGGCAAGCGTGAGGCTGTTTAGCCACTCACCAAACCAGGCCCCTCATTCTAGCAGCTCTGCTTTCTTCAGGTGTGAGGGGTGGAAGCTTTGTCTCCCTAATGGGACCTGGGTGGGATTCTAGGAAGCTGAGATAGCCTTTGGCCCAGGACCCTATCCCATCTTCCCTGAAACTTGTCCTGAGTTTGAGCTGTTAGATACTGTCACTCAGGAATCTCTCCTGTTTTCCTGCTCCACCTTCTCTCTCTCTCCTTCCCCAGAGTATCAGCTCTTTGCCTTCATTAGTCACATGGGCACCTCTACCATGTGCGGTCACTATGTCTGCCACATCAAGAAGGAAGGAAGGTAAGGGGGCAGCAGCGTGCACTGTGGATGGAGAGGTGTTGGTGAGAATGAAAGGGCAACCTGGAAGTCCCTCGAGTATTTGTGGGAGGAGGCAAAGAAGAAGGTCTCCCTACAGGGATAGGCAAACTATATCCCAGGGGCTGAATCTGGCCACCTGTTTTTGTAAATGAAATTTTACTGGAACATAGTCATAAACTTACTCATGGATTGCATGTGGCAGCAGGAAAGTTGAAGTCAAAACCAGTTACTCAATGAAAATACTGGTCAGTAGCTAGACATGGTGGTGTACACCTCCTTTGGAGGTGAAGACAATTGGACTAGGAGCTCTCATTCTCAGCTACATACTGAGTTTGAGGCCAGCCTGGGCAATGGGAACAGTATGAGTATAATTGTAAAAAATACAGTCTGGGGGCTGGAGAGATGGCTCAGCGGTTATGAACACTGGCTGTTCTTGCAGAAGACCCGGGTTTGAATCCCAGAACCCACATGGCAGCTAACAATTGTCCATAACTCCAGTTTCAGGGGATCCAATGGCCTTTTCTCATCTCCACAGGCATTGCACGACACAGGTGCATTTACATACATGTAGGCAATACACACATACACATAAAATTAAAATATAAAAAATACAATCTAGGCCAGGTGTGGTGATGGACACCTTTAACACCAGCACTTGGGAAGTAAAGGCAGGTGGATCTCTTGGTAAGATTTAGGCCAGCCTGGTCTACATAGTGAGTTCGAGGCCAGCTGGGGCTATAAGGAGACCTTGTCTCAAAAAACAAAAAAAAAAACAAGGAGATCTCCATGAGTTTTAAGGCCACCCTGGTCTACATAAAGAGTTCCAGGCCAGCTGGGGCTACAGGGTGACCCTGTCTCAAAAAGACTGAAAAATAAAAACAAACAAACCAGTCTGGGGCTGGAGAGATGGCTGTGCTCTTATAGAAGAATCACCCATGTCAGGTGATTCATAACTCCCATTCCAGGGGATCTAACACCTGCTACCCATACATATACACATAATTAAAAATGAAGATAAAACAGGGCAGGGTGGCACACACCTTTAATCCCAGCACTTGGGAAGCAGGCAGATCTCTGAGTTCAACGCCAGCCTGGTCTACATAGGCCAAAATAGGAATGACCTTACAAGATTTTGAGCCCTTGAGACTCTAGTTGGACTGTAAATTTGGGGATTGAGGCTTGGAGTGGTGGTTGGGAGCCTTCCCCAGGATCACCTTAGGGGCCAGGCCTGAGAGATGAGCTTGATACAACTTGGAATGGCCTCTTTGTTCATCCTTCTTTGTCCCTTTCCCCACTCCCCAGATGGGTGATCTACAACGACCAGAAAGTGTGTGCCTCTGAAAAGCCACCGAAGGACCTGGGCTACATCTACTTCTACCAGAGAGTAGCCAGTTAAGAGCCTGCCGTCACCTTTTACCACTGAGGGCAGGGGACAGAACACCCGGCATGAGGGACAGGGATTGAGGGATGGACTTCAGCCCCCTGCTCTGTACCCTTTTTCTTTTTGTCCCCAGCAGCAGGAAAGAGCTGGAGGCCATAGGAGAATGGCCAAGCAAAGAGGAGGGGTACACAACAGACTTTGGGGATAGAGCAGGGATGGGGCAGGCAGGGGCCAGCTCTCTGTCCACTAGGAGACCTTGTTGCTTCCCTGCCCCTGCACAGTACTCTGCTTTTCTGTGTAATGCGTGGCCCAGCCCCTGGAATGGGGAGGGGTCTTATCAGTATGTGTGCGTGGGTGTAGCTTGTGCATCCTCTTCCAGGGGAGGGAATGTGTGTGCCTCCCCTCCCCTTACGTGTTTGCTCCCATGTGGTTGGGCTTGGAGGGATATGAGGGAAATGGGGACCTCCCCCTCCCCTTTGCTCTCCTGCCTCAGCCTCCCATTCTGTCTCTTCCCAATCCTCTGGAAAAATGCCAAAATACACGATGTGAATAAAAGTACAATGGCTGAATTCCTCCGGTTAGTTCTTTAGGGGAGACTTAGCTTCCTGGGGTGAAGATGAATGGAGGAGCCAGATTCAGAAACTCCCCACAATGGTCCTTTGCCCTGCCCCCACCCCCTGGCAGTTCTTATTTCTTTAATTCTAGGGTGCCTGGAAAAGGGGTGGGGGAAGTGAATGAAGTGAAATTTGAGAGCACAGAACTGAGACAGGCTTGAAGCCCTTCCTTCCAGAAGTCCCGGAGGAAGGGTCCCAAATGTTGCTCAAGTGCCCCTGGACAGTCCTGGCCTCAGTTCCTGCAGTGTTTCAGGCCTTGGCCAAATGGAGCGAAGGGTGGGATACCAGTTGAGGGTGTTGGCTGCAGACTTGAAGCTACTCAGTGAATGCCAGTGTGGACTAGACCCTTTGTTTACCCACGGCTGGGGCTCAATGTGGAGCAGCTCCTCAGCTGACGCTCTTAGCCCCAGGGACTAAGGCCAAGCTGCTGCCAGCTCCACTAGGAATCCACTCTGGCCTTCTGAAATCGCGAAGTTGGTACCCATGATCGCAGGGCTCAACATCTCATATGTCCAGCAATTGTGGCCGGGTACATAAGCCCCCGTAACGCCCTAGAATAGAACGTTGCAACAAGGGGGAAACGTCAGAATATTGCAGCGCTGGGAGGCGGGGAGGCCTTCAGGCAAGGGGCCGGCCTAACTATGGTGGAGGGCGGGGAGGAGGAGGAGTTCTGCTTCACAGCGCTCTATATAAGCGGCCAGTGGCCACGGCTGCGCGCTGACACTGACCTTCAGCGAGTCGCTCCCTGCGCAATGGCGCCTTCCAGGAAGTTCTTCGTGGGGGGCAACTGGAAGATGAACGGGAGGAAGAAGTGTCTGGGAGACCTCATCTCTACCCTGAATGCAGCCAAGGTGCCGGCTGACACTGGTGAGCCTGGTCTGGGCGGCTGTGGGGGGGAGGGGGTCAGGTGTGGCCGCCCCTGCTCCATGTGCGCGTGGATCTGGATGCAGAGACTCGGGGGACGAGGGCCATCGGGTGTCCAGGCAGGGCTGAGATGTGCTGAGGTAGGAAAGAGGGACATTTGATGGTGCCCTGGGCCTGTAGGGCGGGAAAGGCCTTTTTAGCGGGGGTCTGAGAGTGTAGGAAGAAGATCGCCCCTGGAAATGAACTCGGGCTCCACCAGTTAAGACCGGGGTTAAGAAGCAGATCCTGAGTCCGCTGGGTAATCGAGAGAAACTGGCGCGTGCCCCGGAGTGTGGGGGAGGAGGCCGAGCTTGCGCGGGCTCCCTGCTACCTGCCCCCTCAGCTTGCAGATCCGTGCGTCTCTGCACGTAGCCCATGACTCCTCCCCGCGCCGCAGCAATTCTGGGCCTCTGAGCTGGGGGCTCACAGATCCCTTCCACTCCACGGCCTGGGCCTCTCCTGCCTTCCATTAAGGGATGGAGCAGGTGTCAGACATGCTGAGCCTTTGGGGAATGATGAGCAATCCTACAGCTTTCCTCAGCCTGGAGTGGGAAAGCATGCCGCTCCCTCTTTCCTCTCCCTCTCACCTACATCATAGACCCACCGGGGACGATCCCCTGCTCATTTATTCCTCAAAGAGCTCAATACAAACTCCAGGAGTTGGCCTCGTCTCCTTATGCCAAAAATCCTTGCCCGATTGGAGAAGTGTTATTTTAGAAAGGAGTCAGTTGGCCCCTGGAGAATGCTGAGTCTAGGAGGTGCCCATTCCCAGAATAGCCTGAGGAAATTAGAGCCACAGCTGTTAAAAGAGCAGAGGGAAGGGTGAGGGCCATGGCCTGTCAGGGGCATCATCTATGGGGTTGGTACAGGCCCAGCCTGGACTGGGCAGTAGAAAAGGTCATCTTTCTGGAGTGGAAGGGACAGGAAAGCAGAACCAAGAAAGGGATGGGGGTGGGGGATGAGGGACAGGGGACAGGACTCCAGAGCACTGAGATAGAAAGTCTGAAGAATGCCTTCTTTGCTCTCATTCTCAGAGGTGGTTTGTGCGCCCCCCACCGCCTACATCGACTATGCCAGGCAGAAGCTGGATCCCAAAATTGCTGTGGCTGCCCAGAACTGCTACAAAGTAACTAACGGGGCCTTCACTGGGGAGATCAGGTGAGGTAGAGGCAGAGAGGGGTTTGTAGGAAACCTCCCTCCTTAGAAGGAAGACACCAGGTGGGCTTCTTACTGAACCTTGGTTTTCTCTCTTAGCCCTGGCATGATCAAAGACTGTGGTGCTACGTGGGTAGTCCTGGGGCACTCGGAGAGAAGGCACGTCTTTGGGGAGTCAGATGAGGTTAGTAATCAACCAGGGAGAGATAGGAGATGTTTTTATTCCAATAGGGATGTCTCACCCTGTTTGTTCCTCAACAGTTGATTGGACAGAAAGTGGCCCATGCCCTGGCAGAGGGACTTGGAGTGATTGCCTGCATTGGGGAGAAATTAGATGAAAGGGAAGCTGGAATCACTGAGAAGGTTGTTTTCGAGCAAACCAAGGTTATCGCAGGTATTTCTGGAGAAAGGGACCTTTGAGCCTAGCAAAGGCCATGGAGCATTGGAGTGGGTTGGGGTCAGAAGACCTGCAGTGATCCTTACGCTGAGCCTGGAAAGGAGAGGTCTACTTGCATAGTTCTTGCTATTTCTGCTCCTGCAGAAGGTATAAATGCTATCTTTGAAATCCACAAGGAGCCAGAGAGATGGCTTAGTGGGTAAGGGCACTTGCTGCTAAGCCTGATAGCTTGAGTTTGAGCTCCAGAACCCACATAATAGGAGATTGATTCCACAAGTTGTTCTCTAACCTCCACATGTTTGCCATGGCACATGTGGGCATGCACACACACACACACACACACACACACACACACACACACAATTGTAAAAACTTGAAAAACAGCCACAAGGGGCAGTAGACCACCGCTGTTCTACCTGGGGAGCTTGGCTTGGCAGTTCCTTCCTGTTCACCCTTCCCTCTATGTGATCTCTGTCCTGTAGATAATGTAAAGGACTGGAACAAGGTTGTCCTGGCCTATGAACCTGTATGGGCCATTGGTACTGGAAAGACTGCAACACCCCAGCAGGTAACTGTGCCCAGGAGCCCTGTCCTCATCCTCTCTTGCTTCAATAGATCTGGAAAGCCACAGAGACCATCTGGACCAACCCCTTACTTGATAAAGAGCCCCCAAACTCACAGAGTGATTCACACAAGGATATTCATTCCTGGGCTGACTAGGATTGGAGCCTTGGTATTCTGACTTAGATCCCGGGGCTTTTCTAGAATCCAGCCTCTCGTGTTGGTCCTGGTGTTTTTTTGTTTTGTTTTGTTTTTTTCTCCTCTGAATGTGCAGGAAGTCTCACCAAGTCTGCCACCTTCTTCTAGGCCCAGGAAGTACATGAGAAGCTCCGGGGATGGCTTAAATCCAATGTGTCTGATGCAGTGGCTCAAAGCACCCGCATCATTTATGGAGGTGAGTGGGTTTGGCTCCAGCCTAGGTGGAGGTAGGCTAAGTGGACCGAGCCCTCCTCACACAGGGAAATAGGACTGTAGTGTACTAATTCTATCCCTGACCAAGTTCTTTCTGCTTCTATTCCAGGTTCTGTGACTGGAGCAACCTGCAAAGAGCTGGCAAGCCAGCCCGATGTGGATGGCTTCCTTGTGGGTGGTGCCTCCCTCAAGCCTGAATTTGTGGACATCATCAATGCTAAACAATAAGCACCATCTATCTCCCCCCTGCCCTTCCGCTAAGCCAGGAACTAGGTAGACCAGAAGCCCAGTAACTGCTTCCACCAGTCACATACTTCTGATGTCATCTGCCCCTTCTTGTGGCCTAATCCAAACTCTTCCTTCCTATGCCCGTTTACACCTTCTTGCTGTGATGGTTGGGACCAGGCCGATCCTTTTACCACTTACCATAATGATTAGAACTAAACATGTCACCATGGTGGCTTCTTGCCTGAGAGGTGGAAGAAGCGGATCCTGCACTGTTTCTTCGGGCCCTAGTGAGGGCAGGAGAGTGAAATCACTTTCCTTTCCCCTCTCAGTCTGTGAGGCCAAGATTCTCTGACCCTAAGAGGCCAGGGATGCTCCCCTCTCCCACAGTGCCGAAGCCTGAGTGTTGTGTTCATGAGCCATCCTACTTATAAGGGAAATAAACACCTGGCACTAAACTTTGTGGTTTGTCCTCATTGCGCTTTTCCTTCTACTCTCTGAGATAGTGATAGGATTCTATGGGAGGAGGGGAGTAAAGAAAAACAGATTTCTGTAATAATAATCTCATTACTTTTTACTTGAAAACATCTTTTTTACCAGGCTACCTCAGCCTTTAGTATTCTTCCCCACTCAACCCTCTGGTGAGAATTAGAGAAGGGGCCCAGCCTCACTTCCCCTCAGCCTTACTGGCTTTAGGTAGGTTGTCCACACCAGACCAAAGGCGTCTTCCCACCTGCTCTTAGGGTAGGGGTGGTGGCAAGGGTCAGTACAATCTGTAGTACCACAGGGTTACTGGTAGAGCAGGTAGCGTTTCATGGCTGGGGGCAAAGGCAGAGTGGATATCTGCCCAAGCCGGGTTTCGCCCAGGGCATGGCGTATACACAGGCGACTCAGGTCCAGAAGGGACTGTGGCTTCTCCACTGGGAGAGAGAAGGAAGGGACAGTAAGTAGGGGTGTAGCCACCAGCCAGACTCCTAACTCTAAGGTCCTGCCCAGGCTTCCTTATTTTCTATTCCACCTCAGCTGAGGAAGATCTAAGACTCCCTGAATTTCTGCATCTCAGCAATCAGCCAAAATGACTTGAACGGTGATGGGGCTGGCCCAGAGAGGCCTTGGAACTGGGCTGAAGAGGCGATGGGGGAATGGACCTCCAGGCTACATAACTCACCTCCCCTGCAAACAACTGCAGTTGTAGAGCACTAGCTCCTAGCCCTGGCCTAGTCAGTTCACAAAACGGCTCCTCCCCTTGGGCCCACCCCAAGGCCCTGCCTCCTGGCTTTCCTTCCTGGTGCCCAGGGTCCCAATGGCTCCATCTTGAAGTTTGACTGGGAAGGAAGCTATGTGGCACACACAGGTAAGAGCCCATGGAATCTGGTACACACCCTGTGTGCCTGGCACTGCCAGCCTTTTAAAAAACTGCACACCTAGCTCAGTACCTATTTAACCCTTTTCTCTCCTGCTCAACGGCAAAATCCTGGAGTGCTGTCAATTCTGAGGGCTTGCCACTTGCCAAAAGAATTTGAATAGACTGCTTTTCTAATCCTCAATTTAACCTCCATTGCTTCTGGGATCCTGGCCTTGAACTGGGACATGGGGCAAGTCAAACAGAGCCCCCTCCTGTCTGACCTTCCATCCCAAACCATTGCTAAAAGTGATAATGATCTCCCCACACGTGGTCCAAGCCTCACCTCTTTCGCCCAGGTAGCGGATGCGAACCTGGCATTGGCCCCAGACGGCGCTTACAGAGGGATAGAGGGTCTTGCCTTTCAGTCCGCGGAAGGCTGGTCCCAGGTAGGTGCCCCCAATAGCGTAGCCCAGAGTCCCCTCTTCCATGTTGAGAACCACCAACAGCCTCTCTGGCACCACTAGCTGCTCACCCTGGTGTCCGGCTGGATACTGAGGGGCTTCAGGTCCCTTACTCTGATGATACAATTTCCTCCGCCCAATGTCCCAGCCCCACGATTCCTTGTTGCTGCCCAACAGCGCCGCATAGTGGTCCGCCTGCAGCGGGGCAAGGGCGGTAGCCACGCCCACCACCGCGTGTGTGCCCCTCTGATCCTGGGGCCAACTGATCTCCCAAGCGTGCAGGCCCCTCGAGTAACCCCTCTTTCCCCGGACTCCATCAGTGCTCTGAGCCACTGGCCTCCGCTCAAAGCACAACCCGCCTTCCTTGACCTCGATGTTCTCTGAGCAATCTTTGGGATTCCAGCCGTGGTGACGTTGGACCCCTAAATCAGGAGTTGGAGCAGACAGTAGCTCCTCCAAACCCTCAGGAGGAGAGAAATCAGAGCACAGAGCCTGCGAGGTGGGGGTGCTGCTGCTGCTGCCCCTTGCCAGAGCCGTCTGGCCCATGAGGTGAGCAGCTAGCTGGAGGGCTCCCCGAAAGTCTTGCTGGGGCGTCTCCTGAAAGTTGAGCTCCAGATCTTCACCTGGAACTATGTAGGGGTCAGAAAAGACTGTGAACGGCGGTATCCTAGTGTTGGGGGGGGGTGTTTTTACCCAGGGATCCCATCCGTTCACCCATGTATGCCAACCGGGCCCCCCACCCACTTTCCTCCCCCAACCCTCCTAGGTCTATCACCCTGATTCACCCCATCTGCACCGGGTTGCCCGAGCTTCCCATGAGTTCGGCCCCTTCGGACCTCACCATGGGCTGCCCCCCTTGCCCTCATCTCGCCTCCGAACCTCGCTTGGCTCTCCTATCCAGGAAGGACCTCAGTAGAAGCGCAGACGAAGGCAGTCAAGGCGCGCTCCAGACCACGGACAGCTTCCGGTTCCAGCGGCCTGGAGGGGAGGACCGCCCGGGAAGATGCCCGCCCCCTACCTCTGTGGGGTGGTTAACCCTCTTGTCACCTCCCAGGCTACGTCCTCCAGGCCACGCCCCCGTGGAAAGCTCCCCAGCTGCAAAGACTCAGTGCGAGGTCCTAGTGGCCTGGGTGGGGCCCCACTCTGGGTGGATAACCTCTGCTCACTCTCCCACCAGTCCGCGATCAGCCCTGAGATGGCACCTCCGCAGTGGGACTTTCCATAAGCAGTTAATCTTCCCCAGGCTACCATTACAGTTGAGTTTCCTGCCCTCCCACATCCCGGTTCAGAATTAACCCTTTGATGACATCGTCGCCGTGGGAATCCCTGTGGGAAGGGGGTTCTTCACTGGAGAACTTTGTGCTACCTAGGCTACCGGAGGCTCTGTGTGTAAGAGGGATTGTCTTCCTTTCTGAACTGTTGTTCCATTCCTTAGGGTGTAGGGCCTATGACTCTTTTCCTCTCCCCCTCTCCAGTCTCCCTGTGTTGCTGGGGTTGTAGCCTGCTTCAGCCTCTTGAGTACTGGGCTAGCTAGTGGGCACCACCCTCCATGGACTTCAAGGGTTGATTTTAAGTGAAGTGATTTTAAGCTAAGTGAAGCCAAGTCACTTAGCTGTGTGATCTTGGGGAAGTTGCCAAACTTTTTCTGTTATGTAAAGTGGGAATAATAATGGTATTGTGTGACTCTTCTACCTCTGCTCACCCCAGTCAGAACACTGACAACAGACCAAACAAACTATTCTAGGGCTGGCAGCATACCTCAGTGAGTAAAGGACTTTGCCTTCAAGTCTGGTGACCTGATTTGGTCTCTGCAACCCACATGGTGGAAAAAAGAACTGACTCCTTCTAGTCTCTACAGATGTAAATAAATAAATAAATAAATGTAATAAAAGTGGGGTTTTTTGGTCTTTTTGAGACGGTCTTCCTTATAGCCCCACCTGGCCTGGAACTCACTACATAGACCGGGCTGGCCTTGAGCTCACAGAGATCTGCCTGCTTCTGACTCCCGAGTGTTGGGACTAAAGGCGTGCGCCACCATACCTAGCTATTATTATTTTTCTTTTATTTTATGTGTATGAGTGTATTGCCAGCATGTGTTAGTGCACCCATGTTGTGCAATGCCCATGGAGGTCAGAAGAAGGCATCAGATCACATGGAAATAGAGTTCGGATGGTTGTTAGCTGCCATGTGGGTACTGGGAACTGAACCTAGGTCCTCTGCAAGAGCAGCCAGTTCTCCTAACAGCTGAGTCATCTCTCCAGCCCCTGGTGAGAAGTTATTTACAGGAGCATGGATAGCTCCAAAGTAGCTCCATCACTGAAAAGTTGGCTCCACCTGCATCCCTGGAGCACTCTGTGTGATTGGAGGCCACTACATGGGTCTAAGAGTCTCTTCTATCCAACAGCCCTTACTGCTAACATTGGGGAGGGAGGGACCTTGTGCATCTTGTAAGTTTTGGGAACTTCTGGCAACTTGGGTGTTTCATCTTGAGTCCTAATAAGCTTCCCTCCCTCCAAGGATAGAAATGTTTGAATTTGGAGGATATTGCTACATAGCAGATGGTACTCCTGTCCCCGGGTTGTAGTTTTGATATAATTCAGATAAAGTGTTATGATTACTGTTGTTAATTTGATAGACTCTAGAATCACCTGGGAGACTGGCCTCTCTGTGCTTGTTGGGGTTATCTAGTTTTAACTGAGTGGAGAAGACCCATCCATTGTGGGTGGTGATATTCACTGGCTGGGATCCTGGATTGTGTAACTAGAGAAAGGTAACTAGCTGCTTTCTTCTGACTGTGGGCAGATGTGATATGACCAGCTAATTCAATTTCCTGCTGCCTTGACATACCCATCATGATGGACTCTACCTTGAAGTGGGAGCCAAAATAAACCCTGTCTCCCTTCTGTTGCTTTTGTCTGAGCATTTTTATCATAACAAGAAACTAAGAGAGTACATAAGGTGACAAATCCCTGGCAAATCCCTTAGGTACTCCAGTTATTAAGTGCAGCATAAATTGGCTGGCCTGGAACTCGCTATGCAGACAAGGCTAGCCTCAAACTCACAGAGATCCACCTGCCTCTGCCTCCCAAGTGCTGGGATTAAAGGTATGTACCACCAGGCTTGACTCAGAATAAAATTTTATATTTTATTTTATTTATTATTATTATTATTTTGTCTTTTTGAGACAGGGTCTCCCTGTAGCCCCAGTTGGCCTGGAACTCACTATGTAGACCATGCTGGCCTTGAACTCCCACTTGCCTCTGGCTCCCGAGTGCTGGGACTAAAGGCATGTGCCACCAGGCCTGGTTTATATTTTATTTCTTAAAGATATTATTTTATGTGTATGAGTGTATTGCCTGCATGTTAATTCAGTGTTCCTGTGTTGTGCAGTGTCCATGGAGGTCAGAAGAGGGCATTGGACCCTCTGGAACTGGAGTTACAGAGAGTTGTTAACCACCATGTAGGTACTGAGACTCAAACCCAGGTCCTCTGGAAGAACAGCCAGTGCTCTTAATCGTTGAGCCATCTTTTCAGCCCCAAATTTTATATTTTAGAGGGAAATAAGAAATCATACTGAAAAGAAAGATGTGACCCTGAATACTTGTATCCACCCAACTTGGCTGTTCTTTTCAGTGTGTGGCAACAAGGTCATGATTGTATCTAACAGCCTATAATGAATATTAATTCAGGGCTTCTGTGATAACTGAATGAAGTCTTGGGGACAGGATAAATCTAAGCCATGGCTGGCTATAGCTCAGTTTGAGACATTACCTGTACAACCTCAGCTGCTACTGGTTATTTAAACTGTTCACCTCTCATTGTTATTGAATCTTGAGCTTCTGAAACATCTATTGATAATAGTTCAAATACTCCATAATGCTACAATTAATTTTGTTATTGTTTGGTTGGTTTTGAAATTATCTCATATAGCCCAGCCTAGCCTCAAACTGGCTATGTAGCCAAGTGCTGAGTACTGAGATTAAAAGCCAGTGCCACCACACCTAGCTTTGTTTTTGTGTTTTTGAGACAAGGTCTTACTCTGCAACGGAGGCTGATCTTGAACAGAAGCAATTCTCCTGCCCTCAGCCTCCCAAGTGCTAGGATTACAGGCACGAGCCAGCTTTTCGTTTTGTTTTGGGAATAAGGATTTGTAGCTCAGAAGAACTATATTGCCAGTGGGCATGGCAGTGGGGGAACAAAGCATTCAAGGCTTCTAGTTGGGAAATAGAAATATAGTTGAGTATTTTCCCCTGGAAGATACTGACCTCATCATGGGTTCCCAGCATCCATATGGCAGCTAACAACCATTCATAACTCTAATTCCAGGGGATCCAACACTGTTTTCTGGTCCGTGGGCATTGTACACATGTGGTGCACTTACATACATACAGGCAAAACACTTCTACATAGAATAAATAATAAAGTACATTTATTTAACAAATAATTTGTGCATGAGAGTAAATTAAATTATTTAGTAATAATAATTTATGCATGAGTGTTTTCCCTATATGTATATATGTGCACCATGTGTATGTCTTGTGCCCAAGGATACCAGAAGAGGGCATCAGATCCTTGGGAACTGCAACTACAGGCAGGTTGTGAGCTGCCTGATGTGGGTGCTGGGAACCTAACCTCTGCAAGAGTGGCAAATGCTCTTAACCACTGAGCCATTGCTTCAGTCCAGAGACAGAAATTTTCGTTTTATTTTGTTTGGTGTTGGGGACTGAACATAGAGCCTTCTACTCATTACTACTGAGTTACATGCCCAGTCTGAGTCAAAGAGTGCCCTCTTGACTTTTTATTTAGACATGTATTGCTACTCGGGCAATTTCTGGCTCATGTCTTCCAAAAATAATTTAGAGGGCTTTCAATTTTGATTTGTTTGGAGCTTATATTAATTATATTATTTATTATATGCGTAGGTGTGTGTATATATCACATCATGTGGTGGGGGCAGGGGTCAGAGGACAACTTTTGGAAGTCAGTTCTCTCCTTCCAGCATGTGGGTACCAGGGTTAAACTCAGGCTTGGTGGCAAGTGCTTTTACCAGACTGAGCCATCTTGTCAGCCAGTGTTTGGGTTCTCTTTTTCTTTCTTTCTCTTTCTTTCTTTCTTTCTTTCTTTCTTTCCTTCCTTCCTTCCTTCTTTCTTCTTTCTTTCTTTCCTTTCTTTTCTCTCTCTCTCTCTCTCTCTCTCTCTCTCTCTCTCTCTCTCTCTCTCTCTCTCTCTCTCTCTCTCTCTCTCTCTCTCTCTCTCTCTCTCTCTCTCTCTCTCTCTCTGTCTCTCTCTCTCTCTTTCTCTCCTCTCTCTCTTTCGACACAAGGCCTCACTATGTAGCTCTGGCTGGCCATATGTAGACCAGGCTGGCCTCGAACTCACAGAGTTCTGCCTGCTTCTGCCTCCTCAGTGCTGGGATTAAAAGGAGTGGGCCACCATGCCCAAGTACCATATTTATATATGAAATGAAAATATGTGCATATACTCAGTGAAACATTAATACCCCTTGGTTTTTGTTGTTGTTGTTTTGGGTTTGTTTGTTTTTTAATCTTTTTGAGACAGGGTCTCCTTGTAGCCCCAGCTGGCCTGGAACTCACTATGTAGACCAGGCTGGCCTTGATCTCATAGAAATCTACTTTCCTCTCCCTCCTGAGTGTTGGGATTAAAGGCATGCATCACCACACCCTGCACCCCCTTGTTTTTTAAACTAATTTTTCTTCCAGATTGGGAAGATTGTAGTTTCTTTGCTTAGGTGAAAATTGAAATGGTTGGACTGCCTTCTGATGGGTCATGTTGGGTGGAAACAAAGTACCTTAATGCATTAGAACCTAACTTAAAAAACCAAAGGCTAGAGACATTCTAGCCTCCCAGAATACACAGAGAAGCTCAGCACTGGGGAAGTAGAACTCAGAGCGGTCTCCATCTTACTTGCAAGCTGGCCACGTTCTGTCCTATTTAACCTGGTCATTGTTGAGTTCATGTTCGCTGTGTTTGTGCTGAAACGCGACTGGATCTCTTTTTATCCTCACAACAAATTATTCCAGTTTTTACAGATTCGTACACAGGGTTTAGATTAGTATAACTTCATCCTGGCTCAAGGACTAAAGAGCAGGTAAAATGGTCGATGACTAAACCTGCAAAGCCTCACTTTCCAAATTCACCAGTGAGGAGGGAAATGGCAACTGGGATGAGGTAGATAAACCTGGATTACTGGCAGTAGGGCACCTCGGCCCCTCCTCCGGCCCCGCCCCCGCCCTGGTCCAAGTTCCGTAACCATGGCAACGCTCCCGGCAGGGTGGGGGTGGGGAAGCTGACTCACGAAGGGCTGGTGGTCACGTGAGTGGTTCTTGTGCAGCCTGAGGGTGTAGGGCGCCCCTTAGCGGCCAGGCGTCTCCCGCGGGCGCTTACATTAGCTCTGGAATGTTCCACCACCTGCAGAAACCTGGGTCTGAGGTTGAGGGCCTTTAAGGCTGTTGTGAGAGGCGGCTCTAGGCTTGGCTAGGAGAGGCAGCTCCCTGGAGAGCTCGTGGAAAGACAACGGGGGAGCTCCAGAGTAAGTCACACAAGAGCCTGATGGCGCACAGGTGGTGGAAGGGAGGAGCATTTATGAGAATCTCTTAATTGAGGCTGATTTGTTTTAGAGACTCCACTGTGCTATCCCTGATAAAATGTCTCGCCTACCCACGTCCCCGCTTTCTGTATGCCCAGGGACTCACAGGACATCATTTGTTTGTCCCAAGGAGGAGGGCTGAAGTTAGAAATCGAGTCATGGTGGCGCACACCTTTAAATCCCAGTGCTCAGGAGACAGAGGCAAGACAGATCTATGTGATTTTGAGGTCAACCTGGTCTGCATACCCATGTTCCATGCCAGAGAGGGCTACATAGAGAGGCCCTGTCCCAAAAAAACAAAAACGAGGGGGCTGGAGAGATGGCTCAGCGTTTAAGAGCACTGACTGCTCTTGCGAGACCCGGGTTCGATTCCCAGCACCCACAAGGCAACCATCCTTAACTCCAGTTCCAGGGGAATTCAAAGCCCTCTTCTGACGACTGCAGCATTGCATGACACGGGTGCACTCACACACATGCAGGCAATACACTCATACACATAAAATAAAATTAAAAAAAAAAAAACCCCAAATGAAAACATAACCAAACAAAACAAGATGCAGTATAATTGGGGATGTAGCTCAGTATAGTAGGGGGATAGGGCTTGCCTGGACCCTGGATTTGATTGCTAGTACTGGGGAAGAAAAGCCCCCTCCCCGACCCTCCACCTCGGGTTGTCTCAGGAGGCCCCACCCTGCATGAAGGTTTATAGGCAGTTAATGGTTGCAGGGGAAGGGAGAGACATTTTCTTAGATGGTGCAGTCAATAGTCCATGCTCCTGTAAATAACCCCTCACAGGTACTGTTAAAAGAAACCATAATGAAATTTTCTATCAACAACAACCCAAATCTTTAAATGTAAGGACCATACCCAGCATAATAACCACACCCTCCTAAAGTCTACCAACTCCACCTAAATTAGTCACCCGTTTAATTTAGCACTGGAGAGGCAAGAGGCTCAAGGTACAACCTTGGGGTAGAAACCAAGCTTAGGCCTGCTGGACTGCATGGTGAGACCCTGACATACTCAACTCCTTTAGCTTTTCTGGACATTGTTCAGGGCCACTGTTTCCTTCTGATGAGTACTAACCTGGGCACCTCCCAGGCCTATCATTTCATCACCCTGCATCACTGATTCTTCAAGTGGAGAGAAAGGGGAGAGCATTTTATTTGTAAGAACAAGTCCAGGTGGAAGACAGGGTTTCACTGATTACCTTAAAAATGTTTTGATTTTTTAATTTATGCATAATGTGTGTGAGCCTGCATGAGTGTGTACCACATGCATGCAGGAGCCCTTGGAGGCCAGAAGATGGCATTGGGTCCCTTAGAACTAGAGTTACGGGCAGTTGTAAGTCACCATATGGGTGCTGGGAGCTGAACCTGGGTCCTCTGGAAGAGCTGCCAGTGTTCTTAACCACTGAGTTGTCAGCCTCATTGATTAATTTTTTTTTTTTTTAGTCGTTTTGAGATAGTGTCTCCCGTAGCCCCAGCTGGCCTGGCACTTGCTATGTAGACCAGGCTGGCCTTGAACTCAAGCGATCTGCCTGCCTCTGCCTCCCAAGTACTGGGATTAAAGGCATGCACCACCATACCCAGTCATAAATTAAAAAAAAAATATTTGTTATTTTTATTTTATGTGTATGAGTATATTGCCTTCGTGTATGTAAGTGCACTCATGTTGTGCAGTGCCTTCGGAGGTCAAAAGAGGGTGTCAGATCACCTGGAACTGGAGTTACAGATGGTTGTTAGCTACCATGTAGGGGCTGGGAACCGGACCCAGGTCCTCTGTAAAAGTCAGCACTCTTAACTGCTGAGCCATCTTTCCAGCATTGTCCACTTTAAAAATATTTTGGGGGGCCAGGAATAGGGGCCCATGCTTTTTTTGTCTTTTTGAGACAGGGTCTCCTTGTAGTCCCAGCTGACCTGAACTCACTATGTAGACCAGGCTGGCCTTGAACTCACAAAGATCCACCTGCCTTTGCCTCCCGAGTGCTGGGATTAAAGGCGTGTGCCACCACACCCAGCTGGGGCCCATGCTTTTAATCCCAGCATTTGGGAGATAGAAGCAGGCAGATCTCTGTGAGTTCAAGGCCAGCTTGGTCTACATAGCAAGTTCTAGGCCAGCTGGGGCTACAGGGAGACCCTATCTCAAAAAGACCAAAAAAATCTTTTTTGGTTTATTTATTTTTATTTTATATGTACTGATGCTTTGCCTGCATGTGTGTGCAATGCCCACAGAGGTTAGAAGAGGGCATCGGATCCCCTGGAACTGGAGTTATGAACTGTTGTTGGCTACCATGTGGGTGCTGGGAACCAAACTAAGGTCCTCTGCAAGAACAGCCAGTGCTCTTAACCATCTCTCCAGCCCCCTAGCCCTTTTTTGAGACAGAGTCTCACTATGTAGCCCTGGCTGACCTGGAGCTTCCTATGTAGACTGGGTTGGTTTAAACTCATAGAGATCTACCTGCCTCTGACTCTGGAGTGCTGAGATTAAAGGCATGTACCACTATGCCCAGCCTTTTTTGTTGTTGTTGTTGATTTGGTTTTAATTAACTTATTTTCTTTTTTAATTTTCTTTTTGTCTTTTTGAGACAGGGTCTCCCTGTAGCCGCAGCTGTCCTGGAACTCACTATGTAGACCACGCTGGCCTCGAACTCACCAAGATCCACCTGCCTCTGCCTCCCAAGTGTTGGGATTAAAGCACCACGCCTGGCATTTTTTAACATTTTTAAAAAAGATTTTATTTTATGTGGATGAGTATTTTGCCTGCATGTATGTAAGTGTATAACGTGTACGCATTGCTCTTAGAGTCTGGGAGAGCATTAAGTACCCTGGAACTGAAGTTATGAAGAGTTATTAGCCGCCATGTGGATGCTGGGAACCAAACCCAGGTCCTCTGCAAGAGAAGCCAATGCTCTTAACCACTAAGCCACATCTCTCTAGCCCCTAATTTATTGCGTGTATTGTGTGTGTGTGTGTGTGTGTGTGTGTGTGCACATGAGCATCCCAGCATGCACTCACCACAGTGCACTTGTGGAGGTTCTCTCCTTCCACCATGTGGGTTCCAAGGATCCAACTTAGGTTGTCAGTCTTGGTGGCAAGTGCCTTTAACTGTTGAACCACCTGGATGGCCCTTACTGTGCTGGTTTTTGGTTGTTGTTTTTGCTTTTTGTGCAAGGTCTTGTTACGTAGCCCAGAGAGGCCTCCAACTTACAACCTGCTTATTGTGTGTATTGTGTGAGTGTGTGTGTGTGCACATGAACATCCCAGCATGCACTCACCACAGTGCACTTGTGGAGGTCCTGCTTCAGCCTCCAGACTGCTGAGATTACAGGTGTACACCACCTCACCCAGTTTTTCTTGGGAGGGCGGGGGCTGCTGAATTACTGAAGATTGAACCTAAGCCTTGTACATGCTAGGTGAGTGTGTTCTACCACTAAGCTACTTGGCCTTTTTGTTTTTGTTTTTGTTTTTTTTGAGACAAGGTCTCCCTGTAGCCCCAGCTATGTAGACCAGCCTGGCCTTGAACTCACAAAGATCCGCCTGTCTCTGCCTCCCAAGTGATGGGATTAAAGGCGTGTACCACCACGCCTGGCTCAGAATTGGCCTTTTAATCGTTTTTTTTTTTTTCTCAGATATTTGAAATACAACTTTATTCTGATTCTAAATGAAAGGAATGGGAATGACAGTAACAAACAAGATTTCACCACTGAGTATTGTGATGTGACTGTAGCAGTCTTATCTTTGAAATTCAGGAAGGAAACAACTGTGTTCCAAACAGCTAAGTATGCAAGTCCAAAAAAATGAAGGTATGTTTTTTTAACTGCCACATTCACTCCAAAGCCCATTCATCTCCTTCAGCATCCCAAAGATGAAGCACACGTTCTGCTTAGCTAGATAAGGTGGCACACACGCTGCACCACTGACATCACAGGACAGTTGCCTATAAAACTAGACTTCTGATGCAGGGCTCCAGCTTCACTTTCTCACAGGTCGTCATCCTCATCCAGGAGGGCAGTCGTCTGAGCAACGTCTAAATCATGCTCATGCTGTGCTGCCAAAGCTGGGTCCATGACCACCTCTGGTGGGGCAAGAGCAGGCATGGCAACAAACTCCAAGTTAGGGTCTCCAATGAGCTTTCTGGCAAGCCAGAGGAAAGGCTTTTCAAAGTTGTAGTTACTTTTGGCAGAAATGTCATAGTACTGAAGATTCTTCTTTCGGTGGAAGACAATAGATTTTGCCTTCACTTTCCTGTCCTTAATATCCACTTTGTTGCCACACAACACAATGGGGATGTTTCACGGACACGTACCAGATCTCTATGCCAGTTAGGCACATTCTTGTAACTCTTGATGTTACTCCAAACATTATAATGGCACACTGGGCTTGGATATAGTAGCCATCATGCAGGTCCCCGAACGTCTCCTGGCCGTCGGTGTCCCACACGTTGAACCTGATGGGCCCCCGGTTGGTGTGGAACATGGGTGGGTGCACCTCGACACCCACGGTGGCTGCATACTTCTTCTCGAACTCCCCTTGTCAAGTGGTGCTTCACGAACGTCGTCTTCCCGGTGCCACCGTCACCCACCAGGATGAGCTTGGATTGGACCTGCAGCTCTCCCTGCGTGGCCATTGGGGTGGTCCTTCCAGAACTGTCTCTGTGCCGGTCTGACTGAGGCTTAATCAGTTTTTAAAAATCAAGGAGGCTGGAGAGATGGCTCAGTGGTTAAGAGCACTGGCTGCTCTTACAGAGGACCCAAGTTGGAGTCCCAGCACCCACAGGCCCTCTTCTGGCCTCCACAGGCATTGGACACAGAGGTGCACTTAATATACATGCAGGCAAACCAGTCATACACATAAAACAAATAAATTTATTTAAAAGGCTAATGAACATGAGGCTAGTCTCCTCATGACCTATGTATACTGTAAATATCCCTTTGGTCAGTGTATTTGTGTCTGTTAGCACTCCCTTATCTAGACTCTTTAGTGACAGAGTTCTGTGATTAAGAAAAATACATACACCAGCACATATTTCTCTAATATCTAAACTTAGCTGCAGATCAAATAGCTTCAAAACTCTGTATCATGTATACAACTACTGTTAAAGCACTTAGCTGTGTGTTTCCCCCCTGCTGCCTGAACTTGATTATCTTCCAGTGTGTCTTGGTCTTTCAATAACTTTGACAACTTTGCTTCACTCTGACTCCTGAGTAGCTTGCTGCTCCTGAATGGCGGTCCCCCGATTCCCACCTCCACCCCTGGACTCCTCAGGCTGTACTTCTGGTGATTTGAGTTACATTTCCTGTTGCTGGTGATAGTAGGATGAATGTGAACGTCAGAATCTATTGGAGGTAGCTGTGGCTCAGAGGTGGAGTGTTTACTTACCACAGTGGAGGCACTGAGTTCAGTTCCTGGTACCCAAAACAAAAAGTTATTGGATTTGGCATGGCAGCTCACACCTGTAATCCCAGCTACAAGTTGGCATTGCGAAAGTTCAAGACCAGCCTGGTCTGCATGGTAAATTCCAGGTTAGCCAGGGCTACTAGTAAGATTCTGCCTCAAAAATTTAAACACATGGGTTGGAGAGATGGTTCAGTGGTTAAGAGCACTGGCTACTCTTGCAGAGGACCTGGGTTCAATATCCAGCACCCACATGGCAGCTGACAACTGTTTGTAATTCCAGTTCCAAGGGAATCTGATGCCCTCTTCTGACCTCTGAAGGCATTGCATGACACGGGTGCACATGCAGGCAATACATGCGTACACATAAAAATAATAAGTAAAATACTTTCTAAAATTACACACACAAAACCCTACAAAAACTATTGACATTGGAAGAAGCTGTTGCAGACCTTGATGACATTTGGAAGGGAATGGACGACTCACAAATTCATAATTGTGTTTACTATTATCAAGGAAAAGCAAACAACTTCAGGAGGACCATGAGTTGGATGTGTTGAAGATCAGCCTGGATAGTGAGTTAAAGACCGCCTGGGGTACAGAGTGAGACTCTATATCTAAAAGAAGGGGGAAGCTGGAGAGATTGCTCAGCGGTTAAGCACACTTGCTGCGTAGTCCTGAGAACTGGAGTTCAGATTCCAGCAACCACGTAACAAGGCAGGGTGTCTCATAACTCCAGTTCCTATAGAGTTGATGCCCTCTTCTGGCTTCTGCGTGCACACACACACACACACACACACACACACACACACACACACGCTAATAAGTTTAGTTTCCTCTGAGGGCTCTCCTCTGGGCCTGCAGATGGCTACCATCTCGCTGTGTCCTTACATGAGGCCTCAGTGTCTTCTCAAACTGTCTTCTCTGCCCCTGGTGTCTGTGTATCTATATTTCTTCCAATAAAGACATTGGGATGTTAGATTAGAGCTCATCTTAGCATCTTCATTTTAACTTCATATCTTTTTTCTCTTTCCTTTTCTGAGACAGGGTCCAATATATCCTAGACTGGCCTTGAACTCACTATGTATTCAAAGATTACAGACTTATGCCACCATGCACAGTTTACATGGTACTAGGGATTAAACACAGGGCTTCATGCATGTTAGGCAAGCACTCTACCAACTGTGCTACATTCTCAGCCCTCGATCATCTCTTTAAAGATCCTGTCTCTGAAATTGGAGAGATGGCTCAGCAGTTAAGAGCATTTGCTGCTCTTGCAGAGGACCTGGTTTTGGTTCCCAGCACCCTCATAAGGCAGCTCACAGCCAGTCCCACTGGCCTCTGCAGGCACCTACATCACTGTGGTGCACATAAACTCACACAGGTACATATCCATGCATATAAATAAAAATAATAAATCTCTTCTTAAAAAGATCCTAATTCCAAGTATAGTCACATTCTGAGGTTCTGGGGATTAGGGCTTTGATGTATGAAAATAGGGGCAGAGGGGAGAGCATAATTCAGGCTATAATGTAACCATCCTGGCAGGAATGAAGGTATTCTAAAGAGACACTTTAAATAATTAATTAATAATTAAATTAATAATTATTAATATTAATGATTATATTATATATTAATTAGCGATATATTAGTAATTTAATAATATTATTAAAATGATAGTCTCCAGGGAATTAGAATTTCCTCTAGAATTAATACTGGGAAAAGGAAAAAAGATTGAAGCCTGATGCCAACCAGAGGAGGAATTTTCTCCCTGAGAGAGATGTCAGACTGTTCTGACAACTTGTCAGACCACCTTGCAGAAGAGATTGGAGCAGGGACAAGCAGGGACACTTAACTATGCATACTGCTTGCTCTTTATTTAAACTTAATGTCAGGACCACAAAGATGGACTTGGGGCAGGGGACACTGGACCTCTGTATTTACTCTTCCCAATGTGGCAACATTAAAATAAATCTTTCTCAGCTTTCACTATTGTCTCTTTGTCACTTTGAGGGTGGGTGGCAGAGCCTAGCCTGTTAGAGCTGCCAGGGCTCAGGCTGTGACCCTAACCACTTCTGTAACAATAATAATTTTACTATTACCTGTGTGAGGGGGGTTGGTTTATCATTTTCTGTGTATGAATGTAATGCCTGCATGCACATAAGTGTACCCATGTTGTGCAATGTGTAAGTGTACTTGCAGAGGTCAGAATAAGGCATTAGATCCCCTGGAACTGGAGTTATAGAGTTGTTAGCTGCCATGTGGGTGCTGGGAATCAAACCAGGGTCGTCTGCAAGAGCAGTCAGTGCTCTTAACCACTGAGCCATCTCTCCAGCCCCATTACCTGTATTTTCGAGGTTAATTACCTCTGTTGTGTCATGGTAAATGTATCCTCCCATCTCCATGTTCAGTTGGAGTTTGAAAGTAGCCATTGTAGGAAGTTTTTTGTTTTTAAGAGAAAATCTCACTTTGTTGCCCTGGCTGGCTTAGAATTCACTATGTAGACCACACTGGCCTTGTCCCACAGAGATCTGCCTGCTTCTGAATCCCAAGTGCTGGGATTAAAGGCATGTACCATTTCTGTCACTCTCTCTGTCACTCTCTCTCTCTCTCTCACACACACACACACACACACACACACACACACACACACACAGAGCGCACAAAATCAGGAACTTTCTTTTTATTTATTTTTATTTTTATTTTATGTGTATGAGTATATTGCCTGCATGTAGGTAAATGCACCTGTGTTGTGCAATGCCCTCGGAAGACAGAAGAGGCCATCGGATCCCCTGGAACTGGAGTTATGGACAGTTGTTAGCTGCTATGTGGGTGCTGGGATTCGAACCTGGGTCTTCTGCAAGAACAACCAGTGTTCTTAACTGCTGAGCCATCTCGCCAGCCCCAGGAACTTCTTTTTTAAAAATTTATTTATTGTTACTTAATGTGTGTGAATGTTTTGCCTGCATGTGTGTATGTGTACCATGTGCATGCAGTCCCTATGTAGGCCCTATGTTGGATCCCTTAGAGCTGGAATTTCTGACAGTTGTTAGCTGCCATGTGGGTGCTGGGAACCAAACCCAGGTCCTCTGCAAGAGCAGCCAGTACTTTTAACCTCTGAGCCATCTCTCCAGCCCCATAATCAGGAACATTTTTTTTTTTTTTGGTCTTTTTGAGACAGGGTCTCCCTGTAGCACCAGCTGGCCTGGAACTCGCTATGTAGACCAGGCTGGCCTTGAACTCACACCGCCTGTCTCTGCCTCCTGAGTTCTGGGGCTAAAGGCATGTACCACCATGCCTGGCTAGGAACTTCTTAAAAATAGGGCTTTTTATTCTTTCTGTAGAGTCTGATGTTAGACTTTATTTTATTTATTAATTATTTATTTATTGGTAGGTTCTCACTATGTAGCCTCAAATTCTTGATCCTCCCACCTCAGCCTGCCAAATGCTAGGACTATAGGCATGTACTACCATGCCCACATGCCCAGGTAGATATTACTCGAAGTCTTTTTTTTTTTGAGACAGGGTCTTGCTCGGTCTGTCCTAGTACTCGCTATATAGCCCAGGCTGGCCTAGAACTTGTAGCAATCCTGCTTCATCTCTCGGGTGCTGGGAATACAGATGTGCACCACTACCTTTAGAGTATAATCCAAATGGGAGAAATGAGAAACAAATGCACAGACAGACAAACAGACCACACACACACACACACACACACACACACATACACACACACACACACACACACACACTCGCACACACATACACCTCTCATTTGTTTTGTTGAATACTGCAAATATTGCAAACTCTGCGACTGGTAGACCTAAAAAATCTTCTGAGAATTGATGATTTGCAGAGAGTATCAAAATGCTTTCCATTGAAACTCTGATCTCATGCTGTTCCCAGTCTAGAGAACATAGCCATCTGGGTGTGGTGATACAAGCCTGTAATCCCAGTATTTGGGGCATGGAGGCAGGAGGATCAGAAGTTGAAGTCAAGGCAGATCCTCAGCTAGCAAATTCAAGCCAGCCTCAGCAACATGTGAAAAAGGAAAAAAAAAAGTCCTGTAAGGCCAAATCTAAGTTCTCTGGCCTCCAGAAAATGGGTCATATAGACCTTCAGTTGTGACTCCTTAGAAAAGTGATGCATTCTGAGGGCTTCCACTGTGTTGTCTACTTCTTAATTACATTCACTAATGAATACTGCTTCTGTCAAAAAAAAAAAGTGAGCCTAATTCCTTTCTCCTGAATGTAAGCAAGACTTAGTGACAGCCTTTTGCAAATGGAGAAGTGATAATGTGTACCTTTTTTTATATGTGCATGGTATGTATGTGTACATGTCTGTGTGTGTGTGTGTGTGTGTATGGGTGCAGGTGAACCCTTATGCTCTTGGGGAGACCAGAGGACAACCTTGGGTGTTATTATCAGGAATACGCCACCTCCTTTGACACAGGGTCTGTCATTGTTATGGGCTCACTTGTTAGGCTAGACTGGAGGGCCAGTGAACTCCAAGGAGCCTCCTATCCCCCTCCCCAGCACTGGAATCACAAGCCTGTACCACCATGCAGTGCATTTTTACATAGGTCTGGGGATGGAAGGCAGGGTTTCATACTTGTAAGACAAGTATTTTACTTGAGCTGTTTTCTTGGTCCAATGTTGTGTGACTTTAGAGATTAAGTTGTGAGTCTTTTTGTTTGTTTTGTATTGAGTTTTTCATGGTTATTTTTGGGGGGTTGTTTTTTTTTTTGTTGTTGTTGTTTTGAGTTTTTTTTTTTTTTTTTTTTTTTTGAGACAGGATCTCCCTGTAGTCCCAGCTGGACTGGAACTCACTATATAGACCGCCTGTCTCTGCCTCCTGAGGGCTGGGACTAAAGGCATACACCACCAGGCCCAGCTGTTTTGTTTTATGAGCTCCCAACATGTTCTGTTTTGAGACAGGATCTCACTCACTATGTAGGGCTTGCCTGGAATTCACTGTGTAGACCAGGCTGGCCTCAAGCTCACAGAGATCCACCTGCCTCTGCTTCCTGGGGGTTGGGACTAAAGATGTATGCCACCACGCCCATTGTATTTTGTTTTGTGAGATGAGGCCTCACATATCACAGGCTGGCCTAAGACTCTATGTAGCCAAGTACTTGAATTTCTGATCTTCCTGCTTTTACCTCCTAAGTCCTGGGATAACAGGTGTGTACTGGAATGCCCAATTTATGGGATGCTGGTATTGAACCCAGGGCCTTATACATGCCTAGTAAGCACTGTACCAACTGAGCTACATCCCCAAACCTGAAGATGGTTGTAGAAGGCAGAATAATTTCCATCTTAGTCTCTTTCATTCTGGGATCGTTGGCTCTGGGTGAACCAGCTGTCTTGTTATGAAGATATCAAGTTCCTGTAGAAAAGTCCAGAAAGCAATGAATTGTCTTGAAAAAAATGTATAAGAATATATGTAAAGAATATAGATTTTGCCGGGTGTGGTAGCGCACACCTGTAGTCCCAGCACTTGGGAGGCAGAGGCAGGTGGATCTCTGTGAGTTTGAGGCCAGCCTTGTCTACATAGTGAGTT
>NW_008360324.1:1906684-1932123 GCF_000622305.1 Nannospalax galili | reverse complement strand
CCCTGGAAATGGAGTTAAGGATGGTTCGTAGCCGCCATGTGGGTTCTGGGATTTGAACTGGGTCTTCTGCAAGAACAGTTAGTGTTCTTAACTGCTGAACCATCTCTCCAGCCCCCCTGAGATAATATTTAAGTAAATATTAAAGTGTTATGGGTCAGGTGAAATGGCCCAACAGGTATAGGTACTTGCTGCCAAGCCTGATCACCAGAGTTTTATACCCAAACCCCACATGGAAGGAGAGACAGACTCAAGCAAGTTGTCCTCTGACCTCTTGGGTTCAGTTCCCAGTGCCCACATGGCAGCTAACATCTGCCCGTAATTCCAGTTCCAATGGATCTGATGCCCTTTTCTGGCTTTCTGAGGCATGTGCATGGTGCAAATACATGTAGACAAAACATTCATACGGATAAAATAAAAATAAATATTTTTTTGAGACAGGTTCTCACTATGTAGCTCTGGCTGACCCAGAACTGGGTATAGACCAGGCTGGCCTCAAATTCACAGAGATCCATATGCCGCTGCCTCCTGAGTGCTGGGATTGAAGCAGTATGCCACTGGGGCTGGAGAAAGGGCTCAGCAGTCAAAAGCACTGGCTGCTCTTACAGAGGATCCGGGTTCAATTACCAGCACCCACATGGTGGCTGACAACCATCTGTAACTCCAGTTCCAGGGGATCTGATACCCTCTTGTGACATCCTCAGGCACTGCTTGACATATATGCAGGAAAACATTCATACACATAGAATATGAATAAATAGATAATAAATGGTAGCATACCACCATGCCTGACTTAAAAAAAAATTATGTGTAGGAGTATTTTGCACCACATGCATGCAATACCCATGGAAGCCAGAAGAGAGCATTGGATACCCTGGAACTGGAGTTACAGATGGTTGTTAGCTGCCATGTGGGTGCTGGGAACTGAACCTGGGTTCTCTGAAAGAGCAGTTGGTAATCTTAACCACTGAGCCATCTGTCTAGCCCCAACCATGAGATTTTTGTACTGTCTTGGAATGCTCTCAGAAAACTCTGCCATCAAACAGGTAAATGTAAAAACCTCCAAAGCATCCGTATTTCTTTTTCATTTTCTTTTCTTTTTTGGTCTTCTTGAGACAGGGTCTCTCTGTAGCCCCAGCTGGCCTAGAACTCACTATGTAGACCAGGTGGACCTCGAATTCACAGTGATATGCCTGCCTCTGTCTCCCAAGTCCTGGGATTAAAGGTATGTGTGTGGGTGAAAAAAATGTATTACTTTTTGTTTGTTTTGAGACAGGGTTTCCCTGTAGCCCCAGCTGGCCTGGAGCTCACTATGTAGACCAGGCTGGCCTCAAACTCCCAGAAATCCACCTGCCTCTGCCTCCTGAGTGCTGGGATTAAAGACTCATGTGCCACCATGCCCAGTTAACTTTATGTGTATGCGTGTTATGCCTGCATGTATGTAAGTGCACCAGTGTTGTGCAGTGCCTTCGGAGGACAGAAGAGGTTGTCAGATTTTCTGGAACTGGAGTTACAGGTGGTTGTTAGCCACCATGTGGGTTCTGGGATTCAAACCCGGGTCCTTTGCAAGAACAGCCAGTGCTCTTAATCACTGAGCCATCCAGCCCCTAAATACTGCTTTTGTAATTGAAGTATATTCTAAGTAGACCAGCCACTGGGGGAAAGATATCAAGGATGTCATGAAGAATCTAGCTCTCATTGCACAATGTAGATGTCGCCCTTGCCAACTAAACACAAAATAAAGCCTTCAGAGGCTCCCCACAGCTTCCAGGATGAAGTCCAAGTTCCTCACTGTGATCTAACTCTGTTTCCCCTCCCATTTCACACACCCCCACACTGCACCTGCTGTTCTAGCCAGCAGAACCACCTGCTCTACTTGAACAGGCATTGAACTCTTTCTTCAGGCCTGTGGTACAGGTGCCTTCTCTGGAATCTGCCCCAAATATATGATATTGTGTATATACAAGTACCATAGCCCTGGCTGGCCTAGAACTCAGTATATAGCTCAGGCTGGCCTGGAACTCACAGAGATCCACCTGCTTCTGCCTCCCAAGTGCTGGGATTAAAGGTGTGTGCCACCATAGTGGGCTAATAATTCCTTTCATTTATAAATATTTTATGTGAAAATAGCAATGACCAGGTTTAAGGCCTGAATGTATATAATCTTGAGTAAGCCCCACGCCCTTCCCCAGATATCTTCTGGGAATCTCCAGACTATTAACTTTTCAGTAAAAATAACCTACCTTTCTGCATTCTTGTGATCTTTGTTTCAAAAAAGATTTATTTGTATGAGAGTGTATATGTGAGAGGCTATGTGAGTTTGTGTGTACCAATGACTGCAGGTGCTCACAGAGGCCAGAGGGCATCAGATTCCCTGGAACTGGAATCACAGGCAATTGTGAGCCATCTGATGTGGGTGTTGGAGACTGAACCCGGGTCTTCTGCAAGAGCAGTAAGCTCTCTTAAGTGCTGAGCCATCTCTCTAGCCCCCATTCTTGTGATCTTATCTATTGTAATCCCCCAGGTACTCTTACACCCTTTTCGGTTCCTTAGTCCTCCTTTGAAGAAAATAGCTCCAAAATCCTATATATATACCTATTGTAAAGATGATGAAGTGAGGCTGTGTCTTAGAGAAGCCCACATCCGTGCTCAGGCATGCCTTAACTTTCATTTTCAGCACCTCTTTCCTTCTCTTAACCCCATGCCTAAAATCCACATTGAAAATGTCTTGTGGGGCTGGAGAGATGGCTCAGTGGTTAAGAACATTGGCTGTTCTTGCAGAAGACCCGGGTTTGAATCCCAGCACCCACATGGCAGCTAACAACTGTCTGTAACTCCAGTTCCAGGGGATCTGACAGCCTCTTCTGACCTCCTCCAGCATTGCATGACATGGGTGGACTTACCTAGATGCAGGCAATTACACGCATACACATAAAATAAAAATAATAAATAAATTTTTTTCTAATGTTGAAAAGGGGGGAGCTGGAGAGATGGCTCAGTGGTTAAAAGCACTTGCTACTCTTGCAGAGGACCTCGTTTCGATTCCCAGCACCCACATGGCGGCTATGAACTTTCCTTAACTCCAGTTCCAGGGGAATCTGAAGCCCTCTTCTGACCTCTGTGGCAATGCACAACACGAGTGTACTCACACACATGCAGGCAATACACTCATACACATAAAAAAAAAAGTTTGAAAAAAAAGAATGTCTTTGTGTGTGTGTGTGTGTATGTATGTGTGTGTGTGTGTGTGTGTGTGTGTGTGTGTGTGTTTGTGCACACGTGCACAACACTAGTCATTGCATAATATGCAGACACCATAGTGCCACTCACTCTTAAGTTCAGCTTCCAATCTTACAGTCAAGCTCTCCTTTTGTCTCCTCCCTGTTCAGAATCATTTCTGTACTTTGTCATTTTGGTTCAGCCCCACCTCAGGAGTCAAGGTGGTCAGTTTTCTTCACCATTGTCTGCTCAAGTTTTATTCACTGTAATGTTGTGCAGTGCCCACAGAGGTCAGAAGAAGGCATTGGAACTCCTGGAACTGGAGTTACAGACAGTTGTTAGCTGCCATGTGGATGCGGGGAATCAAACCCAGATACTTTGCAAGAGCAGCCAGTGCTCTTAACTACTGAGTCATCTTTCCAGCCAGAAAAGTCTTTCTTATGCACAAACTCTACTTGACAAAGCGTATGTCCTAAAAAAGAACCTTGAAGGCACTGCATACTTTTTCTGACCCAGTATCATACATCAGAATGCTAATTCCATTGGATTCTACTGTTTAGAAGGATTGAGACATTAGAGGCCATATCTGAGAGAGAAATCAAACTTCCTCTCCTGTATTAGCTACTGTCTCATTGCTGTGACAAAATATCTGATAAAACAAACTTAAAAGAGGAAGGGTTTATTTTGGTTCACATTTGAGAGTACAGTCCATCATGGAGGGGGTAACATGGCAGCAGGAGGTTAAGGCCTCCAGTCACACTGTATCTGCAGTCTGAGAGCACGAAGAGACGAATGTGGTACACTTTCACCTTTTTAGTCAGTGTGGAACCTCATCCCATGGAATGATGTCACTCACAGCTAAGGTGGGTCTTCCTATCTCAATAAACCTAAACTAGGTAATTCCTCACAGGCATGCCCAGAAGCTTGTCTCCTAATGATTCTAGAGCCCATCAAGGTGACTGATTATCTATCTATCTATCTATCTATCTATCTATCTATCTATCTATCTCTATCTATCTATCTATCTATCATCAATCATCTATCTATCATCTATCTATCTCTATATCTATATCTATAGATATAGAGTTTTTTAAATTCTCTATCCCTTTCAAGTGAATGCTTATTTATTGTTTTGTTTTGAGGTAGTCCAGGCTGGCCTGGAATTTTCCATCCTCCTGTTTCAGCCTCCAGAGAACTGTGGTTTACAGCTGTGTGTTGCCATGCCTTGGTTGAGATTTTATTTTTTCTTTATTATTTTAATTTTATGTGTATGGGTGTATTGCCTGCATGTATGTGAGTGCACCTGTGTCGTGCAATGCCACGGAGGTCAGAAGATGGCTTCGGATTCCCCCGGAACTAGAGTTAAGGACAGTTGGTAGCCGCCATGTGGGTGCTGGGAATCGAACCTGGGTCCTCTGCAAGAGCAGTCAGTGCTCTTAACTGCTGAGCCATCTCTCCAGCCCCCTTGGTTGAGATTTTAAATTTTTATTTATCTTTATTTTACGTGTATGGGTGTGTTGCCTGCATGTATGCAAGTGCACCCATGTCACACAATGTCCACGGAGGACAGAAGAGGGCATTGGATCCCTTGGAACTGGAGTTATAGACAGTACTTGGCAGTCATGTGGGTGCTGGGATTCAAACCTGGGTCTCTGCAAAAACAGCCATTGCTCTTAACTTCTGAGCCATCTCTCCAAGCCTCCAAGATGAATTTTTTGTTGGTTTTTGTTTGCTTTTTATTTTTTGAAACAGGGTTTCAGTATGTAGCATTGGCTGGCCTGGAACTCTTGTAGACTAGGCTGGCCTTGAACTCCCAGAGATTCGCCTGCCTCTGCTTCCTGAGTACTGGGATTAAAGGCGTGCACCACTTCATCCAGCCACGTTAATGTTTTAATATCCACTTCACAAAAATGGAAGTTAAACCTCAGTAATATATTTTCTGTGCTATAACTGAAGAACAGAAAGCTACTACAGCTGTGTTTGGAACCTAGTGTTTATGCTTTAAATCCCCTGCTGTCTCTAAAGCCCACATTAGTTCATTGACAGCAAATGAACAGGATTGTCTATTCATTATGAGTCTCCACACTAGACAGCCACAGGAATACTCACATCTTCCATCAGACCCCTTAGCATTTTATCTAAAGTCTGTAACACACGTTATCTTACTTTATTACCTAATTATTTTATTTTCTTTAGATTCCACGAGATAGATAGGTTTGGCTGGGCTTGGGAGCACACACCTGTAATCCCAGGAACTTGGGAGGCTGAGACAGGAGGATAGTGAGTTCAAGACTGCCTGGCCTACAAGATTCCATCTCAGAAATAAAACACAACAAAATTCCAGAGTAACTCATAGTGGACTCCTGTCCGTTGTTAGATTTATTCTAAACTTATTCTACAGAATCCTAGATACGTTGTGACTAAACAGGTCTGTCGAGACTCCAAGCTGGGGCTTCTTGTGCTGGATCTTCCTACCTGAATGTAACAAATGTGCGGAGCCTATACGGAAACAAGATCCCTTAACTTGGTACTTCGTGCTTCTCCTAAGTGCCCACCCGCTTTGACTTCTCTGGGATGTTCTGAATTCACAATACTGTTGCATCATGGGGGGCTGGTTCTTTTAAGGTCCTAATGGCCAGCCCCGCCTCTCTGCACTGTTCTAATCGGCCCACTGTTTTATGTCCTCCGACTATTAATCCCAGGACACTTTTCTTGCCTCATCCGGGTACACAGGCTAGGAAATTTAGCTTCAAAACTGGGTAACTATTGAACCACCCGCTGAGGGGAGGGGACGGGACGGGTGGGGGCCCACTTTGCAGCTCCGTTAGGCTCTTAACGGACGCTGGCTGCGAAGTCAAGTGCCCCGCCCCCATTGCCATAACAACAGTACACAACCCCTCCAATCACGCGTCTCTTTCAAAACACTCCTGACTTCTCAGCACCAAGACCCTCTCCACAACTGCTTCTAGGGAAGCAGAATCAGGGTCCGCACCCTTTTATGAAGGCGACTTGGGTGGGAGGGCTGAAGACTGAGGTCCAGTGAGTCGGGGAAATGGTGCTAAGCAGAGAATGCAAGTTTGAAGCCGTGAATGGAGCAGGCGTTAGGGGTGGAAAGGAATGGGGAGGAAAGGTTTGGATAATGGAGGGGAGGAGGAGGAGTCGGTAGAGAAGATTTTAGGAGGATGTGGCTTGGTTGGGGCGTGTAGAAGAACTGGGTCAAGGGGTGTCCAAGAAGTAAGAACACGGGGTTGCTGGGAGAGGGTTGGAGTTACTGTGAAGACAGGAAAGGTCCTGGGGCATGGGAAGGTGGCCCTGAGGGAGAAGGGTCCTCTTTAGAAAGTATGCAGCAGAGGCTGAGAGTCAAAAGATGTCCCCAAGGACGAGGAAAGAGATGCAGCTGGGAGGTCAGAGGTGATGGGGACCTGTGCAGGGCATCTGTAAAGGAGGGGGAGGGATTGGAGGGCTGGTGGGATGGGCGATAAGACCTTCTTTCTCAGCACCAGGACTGAGCTTGATCTGACTCCGTAAGGTTCCAGAGGGGAGAAAGATGTCAGATGAAGATGATCTGGATGACTTTGAGCCAGACCAGAATGATCTGGAAAAGGAAGAAGAGGAGAACGAGCTAGAGGACTGGAACGAGTATAAGAAAGAGGGCGAAGAATTCTCTGAGGAAGTGAGAGCCTGGAGAAGGCGGGGTCTCAAGGCTCAGGGTGGAGGGAGGGCTGCAAAGGGATGCCTTGACTCTTCTTGCAGTGGATGCCCACCCCCCTCAACGAGAGCATGATGAAGGAAGGGCTTTCTTTGCTCTGCAAGACTGGGAACGGACTGGCTCATGCTTATGTTAAGCTGGAGGCTAAAGACAGGTGAGCTTCTGGGGGATCTGGTGAGGAGTAAGACTAGAGCGCTGCATATGCTTTCCCTCGCTCATTCGAGTGTTTTGTGTCTAGAAGTGTGTGTCGCTATCATCCTGGCCCAATGGGAAGAGGAGGGCAGAATTTACTTTTCAGAACCTCCAAAGCTTGTTGAGGGCTGGGAGCATAGCTCAGCAAGTAGAGTGCTTGTCTAGCAACACTCTACTCTGAGTTCATCCCAGCACCATAAAACTACAAACAAAAGGTTCTTTGGGAAACTGGAGACTTATCTGAAGTATATGGGAGAATATTTTTATATTTATTTATTTGTTTGTTTTTTTTGTTTATTTATTTTTGGTATTTTTGAGACAGGGCCTCCCTGTAGTCCCAGCTGACCTGGAACTCGCTATGTAGACCAGGCTAGCCTCAAACTCATAGAGATCCGCCTGCCTCAGCCTCCCAAGTGCTGGGATTAAAGGCATGCACCACCATGCCCTGAGAAGGAGAATAGTTTTAGTTGTTTTTTGTTTTTTTTTTCTTTTTGAGACAAGGTCTCCCTGTAGCCCCAGTTGTCCTGGAACTCACTATGTAGACCAAGCAGGCCTCGAACTTACAGAGATCTGCCTGCCTCTGCCTCTCAAGTGCTGAGATTAAGGCATGAGCCACCACACCCAGCTTAATTTTTTTTTTTTTGTCTTTTTGAAGCAGGGTCTCCCTCTAAGCCCCAGCTGTCCTGTCATTATGTAGACCAGGCTGGCCTTGAACTCACAGAGATCCGCCTGCCTCTGCCTTCCAAGTGCTGGGACTACAGGTATGCGCCACTATGCCCGGCTAGCTTAATTAATTTTTAAAAAAATATTTTATTATTTTTATTTTATGTGTATGAGTGTATTGCCTGTGCATATGTGAGTGCACCCATGTCATGCAATGCCGCAGAGGTCAGAAGAAGGCTTTGGATTCCCCTGGAACTGGAGTTAAGGATAGTTTGTAGCAGCCATGTGGGTGTTGGGAATCAAACTGGGGTCCTCTACAAGAGCAGTCAGTGCTCTTAACCACTGAGCCATCTCTCCAGCCCAGCTTAATTAATTTTTATTTCATGTGTATGAGTGTTTTGCCTGCACATATGTAAGCACACCCATGCAGTATCTGCAGAGGTCAGAAGAGGGCATCAGATCCTCTGGAACTGAAGTTACAGGTGATTGTTAGCTGCCATATGGGTGCTGGGAACCAAACCCAGGTCCTCTGGAAGAACAGCCAGTTCTCCTCACTGCTGAACCATCTCTCTAGCCCCATAGAAGAATATTTTGCTGTCCTCCTTCATGTATCCCTCAGTGTGGAGTCTCTGCCTTTCACAAAATCTCTAGGCTGGAGGTGTAGCTTAGTGGTAAAATGTTTGTCCAGCATGTATGAAGCACTGGCTTTAATCCCTGCACTAAAAACAAAATCAAAAATCCATCTGCCTTCTCATCCTCCTCCCATGCCTTCAACCATTCCCCACCACCCCCATTACAAGCTATTTCCATATTGTCCTCTATTTTAGCACCTCTTCCCAGTTCTTGCTGGATGTTCTTACCCCTTACCCTAGATGTTCCTCCTGCCGTCTCCTAGGGACCTGACAGACATCTATTTGCTGCGCTCCTACATCCATCTGCGTTATGTGGATATTTCTGAGAACCACCTGACAGATCTGTCACCAATCAATTGTCTCACCCACCTACTGTGGCTCAAGGCTGATGGCAATCAGCTTCGAAGTGCCCGGCTGAACGAGCTACCCTACCTGCAGATGGCTAGTTTTGCCTACAACCAGATCATGGACACTGAAGGCATCACTCATCCCCGTCTAGGGATTCTGGATCTCAAAGGTGGGTCCTTAGGAAGAGCTCCACAGGGTCTTTCCATCCTAGCAGAGGGTTGATAGAAATAAGCAGTGTCTTATTCTTGGCTGAACTACATAGGAATCTGCATGCATTTTTTCAATCTTTCTTTTTTCTTTTTTTTTGGTCTTTATGAGACAAGGTCTCCCTTTAGCTCCAGCTGGCCTGGAACTCATTATGTAGACCAGGTTGGCCTTGAACTCACAGAGATCTGCCTGTCTGAAAAAGAACTGCCCCCGCCCCTAAAAAGACATGTGCCATCACACCTGGCAATTCATTCATTCTTTAAGACACTCACATTGTTGGGGATATACCTCAGTGACAAAGCCCTTGTCTAATTTGTGCAAGGCCTGGTCCCCTGTAAAATAAAGTCAAGACACTCATTATAATTCATTATAGCATTTATTTTGACAGTTCTTTATGCTGGAGATCCATCAGAGAACAAAACCAAAAACCTGTTACCATGCAGATTCCATTCTAGTTCAGGAAGGTAGACAGTTAACAATGGACAAAATAAGTCAGTTTAAGCCAGGCATGGTGACCCACAACTGTGATCCTCACACCATCAGAGAATGAGGCAGGATTGCTAGAGTTCAAGGCCAGTCTGGGCTTCATACTGAATTCCAGGTCAACCTGGCCTATAGAGTGAGAGTTTGGGTTTGTTGTTTTTCTTTCTTTCTTTCTTTCTTTTTAGGAAAAAAGCTGTTTACTCAGTTTCAAAAATTCTAGTAGACAATTAGAATTAAGGCTGGGTTCTTGCACAAACCCAGCGAATTAAAAAGCATATTAAAAAAAAAGATTAGTACTATAGAGCCAGGCATGGTGGCACAGGCCTTTAGTTCCAGCACTTGGGAGGCAGAGACAGGCAGATGTCTCTGAGTTCAAGACAAACCTGGTTCAGGCCAGCTGGGGCTCCAGGGATGCCCTGTCTCAAAAAGGTCAAAGAGAGAGAGAGAGAGAGAGAGAGAGAGAGAGAGAGAGAGAGAGAGAGAGAAGAGAGAGAGAGAGAGAGAGAGAGAGAGAGAGAGAGAGAGAGAGACTAGTACTATCTATTAGAAAAATAGATAAAATAGATCAGAGGAAGGGAATTGGGGAAAGCACAAGTGGAAATTTTTTCTTTTCTTTTTTCTTTTTCCTTTCTTTCTTTTTGGTACAGGGGATTGAACCTAGAGCCTTGTACATGCTGGGCAAGTACTCTACCACTGACCTATAACCCCAGTCCTAGTTTTACTTTTTATTTTGAGACAAGGTCTCATAAATTACCTAGGCTGGCCTTGAACTCAACTGTAGCCCAGGCAGGCCTTGCATTTGTGATCCCACTGCCTCAGGCTCCCAGATAGCTGGGACTACAGGCCTGCACCAGTAGGCCCAGCACAGGTGGCAATTTCAAACTGGATGTCTGGGACAAACATCATGGAAAACATTATTTGAGCAAAGATGTGCAGGAAAGGAGGAAGTCAGCCATGTGTGTTGCTTGGGCATTCCTCATTCATTCTTAAAACCTAGGTGGACAAGTCCATCAGACCCTCTTGCTGTGGCTCCAAAGATACTAGTCTAGAGCTGATCCTACTCACTTTCCATCCTGCATTAGAGGGAGAGAAATACAGAGGCTCCAAAAATTGTAATGCTGATCATTCAGAATAGCCCTTCAGGCTCTTGATACTCTCCTTCTCTGTAGGGAACCGCATCCACAAGGTGACTGGTCTGGACCCCCGAAAACTAAATAGTCTACACACGCTGGAGCTTCGGGGGAACCAGCTAGAAAGCACGCTGGGAATCAACCTTCCTAAGCTGAAGAATCTCTTCCTGGTAGCTCACTGGGCCCTAGGGTGGTAGGGGGAAAAGACACTCCCTGGCTTCTAGTAGGCTCAGTGGCCAGCTTCATGATGATAAGTTTTTGTATTGGTCTGTGGAAATATGAAGTTGAAACAAATGATAGGTTCAGGTTCATGCCTATAATCCCAGTACTTAGGAGGCTGAGTCAGGAGTATTGCTGAGAGTTTAAGGCCAACCTAGTCTACAGAGGAGACTCTGTCTCTGAGAGAAAGAAAGGGGGAGGGGGGAGGTTCCTACCTAGCAGGACTATAATATATAATATGTGGATAATGCAGAGAGAATGTTTTGATATAGGTTATAGTGAAATGTGCTATTGAGATTGAGGTACAGATTATTAAGGAAGTAAGGAAGCCACTTAAATCATTCTATTTAGACAGAGTCTCTGGGGGATGGAGAGATGGCTTAGAAATTAAGAGCACTGGCTGCTTTCATAGAGGACCCAGGTTTGGTTCCCAGCTAACAACCAGTTGCAGGGGATCTGGCGCCCTCTTCTGACCTCTGTGGGCATTGCATGACACAGGTACATACATGCAGACAAAACACTCATTTAAAAATTTTTTTTAATTTAAGAAAGACAGGTCTCTGGCCTGGTGTGGTGGGTGGTACCAGCCACTCAGGAAGCAGAGGATCTTTGTGTGTTGAAGGCCAGCTTGGTCTACATAGTGACTTCCAGGCCAGTATGTAGCTGAAGATTGTCTTGAACTCCTGATCCTCCTGCCTCCACCTTTCAACTGCTAGGATTACAGTGGACACCACCACAATTGGCTATTATTATTACTGTTATTATTATTAGTTTGGGGGTTTTGTTTGAAACAGGATCTCCTTACAACCCCAGATGCTCTGGAACTTGCTATGTAGACTAGGCTGGCCTCCATCTCACGGAAATCTGCCTGCCTCTCCCTCCTAAGTGCTGGGATTAAAGGCATGTGCCACCATGCCCAGCTCTGGCTATTATTGTGTGTGTGTGTGTGTGTGTATTTTCATGTATGTGCATATGTGCTTGAAGGAGTGCATGTGAGCTCTGTGTGGAAGCCCAAGGTCAGTCTCAAGTGTCTTCCTCAGTTGTTTTCCACCTTATTGTTTGAGGCAGGGTCTCTCACTAAAGCTGGAACTCACTGTTTAATTAAGCCATCAGGCCAACGGGCTCTAGGGATCTGCCTGTCTCCCCTACCAGCAAGCATTATAGACTGAATATTGCCAAGCCTGGCTTTCTACATGGGTACTAGAGGGTCCAAACCAGTACTTGCATGGAAAGTACTTTACTGACTGAGCCATCTCCCCAGCCTATTTTTTATTTTGTTTGAAAGAGGGCTATGATGTGTAGCCCTGACTGGCTTTGTAATGACTATATAGTTCAGGCTGGCCTAGAACTCATAACAATCCTCTTTCCTCAGCCTCCCAATGCTAGGATTTACAAGTGTATACCACCATGCGTTGCTTTGTTTTATTTGATTATTTTACTTTATTTTTTTTCATTTTAACTTTATGTGTATGAGTGTTTTGCCTGCATGTGTTTATGTGTACCCGTGTTGCCCATGTAAGTCAGAGAGGGTGTCAGATCCCATGGAACTTCAGACATAAACAGTTCTTAGCTGCCATATGGATGCTGGGAACTGAACCTGGGTCCTCTGCAAAATCATCCAGTCACTGAGCCATCTCTCTGGCCCCAATTTAGTTTATTTTTAAGACATGATCTACCCGTATAGTCCAGACTGGCTGGAACTCATTATATAGCTCAGGCTGGTCTTGAACTCACACTCCCCCTGTCTCTGTTTCCTGAGTGCTGGGATTACAAGTGTGTGCCACCATACCAGGTTCTAAATGACTACTCATTTAGACCGGGGGTGCTTCTTTATATAATGGTGCTGCAGACGCTTTTCAGTGAAGAGTGGGTTAAAGCACCTCTCTGTAATTAAGATTGCCTTGGTGGGAAGGTAGTAGGGGAATACAGCTGGTGTGCTATATTTATTGGGATGGCAGCTTCTCTTTGCCTTTTCTTTCTTTTTTCTTTTTCTTTTTGACAGGGTCTCACGATGATGTAGCCCTGACTGGCCTGGAACTCATCATGTAGATCCAGCTGGCCTTGATCTCACAGAGATCTGCTTGCCTTTGCCTCCCAAGTGCTGGGACTAAAGGTGGGCTGCACTGCACCCAGCCTGGGGCTGACTTGTAACCCAGGGCAATCTTCCTGCCTCTGCCTCATGAATGCTGGGATTTCAAGGGCGAGCCACCTCACCTGGCTTTCGACTTCTTTACTCTCTAAACCACTGTCTACCCGTCCCTCCTCCCCTTCTCCACTCTTCCCTATTCTTGGATTTTCTCTTTTGCTGCCTCTTTTTCTGACTTCCGTTCCTTCCCTATCTCTGCCCCCGTCTCTGGGTCAATGTGTTGTATCCTGGGGTCTAGGCCCAGAACATGCTGAAGAAGATAGAAGGTTTGGAGAATCTAAGCCTTCTGACGACCTTGCATCTTCGAGACAACCAGATTGAAACTCTGAATGGCTTTTCCAAGGAAATGAAATCCCTGCAGTACCTCAACTTGAGGTATGGGTGTGTGCACCTCTGAGCCCCACCTTTTACCTACCCATGACCAAGGGTACCTCCTCAGGCTGTGGCCCTCCCCCAATCCTAGCCCGCAGGTCCTTGCCTTGTTCTCCTTCTGGATCCTGCCCTCTGCTTTCTTTTCTGTCTTCTGCATTTGGTTAGAATTGCAACTCTAAGTTTTTCCTGGGAGCCCAAATCCTTATACTCATTCAATTCATAATGAATAAGAAACTGTATGTCAAGTTAGGCCTGTGCTGTGTTTTGGGAACATCTAAAAGAATTGGAAGAGGTCCCTGGTTTTCTTTTTTAGTTTTTGTTTTTTGAGACAGGGTCTCCCTATAGCCCCAGCTGACATGAACTTATTATGGACCAGGTTGGCCTCGAACTCACAGATATCCGCCTGCCTCTGCCTCCCACATGCTGGTATTAAAGGCCTGGGCCACCATACCTGGCTTTTTTAATTTTTAAAAAACATTTTATTATTTTTATTTTATATGTACGAGTGTTTTGCCTGCATGTGTGTAAGCACACTGGTGTTGTGCAGTGCCTGCAGAGGCAAGAAGAGGGTGTCATAGCCCCTGGAACTAGAGTTACAGATGGTTGTTATCTGCCATGTGGGTGCTGGGAACTGAATCCAGGTCCTCTGCAAGAGCAGCTAGTGCTCTTAACTGCTGAGCCATCTCTCCAGCTCCTCTAATCTTATTTTTAATGATCGAGGACTTGCTGTGTCACCCAGGCTGACCCCTATCTCCTGGACTCGGCCTCCTGAATAACTGGCATTATAGGCATACACCACTATTACAGAAGTTCCTGTTCTTAAGGGACTCGCAGTCTGGCTCCAGTGCCCTTTTTCTGGCCCTGTTCTGTACAGATGCCCTTTATTTCCTGGGCCTCCATTAACCTTTCCATTTCCTGTCTCTTTTCTCTTGAGTACTACCTGTAAATGATGGCCCTCCTGTCTCCTTATTTTTCAGAAAAGAGGAGCTGAGAGAAAATTCCCTTGACCCTGTTTATTTCCTTCCTTCTCTCCCTCCCTCCCTCTCTTCTTCCTCTTTCCTTCCTTTCTTCCTTTCTTTTCTTGTGTGTATCGGGGAGGGCAGGATGAGGTTGGCCTCAAACTCACAGTGATTTGAGGAGAGAAAAATATTTGAAAAGAAAAATCTCAAGGCTGAGTGTGGTGGCATATGCTTGTAATCCTAGCACTTAGGAATCTAAGGCAAGAGGACTGCTGAAAGCTTCAGGGCAACCTGGTCTATGTAATGAGTAGTTACAGGCCAGTCAGGGGCACATAGTGAGACTGTCTCAAAAAAGCAAAACATCCAGGCGTGGTTGTACATGCCTTTGATTCCAGCACTGGGTGGCAGAGACAGGTGGATCTCTATGAGTTCCAGGCTAGCTGGGGCTACAGGGAAAGACCCTGTCTCAAAAAGACAAAAACAAAAACAAAAAAGAAAGAAAGAAAGAAAGAAAGAAAGAAAGAAAGAAAGAAAGAAAGAAAGAAAGAAAGAGAAAGAGAAAGAAAAGAAAAAAGAAAAACAACAAAAAAGCTGGATATGGTGGCTCATACCTATAATTCCAGCACCCAAGAGGCTGAAGCAAGAGGATCACTGAGTTTGAGGCCAACCTCATCCTGCCCTCCCCGATACACACAAGAAAAGAAAGGAAGAAAGGAAGGAAAGAGGAAGAAGAGAGGGAGGGAGGGAGAGAAGGAAGGAAATAAACAGGGTCAAGGGAATTTTCTCTCAGCTCCTCTTTTCTGAAAAATAAGTTTGAAAATTTTTGTGGTGCTAGTGATCAAACCCTAGACAAACCTAGAACACCTTCACTTGTGCATGTGAAGTATATACTCTAATACTGAACCACTATCTCATTCCCAAGCTATAGCCCCTGAAGAATTTTTATGTCTGTATTTACCTCCTCTTCCTCCCCTGCCCCTCCCCTTCCTTTCTTTTTTCTTTTTTTCTTTTTGAGACAGGGTCTTCCTGTAGCCCCAGCTGCCTGGGACTCGCTATACTTGATCTCACAGAGATCCACCTGCTTCTGTCTCCTGAATGCTGGGATTAAAGGTGTGCACTATCATGCCTTTCTTTTTAAGATAGGGTCTCACCATAGAGCTCTGCCTGGCCTTGACTTTGTGATTCTCTTGCCTGAGTGCTGAGATTATAGGCATGTACCATTTGGTAGAGTGCTTACTTAGCAGGCAGAAGGGTTCATCTGTAACAATCTCCCCGAACAAAAAACATGCTTATCTATTAGGCTTGCCCCATCTCCCCTGATTTATGTGTGCTTCTCTAAGCAATGATACAAGGGAAGGCCTCTTTCCGTAGGCAACAGGAAGAAATTCTTGAGCTGGCTGGAGAGTCTCCAAGTAGGTAGACAGTTCACCTTGAAACCCTAATCCCTGCCTCTGACCCCTGGGTAATCTCCTGTCAGCTGGCTCTGCACTGTGATACTGTTGGGATGCAGTTCTCTGTTTATGGTCTGGACAGGGTAATGGATCCTTCTTGGGTGGCTCTTGGACATGTTTGGAAGGAACTAGGGGGCTGGTACATTACAGCCACACATTTGTTTAAGTGACTGGGACTTGCTTGGTAGCAGTAATGTTAAACATCCTGTCTATACACAGAACATTCCAGAATAAAATGAGAATGTTCCAGGAGACCCAGAACATCCACTGAGATCAAGCTGAAATGTTTTAAGATAATTTCATTAAAAAATTTGAAGTTGGCCAGGCATGGTGGTGCACGCCTTTAATACCAGCACTGGGGAGGCAGAGACAGGCAGATCTCTGTGAGTTCAAGGCCAGCCTGGTCTACATAGTGAGTTCCAGGACAGTTGGGGCTACAGGGAGACCCTGTCTCAAAAAGACCCCCCCCCCAAAATTGAAGTAAACACATGAAGGTTGGTATAGAGTAAGAGAAAGAGGTACAAAATAGAAGACTGGGCTTTTCTTCAGGCTAGAAGGCCCAGTCTATCTCTAGCTGTTGGTTCCTCACTGCAAAAGCACCAACATAACACGTGGCCCCTACCCCATGCTTAAGTCCCAGTTCCTTCTCCACTGACTTGATTCTCCTAACCCCTATTGCGGTGTGACTGACACAGAAAAGGTCTGCTCCTGTAAGGGACATTTCGCCCTTTTCTCCAACTACAGGACAAGGTGATCCCTAGCTCACTGAAGTATAGGATGATGCATCATAGGGTAGACGCTGGCATTTAGGAATTCCCCATTGTTTCTCCAACAGCAGAGAGATTCTCCCAAAGGCCCAATGCCTAGGGCTAGCAACCAAAGCCCATTTTCCTCTGTTAACATCTCTTGACCTCACCGTCAGGGGCAACATGGTGACTGACCTCAATGAGCTAGCCAAGCTGCGGGACCTGCCCAAGCTTCGAGCCTTGGTCCTGCTGGACAACCCCTGTGCAGATGAGACTGACTACCGCCAGGAGGCCCTGGTGCAGATGGCAAACCTCGAACGCCTAGACAAAGAATTCTATGAGGAGGAGGACCGGGCTGAGGCTGATGAGATCCGTCAGAGGCTGAAGGAGGAGCAGGAACAGGAGGTTAATCTAGAATGTGACACTGAACAGTATCTGCCACCAGCTTAGCAGTGGCTCTTCTAGCCTGCCAGGAGAGTAAGGAAGCCACAGGTTGGCAGCAGCAGGAGGCCAAAGGCTGGGCACATGGGAAGAGCTGTTGTAGAAGGAGGTGGATCAGGAAGAGCTAAGGCCAGAAGTCTTAGAGAGGTCAGAGTTAAGAGGCAGGGTGTCTTGGATGTGAAGAAAAGATCAGAGAAGTCTGGGAGGGACTGATACAAGACATTAGGAAACCAGGGGTGAGAATTGGCAAGCTGCTGCCGCAGCCATATCTAGCATAGAAGGGATAGGTCGGGGGTGGTGGTAGTGGGGAATTAGAAGGGTTTATGGAGGTGTATGAAGGATGCAGCTGGGCCAGGGAGTGAAGGGGGAAGATCCTGCACTAAAAAGCTAAAGCTAAAAATAACAGTACAGGGATATCGAGGAGAAAAGGGCAGAAAAGAAGCCGCAAGACTGAGAAGACCTGGGAGGGAGGGTCTCTGGTATGTCCACTGAGGACACGGGCTTCACTTCTGTCCTCTTCCTCCAGGAGACCAATAATGCCGGCTTCAAGACTTGATAAGACTCCAGTGGGGACCACCACATCCATACTCTCCCTGCCATAGAGAGCAGAACATGCTTCCGTTTGTTACCAAAATGAAAATTCATCACAGCCCAAGGCCCACGCTGTGTTCTGGTCATCTCTGCAGTGTGGGGTGCAGTGTGGGGTGTCCTGTGGGCCTGAGCTTTTCCTGGAGCCTAGGCAGGGCAGCCCTCAAGCAGGTGTGGGGGAACCCCAGGATGTTGATGGGGTTGGCTGGAGAGAGGAGCTGGGATGTTAGGAACAGTTCAGATTTCAAATAAAGAGACATTTTGATATTCTTGTTCCTGAGGCTCTTGTTCGCGAGGCTCCGAGTCTGTGGTGGGCTTCCCCATCAGTGTGGGTCAGTACCCGTTGCTTTCCTGGTCTGAGGTTGTGCCTGTATCCTTCGAGTGGGTTGGACAGGAGTTATGAGAGCCGGTGTGCATTAGAGGGTGGCCAAGTCCTAGGTCGCTCCAGCCCCTCCCCCACTCCATTGGTTCCCCCACCCGCGCTCGTACGTGCGCCTCAGCCGGCAGCTCCTGACTCATCGGGGGCTCCGGGTCACATGCGCCCGCCTGGCCCTATAGGCGCCTCCCCCAGTCCGCCCCCCGCCCGCGCTGGGAGCCTCAGCCACCGCCACTCCTGTTCTTTCTGCGCCGCCGCCACCGCTACCGCCGCCACCGCCACCAACTGAGTCTGAAGCCCCCGAGGTGAGACCCGGGTCCGGCCCACGTCCCCCTTCCTCTTCTTGCCGCATCTGCTGCCAGCTTTCCTGGCCTTGGCGCATGGGGCGGGTGATGCTGCGCACCTGCTCTTCACCTGCGTTCCCCGCATCCTCCATCCCCGGCCTTCTCAGACCGCTGGTGGCTCCGGTTCTCAGCTCCTCCCGGTTTAGGTACCAGCCCTCTGAGGCACCCGCTTCTCTCACTGCGCGGTCCCACCCTGTCCTGCCCCTCTCCCCATTCGGGTCTTTGCCTCGGGTGCTGCTGATTTAAGTTCGGTGCCTCCGCAGGTTGTGCGTGTTTTCCTGGCACGTCCTTTTTGCTTTGCATTTGGAAAAATGTCTTCTCTCATCCCTCCTGGGCTCCTCCAGACTTGCTCTAGACTCTTCTCTCTCTCTCTCCCTCCTCCACGCCGCCTCTCTCCTTTGACATTTCCTTCTCTCCGATGGGGGAGGAATGGAAGGAACCGGGAATTGTCTGGGCACAGGAGGGAGGATGGGGCCCAGCCTTGATTCCCCCACTCCTCCCGACTGCAGCCCCCTGGGGCTGGAGGGCTGCCCCAGGACGCGGTCCCCAGGCTTTTAGGAAAAAGGAGGTATTCACGTCTGGGAGACAGGTTGAATCGTTCAGATACCCGGCAGGGTGGGCTGCCAAGTTGGGACCATGCCTGCCTACACAACCCCTCTTCTTTCTGCTCCAAGTTCCAAGGAACAAAATGCCAGCCTGGCAGCCATTCCACCTGGGGAAATCTGGGGGAACCCCACTAGTCGGTGAAGCTGCTGAGGGGCGACGAAACCACTGTCGTGCCCCTCCCCTCGTCACTGCGGTGTTCTCCCATCCCGTCATTTGACGTACCCCGCCCCCTACTGCAGTGACCTCCCTTTACTCGCTGCATTGACCTTCCCCTCTTCCCATTGCGGGAGGGCGAACCCCTTCTACTGCTGCTGGGTGCTGCCAGCTCCTCCCCAACACCTACCCACTGCAGTAACCTCTTTCCCATCCCTCCCAGCCTCTGGCCCCTCCCACTGGGCTCAGGCTCCACCCTTCTAAAACCTCTATATTTCTCCTTCCTTCGCTTCCACCCAAGGAGATCCCAGCCATCATGTCTATAGAGAAGATCTGGGCCCGAGAGATCCTGGACTCCCGTGGGAATCCCACCGTGGAGGTGGATCTCTATACTGCCAAAGGTGATGAGTGGAGCATGAACCTCCCCCAACTCCCACTTCTTTTCTCCTACATTGTAGCTGGGCAGGGCTGGGTGGCTTTCCTTGATACCCAAGGGCCATGCGGTGCTGGGCCAGGCTCTCACTGCTGGATTGTGGAGTCTGGTTTTGGCTCCTGGAGCCAGGCTAGGTAGGTCTGTGTTCTAGTTCAGTGTGAAACAGGCCCTGCCTCTATACGGCTGCCTGTGCACCTGTGTGAGCACAGAAGTGCCCACACTCTGCCTGGCATAGCTTGCTTCTGTGGCCTCCCACTTGTGCCTGTGAGGCCTCAGATGGGCAGATGAGGAGGCCATTGCCTGTGCAGCTGCCTGCCTCTGTATCTGCGAGCATGCGTGCGCGTGTGTGGGGTGTATGGCGTTAGGGAACCATACGGGAAGAGGGCTGCAATGTGTTTAGGCTGAAGGCAGAAGGAATCTTTGGCCCCAGACTGTCCTCCCCCTCCTTCCTCATTCTATGTCTTCTTCCAGGTCTTTTCCGGGCTGCAGTCCCCAGTGGAGCCTCTACTGGTATCTATGAGGCCCTAGAGCTAAGGGATGGGGACAAACAGCGTTACTTAGGGAAAGGTGAGGACTTATCTCCTAGTGTGTTCCAGTTCCCAAACTTCTCCTAGCATGCCTTCTTCCTCCTCTTCTCCCCGTCTCTTACCCTTCTTGGCCTGACCTTGACCGGACCCTCTTCCTCTTTCTAGGTGTCACAAAGGCAGTGGACCATATCAACACTACCATTGCACCAGCCCTCATCAGCTCTGTGAGGCTCGCTCTTTCCTGGGGACAGCGGCTGGACTAGAGTCCTGGAAGAAATCTTGGATCAGGAGGAGGGGCAAAGGGAGGGAGAAAGGCCCACTTTAGGAATCATGGTTACCAAGGGAAGGGTGGGAAAAATACTGCTTCCTACCCCCACAGGAGTTCAAGGCAGGCTCCTAAATCTTACAGGCTGCTGTCAGAGTCATCTGGTGGAATGCAGCTCAGAGTGAGGCTGTGTGTGAATTGCAGGACCTTCTATCTTAGGGTCGAGCCTCCATCTTGGCTCTGGGTAATGGGGACTCTGTCCACAGGGTCTTTCCGTGGTGGAGCAAGAGAAACTGGACAACCTGATGCTGGAGTTGGATGGGACAGAGAACAAATGTGAGCAGGGGCTGGGAGAAAGTGGGTAAACACAGAGAATGTAAGGGGCTGTGCTGGGGGCACTGTGGTACCAGAGGACACCCTCCTCTTCAAGCCACTGCAGTGGGAGGGAGTAACATGAACAGAAGGAAGACCTTCTTTAAGCACAAAGAGGAGGAGCTGGCATGAGGTAGTCTGGGGGATGCTTAGAAAGGGGTGAGACTTTCTGCCCTCTCTAGTCACTTCCTCCCCCTGCCCCTCTATTTGTAGGAGAAAATGAATGAGTTATGGGGGAAAAGTGGGAAGTCTCCTTTACTGGCTTTTCTAGGGAGTAGAGGTGGAGGCAGGGGCTATGAGGGAGAGGGGACATTTTTGCTCAGTGACTTTCTCTGTAATCTCCCAGCCAAGTTTGGGGCCAATGCCATCCTGGGTGTGTCCCTGGCCGTGTGTAAGGCAGGGGCGGCTGAGCGGGACTTGCCCCTCTATCGCCACATTGCTCAGCTGGCTGGGAACTCAGACCTCATCCTGCCCGTGCCGGTGAGCACCTGCATCTGTCTAGGCCCTTCTAGGGGAGGGAGGGAGCATGCAACCTCAAGGGATGAGGGGGGAAAAGGTGAAGGGGCAGCTAAAGGGAAAGGACCAGGATGTGAGACCTGAGTCTGGGCATCTAAGGGCAGTTTGGGATCTTGGGTTAACACTCTCAGAGTCAAGAGAGAATGGCTTTTTGACTGTTCTGACCATCTGTGGCTCCCCAGGCCTTCAACGTGATCAATGGTGGCTCTCATGCTGGGAATAAGTTAGCCATGCAGGAGTTCATGATCCTCCCAGTGGGCGCTGAAAGTTTTCGGGATGCCATGCGACTCGGGGCAGAGGTGTATCACACGCTCAAGGGGGTCATCAAGGACAAGTATGGCAAGGATGCCACTAATGTGGGGGATGAAGGTGGCTTTGCCCCCAATATCCTGGAGAACAGTGAAGGTGAGGCCAGGAGCCCACTCCAGCTCTGAGTCTCACCTTGGAAACTGTCACACACTTAAGTCCTGAGGGGCATGGGTGGAGGGTCCTTGAACTTCCAAAAATCCTTGCTGGCAGTGGGAGGGCAGGGGGGCCTCTAAATTTACACATGGACAAGGGAGGAGAGTCTTTCACCTGCCCAGCTGAAACTGTTAACATCTGAGAGTTCTCAGACCCAGTGGGACTACTGGAAAATGGTCTGGGCACGGTCCATCCTTTAATGCCATAGTCTTAGTTTGATAAGATATACATACTCCAAGGAAGTCATTCCAAATATGTCCCACTCCCTTCCCAGCAGCCTCTCAGGCTTCTAGAATCTCTACTTTTTCTGTGCCCTAGGAAAAACTGCCTCAAGTGGAAATTATATAGATAGTGGGCAGTGGTTAAAAGTTACAGTACAGCCAGGGGTGGTGACATACGCCTTTAATCCCAGCACTCTGGAGGCAGGGGTATCTCTGTGAGTTCGAGGCCAGCCTGGTCTACATAGTGAGTTCCAGGCCATCTGGGGCTACAGGGAGACCCTGTCTCAAAAAAAAACCAAAAAAAAAAAAAAGTTAAGGTACTAGGCTGGGGATGTGGCTCAGTGGTAGAGCACTTAGCATGTTCGAGGCAGGCCCTTAGTTCAACCCCCAGCAACACACACACACACACACACACACACACACGTGTACACAGAAGTTAAAGCTTTGAAACCAAATTACTTGCACTTATTTGAACCTTGGCTTGAAGAGTTATTGGCTGGAATTTCCAGTACTTAGGCGGCTGAGGCAGATGGGTTGCCCTGAGCTTGAGGCAAGCCTAGGCTACATAGTGAGACCCCTGTCTCCAAAATAAGTAACTAGCAAACAGCTGGGTGTGGTGGCACATGCCTTTAATCCCAGCACTCCAGAGGTAAAGGCAAACAAATCTCTGTGAGTTCAAGGCCAGCCTGGTCTGCATAGCGAGCTCTAGGCCAGCTGAGGCTACAAAAGACCCTGTCTCAAAAAAACCAAAATTAAAAAAAACAAGCAAACACACAAAAATGCAAGGAAACACAGGTATTGACTGGTGATCGTTCTTAATTTTTTCTGCATTTCTTTTTTTAATCTGGTAATTGGGAATAATGCAAGCTTCTACATTGTAGAGTCACTGGGGATAATGAGATCATATATGTAAAGTTGCCAAGGTGATACCAATAAAAAGATACTGCTAGTCAGACCTGGTGACACAGGCCTGTCATCTCAAAACTAAGAGACTGAGGAAGAAGGATTGTAAGTTCAAAGCCGGCCTGGGCAACTTAGTGAGACCCTGTCTCAAAATAAAAAGTAAAAAGAGGGCTAGGAATGTGGCTTGGTGGTAGAGCCCTTTCCTAGCATGAGTGAGGCCTTAGGTTCAAGCCCCAGTACTAAGAGTAGAGCAAAGATTGGGGCCCAACAGTACTAGTAACAGAATTCCACTCCTTGTCTCCCTAGATGGCCTTTCCTCCCAGGCTCTAGCCATACCTGCCCTGCAACAGTCCTCTCCTGCTCTAAATTTCTATTCTTTCCCTTTTTCCTCCCTACCCACTTCTCCTCCTTATAACCTCACTGTGCTTGTCTCTAGCCTTGGAGCTGGTGAAGGAAGCCATTGACAAGACTGGCTATACGGAAAAGATCGTCATTGGCATGGATGTTGCTGCCTCCGAATTTTATCGTGATGGCAAATATGACTTGGATTTCAAGTCTCCTGCTGATCCTTCCCGATACATCACTGGGGACCAGCTGGGGGCACTCTACCAGGACTTTGTCAGAAACTATCCTGGTAAGAGCAAGGGATGTGAGAGACAGGGAAGGAGGTGTGGAGAGACCCTCTAGGGCAACTGGGAACTTTATGGGGTGCTGAGTCTAGTGCCAAATGATGTCCTAAGGAGTTTGAGAAACAGGGAAAAGGTGAAGGATGCTCCTGCAGAGCTCTGCTTTGCGTGTAAATGTACATGTACTGCTGGGCATGGTGGTGCATGGCTTTAATCCCAGCACTCGGAAGGTAGAGGCAGGCAGATTATTGAGTTCCAGGCCAGCCAGGGCTACATAGTGAGACCCTACCCCTTCCCCCAAGAAAAAAAAGCAACAACAAAAAAATGTACGTGGGCCTGTGATGAGTCTCTTCCATCTGGGCTATAAGAGCTACTGGGATCATAAGGCAGGCTCTGGAAGGAGCCAGAGATGTCCATATAGAGAGGTGGCCATGAGGTGGGTGTGGTGGCACATGCCTTTAATCCCAGCACTCAGGAGGCAGAGGTAGGCGGATCTCTGTGAGTTCAAGGCCAGCCTGGTCTACATAGTGAGTTCTAGGACAGCTGGGGCTATAGGGAGACCGTCTCAAAAAAAAAAAAAAGAAAAGAAAAGAAAAAGAGAGGTGGCCTCATTTTAGTAACTTTGATTGATGAGACTAGATGCCGAATAGATGGGCACTGCTGTCTGTATGGAAAAGGTAGCCAAGGAGGGGCTGAATTGTCCTGTCTACCAAAGGTTTCTACCCCACCATGGAAGCAATTGGTCTCCATCTTCCTGAGACAGAGAAAGATAAAATAGACATCAGTTGAAAAGGAAGAAGTTAGACCAGTAATGAGGAAGGGCATTCCGGCAGTGAGAATAGGAAAAACTAAGTGTGGCTATGAAGAAGGTTCAGAACCCTTGTTACTGGAAATTTTATGAAACAAGGATTAGGATAAGAATCAGAGCAGACTTATGCTGGAAAGGTGGAGGAGCAAGGATGAGAAGATGAGAAGGTTTGTTAGTCAGGAAATCAAAGGGGGTAACCCTGCAGAAACCAAGAAAGATCAAGTCTCTCACCATTCCCTCTGCAGTGGTCTCCATTGAGGACCCTTTTGATCAGGATGACTGGGCAGCCTGGTCCAAGTTTACAGCCAATGTAGGCATCCAGATAGTGGGTGATGACCTGACAGTGACCAACCCAAAGCGCATTGAGCGGGCAGTGGAGGAAAAGGCCTGCAACTGTTTGCTGCTCAAGGTCAACCAGATTGGCTCAGTGACAGAAGCCATCCAAGCGTGAGTAGCTTCTGACCCTCTCCCACCTGCCCCTGTTTCTTCAGGATTCCTCTTGCAAGTCCCCCAGCCTGATCCTGCCCTGGGCTGCTGAAAAGAGCTGGGAACCTGACATCCCCTTCACAGTTCTCTCATCTCTGTTATCTCTACACTTTATCCTCTACCTGCCCCTTTCCTAGACAGCTTCCCATAGACTTGAGGGTTGGAGGGAATGCCCATGCTACAGGCTGGGGATCAGTGCTGGTGTGTGATGCAGGTGCAAGCTGGCCCAGGAGAATGGCTGGGGAGTCATGGTGAGTCATCGCTCAGGAGAAACAGAGGACACATTCATTGCTGACCTGGTAGTGGGACTGTGCACAGGCCAGGTGAGTAAGGTCAGCCTGTGGAATTAGGAGAGATCTTTGTGGGACTGGTGGGTTCTAAATTCAGGTGGTACTATTCTGTTAGGGATATGAGAGTATCAGGGAAGTTTCAAGAGAAGTTTGGGGCTAGCAAAATGGGTTACCAGGTAAAGGTGCCTGCTGCCAAGTCTGACAACCTGAGTTTGATCCCAGGAGCCCACATGGTGGAAGGAGGGAACCAATTCTTATCAGCTGTCCTCTGACCTCCACATGCACACATCCAGTCTGTCACACAGAGTGTGTTCCCACGAGCGCACATGGTGGAAGGAGGGAAACAATTCTTATCTGCTGTCCTCTCACCCCCACACGCACACATCTTGTACACACACACACACACACACACACACACACACACACACACACACACACACTAAATATAATTAAAACAAACAAAAAAAAGGTAGTTTTAGCTGGGCATGGTGGCACACACCTTTAATCCCAGCACTTGGGAGGCAGAGGCAGGTGGATCTTTGTGAGCTC
>NW_008360324.1:1901339-1906491 GCF_000622305.1 Nannospalax galili | reverse complement strand
AAAAAAAAAAAAAAAAAAAGAGACCTGGAATCATAGACTTGGTGGTCCACCACTTGGGAAGTAGAGGCAGGAGGATCAGGAATTCAAGGCTAGCCTCATACAGTGAGTTCAAGGCCATCTACATGAGACTATGTCTCAAAAAAAAAAAGAGAGAGAGAGAGAAAGAGGATGGGGAGAGGTTTCCTATTAGGTGAAGGGAGACAGTCTTTAAGTTGCACATCTGGAATGTTTCAGATCAAGACTGGTGCCCCATGCAGATCTGAGCGTCTGGCTAAGTACAACCAGCTCATGAGGTAAGGGTCCCTGGGGAATGAGAACTCAAGACCCTTGGCTACACACTCTGTTAGGCCACCATTCCATCTCTAGCACCTAGGAGGACCTAGACAGCAGCTGATGCCCAAAAAATGTTTTTACTAGATGGGTTCATTGATAGTCTGATTGACACACACGGGAAAGCCAGGGAATGCTCACCTTGGGACAGGACTCAAAGGAGGTGGCCTGAGGGAAGGCAGAGCTTGGAGGGACCCAGAGAAAAGCAGATCCCTCCTGCTCCCCTGATTGTTCCCTTTCTGGCTCCTCTTCAGAATTGAAGAAGAGCTGGGGGATGAAGCTCGCTTCGCTGGACATAATTTCCGCAACCCCAGTGTGCTGTGATCCCTCTGCTTGCCTGGAGACTTGCGACCTCCGTCCCGTCCTCCTGGAACGTCCTTCTTGCTGTCCTGACCTGCATAGTTCACCCTGATACCTTGAGCCCCAGGTCACCCAGAACTCCTCAACTCACCTGCTCCAGCTGTCTTGGCTTCCTCACTCCCTCGCTGTCTCTCCTCCTCCTCCCCTCTGGGACCCATTCTTTGGGGTTCCATTCTTCCCACTTCTTCCTGTCGATGCTCTCTTCTTCTCTTAAAAGACTGGAAATGAAGATTAGAAGAAGGTCCACAGAAGAACCATCAGTGTCTGTGATGGGAGCTTCAGGATTTGGTGTGTTGAGGTGTTCAGATGGGGCCGTGTGGCGCTTGTGCTTTGCTGTTCTGTTTTCCATGTTGTGTATGAGTCATGAACTATGCATAGAAGTGATGTATAGGGAGTGCTGGATGTATGGTCATGCCTAGTTAAGGCTTTAGTGTACTCATTCATTCATTCATTCATTCATTCATTCACTTACGCATTTGTTATTCATCCTGTTAATCAGTCAATTCCCCATAACTCTAAGGTCTAAAACTGGCCTGACTTGAGAGGACTAGGCTGTATCTGTGTTTTCATGTGGCTGCAAATGCCAAGATGACTTGGGGTGGGCGGTCTAGCATGGGAAGGGTAACAGAAAAGAGCCTTAGCATCATTTCACTGAGTGCACTAACTGAAGCCTGGGTCTGTCCAGAATGGGACTGTGTGCCTGGGGGACTTTTCCCCTACAACTCTCTCCTCAGTCCTAGGTTCCCTGTTCTTCCTCCAGCTGCACCAGAGCACGGTCTCACCCCCCATGTCATGTTCCACGGCTACCACCACCTCTGTGGCTTTGAAATGAGCACTACCATTAAAATCTGAATCACAGTGCATTCCGTGTCTCAATCACAGTGCATCCCATGTCTAAGGAGTTCTACTCTGCTCCACATGAGAGAAGATGGAGAACTGGAAGTCGGTGAAACTGGATAGCAAAGCTGGGGAGGGCACAAAAAGAGGAAAACCACTGAACACATGACCAAGATGGTGGTACTGTTGTCTCTTCTGCTTGCTAGGTGGGGTCCACATTGTTCCCGCCTTCTCAGCAGTACCCTGACTCAAAACACAGGTGAAGTAAGGATTCTTAACTTGGAATCCAAGAGTCCATCAAAGTATCATAAATGGTGTACCTCTGGGTGGGGGTAAGGTGTTTCTAATTCCCAAAGCTCTTGATCAAAGAAGGGATAAAGTAGTGGACTGGAGCACTCCAGTACTGAGCTTCCCAAACAGAATTCTAGATGTTTCAGGACCATGGACTAAGAAGGGAAGAATGGGAAGAATGGTTTAGGGGGGCAGTATAGTGGTGGGCCTTAGGAAACTGAGTCTTCCGGTAATCTGGATTGAACACTTGAAGTGCTTAACAGCCTCCCTGGTTGACCAGGCTATGAGGAGGGTGCTAGTGTGTGACTAGAAGCCCTCTAGCTTTTCACAGCTCCAGTGGAGCCCTAATGTTGAGCTGCTCAGCCTAGGGACCAACTTGGGGTTCCCTCATACTGCTTTTGGTACCAGGGCACATCCCTGCAGGCAGTATCTGCCCTTGGTTCCCTGTGGCCAGTAGAGGGAGCCAAAGTTCTGCAGGACACCATAATAGGGCAGTAAAGGCAGATGGAAGGAATTTCAAGGATGTATCCTCTCTGGCATCTCATCCTCTGAATGCTGATCCTAGGCTCACTGGGCCATCCTTCCCATTCTAGGGCTAAAAGAAGCTTTCAGGCATGAATGGGTAGGGTCCATGTCTTTCCTTCCTGTGTCCCTCAGCTATTTTGCCCTCTCTCCTTCCCTGTGCCTCTCAATTTCTGTCCCATCAATCCTAGCACCCCTTTATGCCTCCCATTGGGGATCACTATACTTTTCTCTGTGGCTGTTTCTCGGGTTCATAACACCCATCTTTCCTCTGTAACCCCCAGGCTGGCCATGGTTGTTGTAGCTGGAACCACCTTTCGTGTAACACCTGTCCCTTCTTCCCTCCCTCCTAGCTAAGCGTCCTCTGATAGCCAGCCCCCTCCTCAGGTACTGGGTTGGATTGGGTTACAGCTAGCTCTCCTTGGGCCCCCTAGGCCCCTCTCTCTACTTTCCTTTTGTGCCGTTGCCTAGAGACCAGTGGGTTGTGGGGGACTGGGGCCAGAGAGGGAGCTGGGGGTGAAGGATTTGGGGGGTGGGGTGGTATAGGTGATGTTCTCTGCAGCTGAGCTGTGAGCCAGGCCCTGGGAACTGGAGGGGGTACTGCTGGCTTCCTTTACTATTCTCTTCATCCCTGTCCTTACCTAGACTTAAAAATTTTCTTTTAGGCTAAGATAAGTCACCATCTTGGCCTTTGCCTTTGTGATTAAGAAAGGAGAAAAGCTCAGTCCAGAAAAGATTTGGAAAGGGCCAGGGACAGGCCCAGTGGGAGACTAAAGGAAAGAGGAAATGCAAAGGGGAGAGGGTTTAGGGAGAAGGAGGAGTCTTGGAACAAAATTAGGGGGTGGAGGGAAGGAGCCAAGAGGCTATCTTAGAGCATGCGGGAAGGGAAGCTGGGTGCACCAGAGGACAGGGAGCCGGTCTGGTCTCTAAGAGGCCCTGGAGGGTGACAAGGAAGGTGGGCATGGGGGTAAAATGTGTCCCCAAAGACTGAAGGAACTTCGCAGGGGATGGGGAAAGATTCATTTGGAGGGTAAGGAAGCATCCCGCTCACCAGTGCTTTGGAATCTGTTCAGAACTTTTTGGTAGTTCAAGAACTTGGCTGAATCTGGTTTAAGGAATCATGACACAAAAATCTACTGAGTTGCTACAGAGCCACCCTCCCTCCTTCCTTCCCAAAAGGTAGTCTGCCAGGTCAATCCCTCCTCACCCCCCAATTTTGCTTGCAGCTGGATGGGCCCCACAAGTGCCCTACTCTCACCCCAAATCTGGAGAGCTACTAAGGGCTCCCAATCCAGACTCCAGCTCCAGCTCTTCCTGTTTTCCAGCCGGCCTCCCTCCCTTTCTCTAGCCTTCCCAATTTCAGCTGCCAAAAATCACCGTCTCTAGTGTCCTTTGTCCTGAGAGATGTTGCTGTTTGGTGTGGGGCCAGACAGGGAGCCTAGAAGGAAGGCACTGGTGGTGGACTGATGGGGATGCTGGCTTCATGGTTGTAGACTGGGCATGGCTGGCATGTTGACAGGAAGAGGAGGAAGGGTGAGGAAGAGCATGCTGTGCTGGGGACTGTACCCATTGGGAACCAGGGCCCCTAAGAATGCAGGACTTTTTGGTCCAATCCCCACTTCAACCTGTGACCTAAGATTCTAGTAGTAATGTCATTACTTGAGTGGGAAAATGTAAATACCACTAAACGGAAGGGCCCAAATGTGATGTGCTGGTCTTCAGTTGCCCCACCTGGGGCCTGCCACCCCCATTCTGTCACTTCCCCCTGACCTTCCCTCCATGTTGCCACAGAAAGGTCTTGTTTATCTTATATTTCCTCCCAGTCCCTCTTAACCCCTTCACCTCCACTTTATTTGCCAAAGGAAGCAGTTCTCAGTTTGACTGCAAGTCTTCACCTTCAGAATTCATCCACTGCCACCCCCATTTCCCACCCAGAACCCCAGTCTCCCTCTAGAACAGGCATCTGGTCCCATCTCTTCCAAGATCCCTCATGCCATCTCTCCCTCAGAGATATCTCTGGACTTCTCTCCATCTTTTATCACTCCCAAATTCTTGTAATTCTCACTCTTTCCAACACTAATCACCCCTTAAACTCTTCTCTTCCAGAAGCCCCATCCTCTAAGTATGTTTTCATTTCCCCCTCTCAAGTCCCCAAACTTCCGTCGGATTCTCTCTGAAATAGCCCCGAAATGCCTCCAGCCCAAGCCTCTTACCCCTTCCTGGCCACATCTCCATCTTTCCAATCTAACCCCATTATTCCCAATCTCTACTTCAGTATCCCCCAAACTCCTCCCACCTCACCTCAGCCCCAGCCCCTCTTGTCCCCAAACTTCTGCAGCCTCCCCCGTCTCTGCTTTCACATCCCACAGCCCCTCCTAACCAGCCCTCTCCCGCGCGGGGCCCGCGGGCTCCCCACGCTCAGCTCCGCGCGGCCCTCCCCGCGCTCCGGCCCCCTCGGCCTCGGCCAACTCGCCCGGCGCCTCCCCTTTCCCGATCCTCCGCCCCCCCCACCCCCGCCAGCTCGCTCGCGCTCCCTCCCTCGCGTCTCCTCCGGGCCCCTCTCGCCTTCGTTCCTCCGTGCTCCCTCCTTCTCCCTCTTCCTCCCTTCTCCCATCCCCCTCTCCCAAGCGCCCTCCCTCCGCCGTCCGCTTTCCTGTGCGAGTCGCCGGACGCGCAGCCCAGCCCGCCCGTAGCCCCGCGTCGGGCCGGGGCCTCGGGCTGGGACGCGTTCAGCGAACCTCTGGCTCGGGGAGTGGCAAGGGGCGCGAGGCCGAGCGGCGCAGGGGCAGGGGCGGTGGCGGAGTGCGGGCGG
>NW_008360324.1:1877549-1900933 GCF_000622305.1 Nannospalax galili | reverse complement strand
GGGGGGGGGCCGCCGCCGGCCCCGGGAGGCGCCGGAGCCGGGACTCGAGAGGAGCCAGCCAGCCAGCCGGCTGTCCCGAGCTGCGCGCAGGTAAGGTGTGCAGCCGCCGGGCCGGGCCGCGGGTTCTCCGGCGGGTTCCGGCTCCCCACCCCCACCCTCGCCGGCCCCCCTCCCGCCGCCGCCTCCATTTGTTATTTTCCCTATCGCGTTCCCTTACTGCGGGCACGGCCGGGCCGGAGGCTGGGGGCTCAGGGGGTGGGGCCGCCCGGCGGAGGGACGCGGGCCCCGGCGACGGGAGCTCGGGAAGGTGGGGGAGGAGGTTCTTGGGAGGAGGGCTGATGGGGCCGCAGCGTAGCAGGACTGGAGCCCTAAAGAGGAGGAACGCCGTGGTGGAGGTTTGGCGGAGGGAAAACGGGGGATGCTGTGAGGGTGGTTCGGAGAGAAGGCAGAATGGAGAGATGGCAGCGAGGTGGGGCAGGAAGGCGCCAGGAGGTCCACAGGCCCCGAACCCGGTGCCAGAGCCCAGGATCGCGGCTGTTAGGAACAGAAGGGAAGTGAGACCCGGGAAAGGGGTGTGGTAGGTGGAAAGAGGAGGGTTGTAGCTGCGGAGAGAGGGGATTGAATCTCGGGAGATGGACAGGGGCTAGGAGAGGCCCATCTGAGACGCCGGACGTTTTCCGGTGTGGAAATGGGAAGGCCATATCTTTTGTGACTCAGTTTTCCTTTTCCTACTCCAGGTTACCTCTGCCTCTGTTTTCCTAAACCCAGACCTAGTTACTTCGTGAGGGGGCACGACTGTGTGAGTCCTCTTAACACTAATAGAAAGACAGGAACACTGAGGGGAGAGTTGGAAAGAAAGGGTTTCTGGGAGGGTGGAAAAAGAAGAGAGGATTGGGCAACCTTATAGGCATTCCAACGAGTTGTGACCTCCACCCTCATCCCCTGAGCATTGGCTGCCCCTCAGCAGTGCTCTATCTAGGAGGCCTTCACAGCTGCTTTGAGCTCAGAGGTCTCCCTTTGTGCCTGGGGCAGGTACCCTTAAGCTCCCTTTCCTGAGGGTACTCTATGAAGGTAGGAGTTGCTTTGGCAACTGGGGTGTAATGGTGGCTGCCAGATGGACCTCTGGGATAGTCTCTTGAGGGGCACGTTTTTTTTTTTCATTTTGTTGCCATGGCAGTGATCCAGTGGGATGTCCAATAGGTGGGGGGTTCAGTATGTTGATTGGGTCTCAGCCTGTAGCTGTGTCCTAGGGACTTGTGCCTGGGTTCTGGAGGATGTTTCTGGTGCACCCTTTCCATCCAGCTGTCTGTTGGAACAGGTAGAGACATGTTTCTTGCAGGTCTGTGGATAAAATACTCTTGTTCAAGATCTTGGGCTAGGGTAGCTCAGTGGTAGTGTTCTTTTCTAGCATATGTAGGATCTGGGTTTGATCTGCAGGACCAAACTAAAGCAAAAACAAGTTATGTCCTCTTGGGCAGTTTCTTCTGGCCTCTACCACCCTGAATATATTTTTTATACAGTTGTCTTCCTTCTTTGCACTATTTTATTTTCTTGAATTCCTCTTTTCTCCTTTTAGTCCCCAGAGTGACCCCTTCAGTCACTCACCTTTGGCCTTCTGCTTTCCTGACCTGGTAGAAATGGTTGGGCTCTCCATGCCTGTCTCAGATGAGAGTGGCACAGGAGAGAGGGCTATGAAACCATTAGAGCAGTACAGGAGACTCTGGAATGGGAGTCAGCAGACTTCTGGCTGTGCCTCCAACTATGACCTTGGGCAAGTCACTTTCCTGTCTTTGAGCCTGACCTTCATTGTGTGATGAAATGATGCTGAGGCCCTCCAATAGTCCTGGGCTCTAACAAGGCTTAGGCCATTGCATTACCTGCTGGTCTGGGATGTGTGGATATCTCAGAAGCACTTTCAACTATTTGTTAGTCTGGCAGGTCTGGAATGATGGGAGCTGGGCCAATGATCTTGAACTGTTCCCTGTAAGCTCTTTCCCAGAGAGCCTATGACTTGGTCATATTCTTTCTGACAACCTCATGTTTGTTCCTTAATTTCTTAAAAAAAATTTTTTTAATTACATTTATTTATTGCATGTATGTGGCACATGCCACAGTGCATGTGTGGAGGTCAGAAGACAGCTTGAGGGAGTCTGATTCCTCCTTCCATGATGTGTGTCCCAGGATTCTAACTCAGGCTGTTGGGCATGGTGGTAAGCACTTTCTGCTTTGTTTTTTTGAGTCTGTGAGACTCATGTAGCCCAGGCTGTCCTTGAACTCACTGTGTAGGAGGATGACCTTGAACTGATCTCTTGACTCAACCTCTGGAGTCTTACAGACATGTACCATGCCTAGTTTTATATGGAGCTGAGGATCAAAAATTTGACACATGCTAGGCAAGCACTCTACCAACTGTATTACATCCCCAGTCCCTCCTAACTTAATGCTTTCCTAGTCTTTAACTTAGGGGCTGTTTTCCTAGTTCTCATTTTCCCATCTTGCAAGTTTAGTCATCCTTGATTTCCTTCTGCAATAAAGCAACGAAGGTGAGTGTGCCCAGTGTGTTGTGATCACTGCTAGGCAAGATGGAGTGCCACCCAAGTTCAGAAACTTACCTACAATTCAACGCCAGCCCCATCCTTCCCCCGCCACTCCTTATCCCTTCCTTTGATGACTGTTTTCCTCTTTCAGAGCCACTCATAGCTCATTTTATCAGATTTTAGCCAATTAAAAAAGGAAGGGAGAATGGGGCTGGAGAGATGGCTCAGAGGTTAAGAGCACTGACTGCTCTTGCAGAGGACCCTGGTTCGATTCCCAGCACCCACATGGCAGCTACAAACTGTCCTTAACTCCAGTTCCAGGGGAATCCAAAGCCCTCTTCTGATCTCTGTGGCATTGCACGACACAGGTGCACTCACATACATGCAGGCAATACACTCTTACACATAAAATAAAAATAACAAAATATTTGGGGGAAAAAAAAAAAAGGAAGAGAGGCACACTGTGATTGCTGTTCTCCAAGGCACTTTTGTGTATTTCTTTGACCTTTTGGATCCCTTAGATTTTACCTGACTTGGTGAACAGGTTCTGTGATGGGGAAGAGATGGGCATCTTGCTCTAGGAGAACTGACAAAGATACACCAGTCACAAATAGGATCTTTGTTGTCATTTTTGTTAAAATTGTTTCCCCTTTTTGTTTGGTCCTGTTCTTTCGACGTTTGTGTCTTCCTCCTCCTCTTCTTCCAGTCATAGTTTTTATTTATTTAGTTTTTGTTTTCCAGACAGGGTCTTATGTAACCTAGCCTGGCTTTGAAGTTGCTGTTAGCTAAGGCTTGCTTTGAACTTTGATCCTCCTGCCTCTACTTCCCAAGTGAAGGAATTACAGGTGTGTGCCACTATGCTTAGTGGTTCATAGTATTTTGAAGCCAACCCACAAAACTATGAAAAAATATGGTCTTAGCCAGGCGTGGTGGCGCATGCCTGTAGTTCCAGCACTTGGGAGGCAGAGGCAGGGGGATCTCTGAGTTCAAGGCAAGCCTGGTCTACATAGTGAGTTCCAGGACAGCTGGGGCTACAGGGAGACCCTGCTTCAAAAAGACCAAAAAAAAAAAAAAAAAAAAAAGGTCTTAGCTTTAACTGAAAAATGATTCACTGGGCAAAGCATTGGTTGAAACGTCAGACCTTGGGTTCTGTCTCAGCTATTTTGTGTCCTAGAAGCTCAGAATTGGTTCTAGCATATTCCCCAGATACCAAAATTAAGTATAAGTTGTTAAGTTTCCTGGAAAGGTTAGACACATTCCTTACTGCCTCAAAAACAAAACAATAATAATCAAAAAGACATATTGAAACTGAAGTTCAAAAAGTTTAAAGGTCAATATCAAGAAAAGAACACCCAACTGGGTGTGGTAACTCACCTACGAAATCCCAGCACTGAGGAAGCTTCGAGTTGAAGGCCAGTGTGAGCTGCATAGTATAGCTGTATCTTAAACAGCAACAAACCCTATATATGTATGTACATGACATCAGTAGAAGGTATAGAAAGGAAAACAGTATGACAATAGCAGTTTTTGCTATCCAAATATCTTATAGTTAGTGTTATGGCCTGGCTTGACCCTTAGCAAGAAATGTAAACAAGTATAGGGGGCCTCCAATGTATTCAGTGTGCCTACCTAGCATGCATGAGGCCCTGCTTCAGTGCCTAGCACCAGATAAACCAGCACCTGGGAAGTGAAGGCCAAAGGACTGAGAGCAGAAGTACAGATAAAAGTAGCTGGCTGTGGCTGGGCGTGGTGGTACACACTTTTAATCCCAGCACTCCAGAGGCAGAGGCAGGTGGATCTCAGTGAGTTCAAAGCCAGCCTGGTCTACATAGCAAATTCCAAGCCAGCTGGGGCTACAGGGAGACCCTGTCTCAAAAAGACCCCCCCCCCAAAAAAGTAGCTGGCTGTGGAAATAGATCACAGTATCCATCACTAGATGGCTAGATACACATGGATAGGCTTAAATTGTGTAAACCTATCTTATATGCTCACTGATTTTTGTCTTTGTTGTTTTAAAATATTTTGAGGTGATCTACGGAGACAGCTCAGCAGGTAAAGAACTTGCTGCCAAGTCTGATGGTGTGAGTTCCATGCCTGGGTCCCACATAGTGGAAGGAGAGAACTGACTCACAACTTGTCCTTTGACCTCCGAACACACATTCATACACTAAATACTTATCTTGAGTCTTTGGCTAATGTGAGAGCTTTGATTTTTTTTTTTTTCCCCTTAGCCTTAGGAAACACAAATACAGTCATCCCTTGGTATCTTTGGGAATCAAATGTGTGTGTTCCAGCACATTCCACAGATAACAAAATTAGCAGATGCTCAAGTCCCTTGTATAGAGTGATGGAGTATCTGTTACACTATACACATCCTTCTGTGTTCTTTAAATCATCTCTAGGTCATGCAGTAACTAATTCAGTGTAGATGCTTCGTAAAAAGTATGTACCTGTTCAGGACAGAGGCAACAAACCACTGTAGGTCTAACTACATGCTGTACGAAGAAGTGTTATACGAACAATGGTTGCACAGTAAAGGCTGGAGAGGCTGGCCCTGTTTGAAAGGTGGGGCCCCAGCAGGTTTTGCCCACACAGCATTTCCTTCATGAGCCAGGGCTTGGCAGGGTGGCAAATTCAAGTTTTGTTTGGAACTTTTTGGAATTTTTCCTCCAAATATTTCAGTCCAAGTTGGTTGAATCTAAAGATGTAAAAGCCTGTGAGTGGAAAAGGCCAACTGTAGTAGAAGATGGATTGTTTGAGATGCCTAGATCTGGGTTTGGAGTTGGTCAGGCTGTGCTCCTGTACTGAAGAATGGGACATTCTACATTCTCTGATGTGAAAAAGATTCATATCTCTGTGACTGATCTAGGCCTTCTGAGAATTCTCTCCACCAACTTCTGAAAAGAGAATAGCAAAGCACAGAAGAGTGAGTCTGGGCTTTGAAGTCAGATGCTGAGGGTTTGATTCTGCCTGTCATTGGCTCTTCTGTGAGTGGTGGGGCAAGTCATAATCTTTGAGCCTCAGTTCTCTCATCTATTAACAAGAATAGCAATACCTACTTTTTAGGGGTGTTTTGGAAATATACAAAATCATTAGATAGAGATTTTGACACAAAGAAGATAGTAAACTAATATTTCAGCTTCATTTACTTATGCTCCTTTGGAAAGCTCTGGAATTCATGTACATACAAATGTTCTTTTTGTTTTGTGCTTTTCCCAGCTCAGGCTGGCCTTGAACTTGGGATGCCCATGCCATAGCCTTTAGTTAGCATTACAGGCATTTACTACCACATCAGGCCACAGAAACTCTAAAGGGCTTGTGAAGGGAGATGTTATCTGTTGGGTTGGGCTCATAGATACATGTGAATTTTCTGCCTTCCCTAGAGAGGAAAGAGATTATCTTGTGAGCAGAATTTTCCTCATGTAACTTAGGTAGCCTGTGGAGCAAGTCAGTAGTGTCTTGTGGTCTCTGTCCCTCTTGACCCAAAGGCTGAACAATATAGCTCACTAGGGCCATTTCCCAGTATGCTCTGCTCCAGTATGAAGATTCTGATGGTCTTTTCCTAATAGGTTTCACTGAAAACACTCTGCAAGTACCAGGTACCTACAGTTGCTTCCAGCTTCCCAAGCGACAGCTGTGGGGAACTTGGGGCACAGCAGAGAAGTTTCTGTATTCAGCTGCCCAGGCAGAGGAGAATGGGGTCTCCACAGCCTGAAGAATGAAGACACGACAGAATAAAGACTCAGTGAGTAACAGCTACAATGAGCAGTATGCCAGGTCAAGGGCAGTGCAGGGCACCTAGCAGGAAGGCCCTAGAGAGGGAGAACATAAACTTCCATTATTAAGTTAGGTGCCATGTAAAAGTCATTACCTATGTCTCTCCTCCCTTAGATGTCAATGAGGAGTGGACGGAAGAAAGAGGCCCCAGGGCCCCGGGAAGAGCTGAGATCGAGGGGCCGGGCCTCCCCTGGAGGGGTCAGCACATCTAGCAGTGATGGCAAAGCTGAGAAGTCCAGGCAGACAGCCAAGGTATTCTGTCCTAGGCTCCTACAGAATGTAGGAACCACAGCGTTGTGGCTGAAGGTCTGTCTTATGAGGGACTCTTCCTGCTGAACAGTGGAGATTTGGGAGGTGGGAGACAAGAATGTTCTCTTTCTCTCTAATAGAAGGCCCGAGTAGAGGAAGCCTCCACACCAAAGGTCAACAAGCAGGGCCGGAATGAGGAGATCTCGGAAAGTGAGAGTGAGGAGACCAATGCACCCAAAAAGACCAAAACTGAGGTGAGAGGCATGGAGCCACCCTGACCCATTTTCTGACCATTCGTTTTGTTTGTTTGTTTGTTTTTGAGACAGGGTCATTTGCTATGAAGACCAAGCTGGCCCTGAACTCACAGAGATCGCCTGCCTCTGTCTCCCCAGTGCTGAGACTAAAGGCGTGCACCACCACACCCAGCTTTTAATTTCTATGTGTATGAGTGTTTTGCCTGCATGTAAGTGCACCCGTGTCATGCAAAGCCTGCATAGGCAAGAAGAGGGCTTGGATCTCTTGGAGCTGGAGTTATGGATGGTTGTTAGCTACCATGTATGTGGTAGGAATTGAACCTCGGTCCTCTGGAAGAACAGCCAGTTCTCTTTAACCGCTGAGCCATCCCTTCAGCCCCCTCTCCAAAATTCTTTTGCTCACTATTCTGACTTTCATCTCTGCTTGGATATAAAAGTTCTGTCTTAGTGCTTATTAAAGTGGTCCTTGCCGGGTGTGGTGACGCACGCCTGTAGTCCAGCACTTGGGAGGCAAATGCAGGCAGATCTCTGTGAGTTCAAGGCCAGCCTGGTCTACATAGTGAGTTCCAGGACAGCTGGGCCTACAGGGAGACCCTGTCTCAAAAAGACCAAAAAAAAAAAGTGGTCCTATATGGGAGATGGACCTGGAGGACTTTAGTTAGAATAGTAAATGACTAGGCAGGGCCAAAGGGGATTAGAAGGATAGAGATATTATAGCCTCCTTTGCAGAAAGAACAAGTAAGTTATAAAGGAAGATGCAGAAATGGGAATATAACTCATTTGGTAGAGTGCTTGCCTACCATGCACTAAACCATGGGTTCAGTCCTGAGCACTGAATAAAATCTAAGAACTGGGCATGGTGCATGTCAATGAGTTGGAGGCCAGCTTGGGCTATATGAGGCCCTGTCACACACAAAAAGATACAGAAGTGGTCTTTTTAAGAACCAAGGGTTTGGGGCTGAAGGGGTCAGTGAGAGGAGAAGGTAACACATTCGGTAAGAGGGATCTGCAGCCAGCTGTGGAGGGATGGAAGATGTCAGAAATAAACAGTTGAGAAGGACTAGGGTTTAACAAGGAGGGAAGTAAACTGGCTATTAGGGGCAACTGAGATGTGTGAGGGGTGCTAGATGGCAAGAGGTGACTTTGAGCAAATGTACTGAGCATATTTAGGACAATGCTGTGAGGAGGAAATGACTCGGAGACAGGCTTCCAGTCTGGGGGAAACAGGACAGGAAAAGAGGAAAATCTAGCCCTCCTTCCTCAACAGCAGGAGCTCCCTCGACCACAGTCTCCCTCAGATCTGGACAGCTTGGATGGGCGGAGCCTCAATGACGATGGCAGCAGTGACCCTAGGGACATAGACCAGGACAACCGAAGCACATCTCCTAGCATCTACAGCCCTGGAAGTGTGGAGAATGACTCTGATTCATCTTCTGGCCTGTCCCAGGGCCCAGCCCGGCCCTACCACCCACCTCCACTCTTTCCTCCTTCCCCTCCACCACCAGACAGCACTCCCCGACAGCCGGAGCCGGGCTTTGAATCCCATCCTTCTGTGACACCTACTGGATATCATGCCCCAATGGAGCCCCCAACATCCCGATTATTTCAGGCTCCTCCCCCTGGGGCCCCTCCCCCTCACCCACAGCTCTATCCTGGGGGTGCAGGTGGAGGAGTTATGTCTGGACCCCCCATGGGTCCCAAAGGGGGAGCAGCTGCCTCTTCAGTTGGGGCTCCTAGTGGAGGCAAGCAGCACCCTCCACCCACTACCCCCATTTCAATATCAAGCTCTGGGGCCAGTGGTGCTCCCCCAACAAAGCCACCTAATACTCCAGTGGGTGGTGGGAACCTATCTTCTGCGCCACCACCAGCCACTTTCCCCCATGTGACACCAAACCTGCCTCCTCCACCTGCTCTGAGACCCCTCAACAATGCCTCAGCCTCTCCTCCTGGCCTGGGGGCTCAGCCAATCCCTGGTCACCTGCCCTCTCCCCATGCCATGGGTCAGGGCATGGGTGGACTTCCTCCTGGCTCAGAGAAGGGCCCAACTCTGGCTCCCTCACCACACCCTTTGCCCCCAGTTTCCTCCTCCTCTGCCCCAGGACCCCCAATGAGATACCCATATTCATCCTCCAGTAGCTCTGCAGCAGCCTCTAGTTCCTCCTCTGCCTCCCAGTACCCAGCCTCCCAGGCATTACCCAGTTACCCCCATTCCTTCCCTCCCCCTACTAGTCTGTCTGTCTCTAATCAGCCACCCAAGTACACGCAGCCTTCTCTCCCATCCCAGGCTGTGTGGAGCCAGGGTCCCCCACCACCTCCTCCCTATGGCCGCCTCTTGGCCAACAGCAATGCCCATCCAGGTCCCTTCCCTCCTACTGGGGGTCAGTCCACAGCGCACCCACCAGCCCCAACACATCACCATCACCACCAGCAGCAGCAACAGCAACAGCATCATGGGAGCTCTGGGCCCCCTCCACCTGGAGCATATCCCCACCCCATGGAGAGTAGTAGCTCCCATCATGCACACCCTTACACCATGTCACCCTCCCTGGGGTCTTTGAGGCCCTACCAACCAGGGCCAGCACATCTGCCCCCACCTCACAGTCAGGTGTCCTACAGTCAAGCAGGTCCTAATGGCCCCCCAGTCTCTTCCTCTTCCAACTCTTCCTCTTCCTCCCAAGCTGCCTATCCATGTTCACACCCTTCCCCATCCCAGGGCCCCCAAGGAGCACCTTACCCCTTCCCACCAGTTCCTCCGGTCACCACCTCCTCAGCAACTCTTTCCACCGTTATTGCCACCGTGGCTTCCTCGCCAGCAGGCTACAAAACGGCCTCACCACCTGGGCCCCCACAGTACAGCAAAAGAGCCCCATCCCCGGGGTCCTACAAGACAGCCACCCCACCTGCATACAAACCAGGGTCCCCACCCTCCTTCAGAACGGGGACCCCACCAGGCTATCGAGGGACCTCTCCGCCAGCAGGCCCAGGAACCTTTAAGCCAGGTTCACCCACCGTGGGGCCAGGGCCCCTCCCACCTGCAGGGCCCTCAAGTTTGTCATCCCTGCCTCCACCACCCACCGCCCCAGCCTCAGGGCCAGCCCTGACGGCAACACAGATCAAACAGGAGCCAGCCGAGGAGTATGAGACGCCCGAGAGTCCGGTGCCCCCAGCCCGCAGCCCCTCGCCCCCTCCCAAGGTGGTAGACGTCCCTAGTCACGCCAGCCAGTCGGCCAGGTGAGTAACTGGGGCGGGCTGCCGGGCCATCTGGGACTGGGGAAGTCGTAGGGGCGGCAGGGGTCTTGTCTACGGTGCTGTTAGAGTGGCATGGGCCACCTGCTCTGAGCTTGGGACGGGGCCTCGCGGGGCCGCCAGCTGAGCGCGCCGCCTCTGCGACCCGCAGGTTCAACAAGCACTTGGACCGCGGCTTTAACTCGTGCGCGCGCAGCGACTTGTACTTCGTGCCGCTGGAGGGATCCAAGTTGGCCAAGAAGCGCGCGGACCTGGTGGAGAAGGTGCGGCGCGAGGCGGAGCAGCGCGCGCGCGAAGAAAAGGAGCGGGAGCGCGAGCGGGAACGCGAGAAGGAGCGGGAGCGCGAGAAGGAGCGCGAGCTGGAGCGCAGCGTGGTGAGTGCGTCACGGCCGCGCCCTGTCTACTTCCCCCCTCCGCGCTGCGTCCCCTGTCGGAGAGGAGGAGCCGCTGCAGCCCTGCGGTCGAGGTTTCCAGGCATGGGCAGGCCTGCCCGGGCCACAACCTGGGGATAGCAGAAAGAGCAAATGGGTGCACGGGGTGGTGGTTTCAGGGTCCGTGGGGCGAGGCGTTTTGGCATTAAATCACCGCGACTGGTAACTGTAGTTATAACTGCCATTTGACTCCCTTTTTCCCTGTATTCTGCAGAAGCTGGCTCAGGAGGGCCGTGCTCCAGTGGAGTGTCCGTCTCTGGGTCCAGTGTCCCATCGGCCTCCATTTGAGCCCGGCAGCGCTGTGGCTACAGTGCCCCCCTACCTGGGTCCCGACACTCCAGCCCTGCGCACTCTCAGCGAATATGCCCGACCTCACGTCATGTCTCCTGGCAATCGCAACCATCCATTCTACGTGCCCCTGGGGGCAGTGGACCCGGGGCTCCTGGGTTACAATGTCCCAGCCTTGTACAGCAGTGACCCAGCTGCCCGGGAAAGGGAGCGGGAAGCCCGCGAACGAGACCTCCGTGACCGTCTCAAGCCTGGCTTTGAGGTGAAGCCTAGTGAGCTGGAACCCCTACATGGTGTTCCCGGTCCGGGCCTGGATCCCTTCCCGCGACATGGGGGCCTAGCTTTACAGCCTGGGCCGCCTGGCCTGCATCCTTTCCCTTTTCATCCGAGCCTGGGGCCCCTGGAGCGAGAACGTCTAGCGCTGGCAGCTGGGCCGGCCCTGCGTCCAGACATGTCTTACGCTGAGCGACTGGCAGCTGAAAGGCAGCATGCAGAAAGGGTGGCGGCCCTGGGCAATGACCCACTGGCTCGGCTGCAGATGCTCAACGTGACGCCCCATCACCACCAGCACTCCCATATCCACTCTCACCTTCACCTGCACCAGCAGGATGCCATCCATGCAGGTGAGACCTCTACTTTGGTCTGTGGCTCCACCTTATCTGCTAGTGTGATTGGGCTCTTTGTGTCCCTCAGGCCAGACCGTCCCTCTCCTGAGATTGCTGTCCTGACCTGATCTTAGCTCTCTTGACATTCCTCCAGAATGTTTTTTTCCTTCTCCATAGTCCAGCCTTCCCCTCTTGAGAGTCAAAATCAAGACTCACCTTGAAGGACCACCTTCCGATCTTCTCTTTCACCAAGTCCCACATGCCACTGTTGTTGCCCTGCACACCAGTCTTATTTCTTGCCAGCCTCTTCTTCCCGTAAATCAAGGGGTGTTTTCTGTAGGTTTAGAACCTTCTAGAAAGGGCCATGTACCTTTGGGTTTTGTCCACAGGCAATGAGCTTTTCTTACTATCTTCTCGCTCACCAACTTTTTTTCTTGTTTGCTCCTTTGTAAGAACATTTTTTTTTTTTTACTAAGTTTATAAAATGACAGGCTCATGGCATTTTTGTGCCTTCCAATTTGCTCCTATTCATCCCCACTGTCTTCCTTTAAATACTTTTTCCTGTCTCATTGCTTTAACTTTTTTCCTTTGTTTTTATTATTTCCTAAACTTACCCTTCATCTCTACAGAGTAATCTACCTTCCTCTCTGGTTCTGAGACCCCTCTGCTAAACCTCTCCTGTCCTTGGTTATCAATGTCTCTTTTCCAGTAGTTTCTTCTGTTCATCCTGAGGGTGTCTAGCTTTCCATTCTGGCTTTGTTCCACTTTGGATTCCTTGTGTCTGTCTCTTCCCAGGCTTGAATCCCTTCACCTCAGTGGTTTTCCCTAAACCTGCCTCCTAGTGACACCTTCCTCTTCTCTGCCCTTCAGCCTCCGCCTCGGTCCACCCTCTCATTGACCCCCTGGCCTCAGGGTCTCACCTTACCCGGATTCCCTATCCAGCTGGAACCCTTCCTAACCCCCTTCTTCCTCACCCTCTGCACGAGAACGAAGTTCTTCGTCACCAGCTCTTTGGTAAGGATGGAGGTTGGGATGGAGAAGTTCTGAAGAGGGAAGGCCAGAGGGAGGAATTTGGGTGGTAGAATGACCTAGTGGGGTTTGGAAAGAGGTTGAGGAGCTAGGGTGCAAACAGTAGAGCTGAGGTCTGTCCTCCTCAAGGGAGGCTCAGGTTCTAGGGCTAGGCAGAGGTTTGCCTCCTAATTTCATTTTACCACTGGCAAATTGCAGCATCGGTGGTGTCATTTACCTTTTAGTCTCAGTTTCCTCTATCTGTAAAGTGGCTGGCTGTACCCTGGCCCAGAGTCAGGTATTTAGCATCTGTCAGTCACATGGTCCTTTTCTTACAGCTGCCCCTTATCGGGACCTGCCAGCTTCCCTCTCTGCCCCAATGTCAGCAGCTCATCAGCTGCAGGCCATGCACGCGCAGTCTGCTGAGCTGCAGCGCCTGGCACTGGAACAGCAACAGTGGTTGCATGCCCATCACCCACTGCACAGTGTGCCACTACCTGCCCAGGAGGACTACTACAGGTACTATACGTTGCCCCCAGACCACAAATATGGGGAGGTGGGCCTAAGCAGCATCAAGTGGGCTGTGGGGATGGTACAGTAGGGCATCAGCCTCCTTGGAAGGGTTCCCTCCTTCCTCAGTCTTATCTCTGATGCGTTGCCTCTTCTCTAGTCACCTGAAGAAAGAAAGTGACAAGCCGCTGTAGAAGCTGCCATCAAGAGAGCACCCACAGCCCCTTCATCCAGACCTTGGAGGACCCCCCTTCCTGACCCTTCCCCCACAGCTGAGGAGGGGGTGCTGCTCACTTGCAGGGCCTCTGCAGCTGGCCAGAGGGAGGGAAGGAAGAAGGGACAGACAAGGTCAAGGCCAGGGTTGTGTGCAGAGGTGGGAAGTGGCAAGGGTGGGGACAGAAAGTGCACAGTATCTTGGACCAGGTCCCTCTTCCTTATCCTCTGCTTTTCTTCTCCTCTATGCCCAATCCTTGGTAGCCACTGCGCCTCCCCTACCCCGTTGGTGTGATTATTTCATCTGTTAGATGTGGCTGTTTTGCGTAGCATTGTGTGCTGCCCTTGCCCCATCCCTGTGTGTGCACCCTCTCGGCAATGTGTGCCCCTTGCCCTCCCCACAATAATTTATATATATAAATATCTATATGATGCTCTTTAAAAAACATCCTGACCAAAATCAACCAAACAAAAACATCCTCACAACTCCCCAGGATTGTGACTGTGACTTGTTTTTGGTGGGCTATGGGACTGGTGGGGTGAAGTGAGGTCTGATTACAGCAAGGAAGTGGGAAGGGATGGGCTTTGGGACCCTGAAGGATTGGACAGGACTTTTCATCTCTGGTCCTCAGCTCTCTTAAGACTGGATGAAATCAAGGCAGCTGAGACCTGAGAGGCCTGGGACAGGCCCACAGTGGGCATGACCAGATATAGGAACCTTCTCAGACCTTGGAAATAGTCCTGTCACTGATTCTGTCACATATGCCACCAAAATATTTCAGAAACAAGGATTTCAGAGATCTGAATCCTTTCCATAACCTAGTTTGAGACTCGGTTATGAAGTGGGCATAACTTCAGTAAGCCAATAAGATTAGTAGCTAGTATTTTCTATTTTTAATTTGAGGCAGGGTCCTGTAACCCAGGCTGACCTTGGGGCAGTTCTCCTGCCTCAGCCTCTGGAGTGCTGGGGTCAACAGTGCATCACCACGCCCAGCAGCACCCGACACCGAGGAAGGAATGGCAACTACAGGAGCCCATAAAGATAATATAAGACACCGGGGCCACAGTGCCTACCACTATTTAAAGCCACTTCAGCTCTGGCTTGGAGGTTTTATTTCTGCAACTCCCGGTTTTCGGTCTCGACAACGAAAGGGCTGTGATTGGTTGTTTTTAGCCAATCAGCACCGCGTCATTTGCATAGCCTATATCAAACGGTCGCAAACTCGAGAAACGAGATGATTTTGGCAAATTCTTCAGGGTATTACCTTCTCAGTTGGATGTTCAAGTGTGCAGTGTTATCACATATTAGTGGGAAATAAGGGAAAACGGTCACTCTGAGTTCACCCTCATCAAAAGTGGACTTCATGGACTTCCCAGGCTCGCTGCAGGCATACTTCCGCAAGTGTTACAGCTCTTTTAGAATTTGTCTAGTAGGTTTTCTGACTTTTGTCGGAAAACCCCTTTCTAAGTCAGTAGTTGCAAATGATAGTCTTTGGTTCTCTGTTTGGGCGATGGTGGTGGTTATTCGGGCCCGATTCTTTGTGGACTGCGTGCCGAGGTTAGGGCTGCGCCGAGAAACTTCCGGCTTGTGCTGATGCTGCTTCCCTTCCGCCTCCACCGGCCTCGGGAGTTGCGGTGGGAGGCTGCTCCTTCGTCCAAACCTTTTCTGTGTTGCCACCATACGAGCAGTTTCTCATGGCGTCCGCCGCGGCTCAGCCCGTGGCCCTGAGCGCAGAACAGGCCAAGGGTGAGGTGGGCTGCCTGCCCTGGGAGGATGCGGGCGGGGGGCGGGCGGCGGGCGGTCCCATCCCTTTCCCTCTTCCGAGTGAGGCCTCAAAGGTTCGGAGGACTAGCTTGTGCTGCCGATGACTTCGGTCCATTAATTCCTTGCCCTCTTCTCTGCGCTGTCCTGTGGTCCGTCCGCCGGGCTCCGGGGACCTCCCTGGGATTGCCTCCGGCTCGTAGTGGTCTTGGCGGAGGTGATCCAAGCATTCTCGGCTCCAGAGAACGCCGTGCGCATGGACGAGGCTAGAGACAATGCGTGCAACGATATGGGCAAGATGCTGCAATTCGTGCTGCCCGTAGCCACGCAGATCCAGCAGGAAGTTATCAAAGCCTATGGCTTCAGCTGCGACGGGGAAGGTGGGTCCCACGCGGGACGGCGATGGAGTGGATGGAGGGGGCCATGATCGGTGGGCCCCTGGGGCGCCCTCTTTCTAGCCACACGGCGGCAGTCACAATCTATTTGCACTCCGAACTCAAGACCTCACCATTTTTTTTTTTTTTTTTTTAATGCACTCAGCGGTTAAGAGCTCTGGCTACTCTCGCAAAGGATCCAGGTTCGGTTCCCAACACCCACATAGCAGCTAACATCCATCCTTAACTCCGGTTCCAGGAGGTCCGACGCCCTCTTCTGGCTTCCACGGGCATTGCACTATAGGGGTGCACTTACATGCAGGCAAAACACTCATGCACATAAAATTTAAATACATTTAAAAAAAATACATGTACTGGAGATTGAATCCTGGGCCTCACACACGCTAGGCAAACACTCCACCACTGAGCTATATATACACCCAGCTCTCCTTGAGCTAGGAGTTCATTAAGTCATCCAAACCGGCCTCCATCTCAAATTTTTCCCACCTCAAGTCACTTGAGTAGCTGGTATTACGGGCTTGTGCCACAAGGCCTGGCTCTCCCCTAAACATATTGTTTGTTTATTGGTTTTTGAGACAGGGTCTCTCGTAGCCCCAGCTGGCCTGGAACTCTATGTAAACCAGGCTGGCCTTGATCTCAAAGATCTGCCCACCCCTGCCTTCTGAGTGCTAGGAATAAAGGAGTGGGGCACCACACCTGGCTTTACCCTAAACTTTAAAAAAAAAATTACGTGTATGCATGTACTGCCTCCATGTATGTAAGTGTGCATCCGTGTTGTGCAAGATGAGGGTGTGGGATCCCCTGGAACTGGAGTTATGGACTGTGTTAGCCTCCATTTGGGTGCTGGGATTTGGTTTTGTTTTTTTGGGGGGGGTTGTTGTTTTTGAGACCGCAGCTGTAGCTGCTCCCTGTAGCTCCAGCTGGCCTAGATTTGCTATGGAGACCAGGCTGGCCTAGAACTCACAAAGATTCGCCTGCCTCTGCCTCATGAGTGTTGGAGGTACCCCACTGGTAGGTGGCCCCTAGGTCCGGGTTACTTCCTGGATGAAAGCTGTGGCCAACCATGCCCGGCTGGGTGCTAGGATTTGAACCCGGTCCTCTGTAAGAGCAGCCAGTGTTCTTAACTGCTGAGCCATCTCTCCAGCCCTACCCTAAACTTTTGAGGGCAGTGTCCTACATGCATTTTATGGTTGCCATTGATTACTATTTTGTATTATGATGTAGGAACTGATTCTAGTACTAAAGTAAGTGACTGGGACTTGAACTCCTTTCCACTGGCCTTTAGGAAAATGTCTGCATGGTAGCCTGCTTCTACAAGGTGTTTTGGATAATGGTTTTTGGGGTTGGAGGTTAAGTTTTCTCCGAGATCATTGTTTCCAGGGGTATTAATTCAGCCTAGCTACCCAGGAACTGCAGCCTCGTAGCCCTGGGGTCTCATGGATGTTGATTAATCTGCTAATAGGATTCACCTGAGTGAGACATTCTCATTACTGCATCCCATCCATTTGTGCCCAGTGTTAAGTGGAGAAGTGGTTGAATGCAACCACACTGGACACTGGTCTGAATGGTTTCGCTGATGGCTACCTGACTAGAAAGAGATCATCTGGCATCTGGCCCCCCACACTCTAGGAACTCTCCCTCTCCTGCCTTGGCACACTGCTCCCCAACAGTGTGGCTTGACTTGCTCCCTCTTGCAGGTGTCCTTAAGTTTGCCCGCCTGGTCAAGTCCTACGAAGCCCAAGATCCTGAGATAGCCAGCCTTTCAGGCAAGTTGAAGGCCCTGTTCCTGCCGCCTATGACACTGCCACCCCACGGACCTGCTCCTGGAGGCAGTGTGGCTGCGTCCTGAGAGCTGATCCCTTCATTGTGCCAGGGAAACAAGACCTTGGTGTTCCGGAGGATAATAAATGTGCCTGTGACCAAGCCTTGGTGTCCAGTCATTTGTAGTTCTGACAACCTCCAATCCATCTTTCCCTTTTCCTCCTTTCTGGGCCCAACCGTGCCCCAGTCACTGCTCCCGGCTCCACCTTTGCTCCCCAGGCAGGTGAGAGGCTAAAAGGGCTACAGCACCCTGGGAATTTCAGCCCAAACAGGTGGCACCTCCTATAGGCAATAGGCTTCCAGAGCCTTCCTATGGGCCCCAGGCTGTACAGCATCTGAGAGGTACCCCGCTGGTAGGCGGGCCCCTAGGCCCGGGTTACTTCCTAGTATTTGCCTCTACCGGCCCTCCTGCTGCTCCAGCAGTTGGAGCTCCAGGTGGAGCTGCAGGTGGCTCCTCCCCTTCCAACAAGGATACTGGGCACTCCAGCAGGGCTGCCGTGGGCCTCTGGGGAAATTAGGCCGCTGTGGGCGGTCTTGGCCCAGACCCGCCCCACCTGTCCTTCCCACAGAGGCCATTAGTCCAGGGCCTTGTCCTCCTGTGCCATTGGTTTGGCAGACTGGATAGAGGAGGAAGTGCCTGATAACCGGAACATTCTTCCTGACAACAGTCAGGTCTTGATTTCTGCACAGCTGTTCCACTCGCTCGCCCCGCCCCCCGTGGGCCTATTGCCTGTGACTTCTCTTATCCCTCCAGGGAGATGCTGTCCCATGGGTAAGTTCCCTGCACCACCTGGGTCCTGCTGTTACTCTGGATGGGAGAGGTATCCTTCACAACTCTCAACAGGTATTTGGCCATGAGTAGTCCCAGCAACCCCTCCCCTGGGTCTGTTTCCTGTCTATGTGGACTTTCTTCTGCTCACAAGATGTGAGAACCACCCCCACACACATACCAATGCCACTCTGATCCGGTTTTACACATTTTTCCCCCTGACAGATGTGTATCTTTTCCCATCACTGGTACCTCCAGTCTCTGGTCCCCTTCTGCCCCCTCCCTAGGACCTGTTCCCACTGGGTAGTTCATGTCACCTCAGACATGACAATTTGAAGGTCTGAGAAAGCTCTCATTCCCAGCCAACCTCCCCCCTCACAATGAAACCCTTCCATTGTTTTCTTTTCACTTCTCCCCTCACTTCAGCAGATAAATGATGAGCTGCTACTACATGTGGGTATTGTTGAAGATGTTGGAAATAGAGTGTGTGAAGCATTTACAGTCTTTTTTCAGAGAGCTGGCATTCCAGTGGGGGATGACAGACTGAATTAATATCCAGTAATTAGGATTATTTGGGATGGAATTACTACTTGGGGCAAAGAAACAGCTTCGTGTGCTATCAAGTGATGTGTGCTGGAGTTGTTAATAGCTGAGGGACTCAGGGAGGGCTCCCTGATGTGCTGACATTTGAATCGAGACCTAGTGACAAGGTAGAGCCAGTCATGTGGTGATCAGTAGTCAAGCACCATCCTGGGCAGGAGACATAGCAAGTGTGAAACCTCGGTGTGGGGACAGATGGGAAAAGGAGTGCGTACTCCCCACAAGGGGAGTCCATAGGGAAGAAGGAGGGCCAGAGCAGCTTAGACCTTGGTAGAGTTGGATTGTAAGTCAAAACCTGCTTAGAGAGAGCTAGTGACTTTGTACCCCGGTTCTGCTGATTTTTGCTTCTTATACTCACACGACCCTTTCTGTTTGCACGCTCCCTCAAGCGTACACCTTGTCACTGTCAGCCCCGAGGGTGGATTAGAGCCGAGTCTTCGGTCCCAAGCCCTTCCATATACCTACCATGGTCATTTTCTTACTAAGTGGTTTGACAAGGCCTCTTCCAGTAGAATCCTTTCCTGGTTCTTTAGTCTGGACTTCTAAGACCTCTGGAATACTCTGTCCAGCTGCACTGCCCTGCTCACGCTGGGGAGTCCAAGTACATTCTATGCATGTCACCTCTTGTGTCTTGGTCTATGTCCCTGTGCGGTCACCTGCTTCTTCCATCTTCCGGCATGCCGTATTGTGCCACCCCCTCATCTGCCTCTTGTGACAGTTCCCTAGTAGACAGATCTCTGGCCTCACACAGCTTGGTAGATTCTCCTTCCTACTCCCTGGCTTATGACTGGGCAATTTATTTAACATGTCTGAGTTTTAGTTTTTGTTTCTAAAACTGGGGGAGTAACAAGTAAACAGTGTTGACATGAAAATTAATAATTGTCCTTGCTTGGTGTGATGGTGCATGCCAACACCAAGGAGGCTGAGGCAGGAGAATCCTGAGTTCAAGGCTAGCCTGGGCTAACAAGATCTTGTAAAAAATATAAATAGCCGGGCGTGGTGGTGTATACCTTTAATCCCAGCACTTGGGAGGCAGAGGCAGGCAGATCTCTGTGAGTTCAAGGCTAGCCTGGTCTATATAGTGAGTTCCAGGACAGCTGGGGCTACAGAGAGACCCTGTCTCAAAAAGACCAAAAAAAAAAAAAAAAGAATAAAATAGGGGCTGGAGAGATGGCTTAACAGTTAAGAGCACTGGTTGTTCTTACAGAAGATCTAGGTTTGAATCCCAGCACCCACATAGAAGCTAACAACTGTCTGTAACTCCAGTCCCAGGGGATCTGACAGCCTCTTCTGACCTCCGCAGGCATTGCATGACACGGATGCACTTACCTACATACAGGCAATACACACATATACATAAAAAAATAATAAAAAAATAAATAGGCCAGGTATGGTGGTGCATGCCTTAAATCCCAGCACTCAGGAGTCAGAGACAGGCAGATCTCTGTGAGTTCAAGGCCAGCCTGGTCTACATAGGGAGTTCTAGGACAGCAGGGCTACGGGGAGACTGGCTCAAAAAAATCCCAAAAAATAAATAAAAACAAACAGCAGTGATGTGGTAGGTGGTAGAATACTTACCTAGCAGGCATAAAGCCCTGAGTTTTTGATCCCTTGCACAATAAATAAATATAAATAAATAAATTAAATAAATGATAAATAATAAATAAATAAAGCAACCATCTCTCAGGGTTCATGAGGAATTGATTCCAGGACCACTAGAAGATACCAAACTCTGCAGATGCTGAAATTTCTTCTATGAAAGCATAGCATTTGCATGTAACCTACACACATCCTTCTGTATATTTTAAATCATCTGTAGAGTATTTAAAGTACCTAACACAATGTAAATGCTATGCAAACCATTGTTATATTGTATCAATGAGGAAATTAGGGAGAGGGAAAAAGTCTGTATCTGTTCAGAAGAAGCTTTTTCCCCAAACCTTTTCTAACCATAGTTGGCTGAACCCACAGATGTGAAATCTGTGAAGACAGAGTCCACTGTAAAATATTAAAGCTGGTGGCACTGAAACCCTACCACACATCAGCGTTGAACTTCTGATCCTCTTGTCTCCACTTCCTAAGTGTTAGCAATAGCAATTGTCACATACTTGGCCCCTTCCTTCCTTCCTTCCTTCCTTCCTTCCTTCCTTCCTTCCTTCCTTCCTTCCTTCCTTCCTTCCCTCTCGCTCTCTCTCTCTCTCCCTCCCTCCCTCCTCTCCTTCCCCCCTTCCTCCTTCATTCTTTTTTTGGAAATGGTTTTCCTATGTTGACCCAGGTTAGACTTGAACTCCTGGGCTTTATTGATCCTCTTGCCTCAGCCTCTTGGAGAGTGCTAGGATTATAGGCATGAGCCACCACTCATGGTTGCTTTAGCAACTTTTTAGGTCTGAAACGGAAAAATCTTAAACTCACTCATCAACTGGAAATACTGTGGCTCAGAGAAGTCCAGTGACTAATAAGATGATTTCACCTTGTTTTCTGTCCCCAGTGCCTGTCTTTCTGCATCACCATTGATCTTGATTTCCTTCTTTATCCTAATTTCCAAGCAAATGTGCTTCTCTCTTAGTTACTAAACATTTGGTTTTATGACTGTCAGCTTCCTTGAGCTTGCTTCTTCCTTAAAAACAAAGACAAAATTCCTATATCACAGGTTTTCTGAGGCCCAAGTGGGATGATTGTGCAAGTTCCAGTGCTCTGTGGACTCCAGGGCACTCTGCCATGCTTTGGGAGATTGTTACTATTTTCCTGCCAAGGGACTGTAGGATGATCCATTTTATCCAAGCTTCTGCTTGTTTTCTGGTTAGATACCCTTCAAAGAAATTCCTGCTACTTCATGGGTCAGAAATTTTAGGTACTAGTGAGCGCCTTCCTTCCAAGTGGGCTTAACTCTCTGTCTTTTTTTTTTTTGCGGGGGGGGGGGTGGTTCTTTTTGAGACGGGGTCTCCCTTTAGCTGCAGCTGGCCTAGATTCACTATGGAGACCAGGCTGGCCTCAAACTCACAGAGCTCCCCCTGCCTCCCATGTGCCACCACACCCGACTCGCTTAACTCTCAAATGAGAGTTCTGGGCACTGGTGTAGACAGTTTGATGCTGAACATGGACCTGGAGAACTTCCTGTGTCCCTCTGTCCATGTTAGGTATATATGTGGATGGACACAGATTGGTACTTGTGAGATTGTGCTTGCATAGGTGGTATGCCTTGTGTGTGTGTGTGTGTGTGTGTGTGTGTGTGTGTGTGTGAATGTGTACTTATCTGCAGAGTATAGTGGGATGTAGGGACAGACCAGAAGCATACTTCTAACCAAGTCTGTAAGGGTGTGAGTGAGGTTTTTCACTGGCTACTTCCTTGTATCAGACTCTGAAGGTTGGATGAGGGCAAGCCAGGATGCTGGTGGATTTCCCTGTGCTGGAGTTAACTTTGTATAGATTCTTCCTGCCCCTTGGGGGTGGGTGGAGTTCATGGTCATTCCAAGTTTTTCAGGGTATAATGTCCAAGCTAAAGACCTAACAGCTAGACCATGTGATAAACTAGCCATGTTCATTCCCAAGGGAATTAGTAAAATAAGAAAGCTTAACAGGATGGAGAGAGGAAGGGAGGAAGGAAGAGAGAGAAAAGATTTTTAAATATTATTTGATGTTTCCAAGAATGATAAAGTACTTGTCATTAAGTACTTTTTTTCTTTTCTTTATGAGATAAGGTTTTGCTGTTGTAACCCTGGCTGACTTGGAACTCTTTAGCCTAGGCTATCTTCAAACTTGTAGTTATCCTCCTGCCTCTGTCTCCCAAGTGCTGGAATTATGGGTGTGTGCTACCACACCCAGCAAGACTGTTGGCAGTGGAATCCATGAACTCTTGCATGCTAGCCAAACACTCTACTCCAAAGTCACACTCTAACCCTTCTTGGGTTTTCCTATTTTTGTTGAGGTCTAACATGCAACTGATTACACAGTTATGAAATTTGGTTTTGGTGCTTAGAGATGGGATCCAGAGCCTTATGCATGTTTGGCAAGCATTTGACCATGGAGCGGCACCATACAGCACTGAGAAAATAAGGGAGGGGCTGGAAAATGGTTCAGCAGTTGAGTGCTTCCTGCTCTCCCAGAGTTTGGTTCCCAGCACCCACGTAGGAGGGATTACAACTGCCTATAACTCTAATTTTAGAAGCTCTGACATTCTCTTCTGGCCTCTCTCCACACACACACACACACACACACACACACACACACACACACGTTTTATTTTTAAAATTTATTTTATTATTGTTATTATTTTTTGTTTTATCTGTATGAATGTATTGTCTGCATGTGTGTAAGTGCGAACCCATGTCATGCAATACCCACACAGGTCAGAAGAGGCCGTTGGATTCCTCTGGAACTGGATTTACAGATGGTTGCTAAGCCACCATGTAGGGTGCTGGGAATTGCACCTGGGTCCTCTGCAAGAGAAGCCAGTGGACTTAACTGCGGAGCCATCTCTCCAGCCCCTATTTTATTTTTTAAAATGTTTTATTACTTTAATTTTATGTATATGAATGTTTTACCTGCATGTATGTAAGTTCACCATGTGCATGCAATGCTCACAGAGACCAGAAGAGGGCATCGGCTCCCCTGGAACTGGAGTCATGGGTAGTTGTTTGCCCCCATGTGGGTGCTGGGAATTGAACCCAGGTCCTCCAGAAAAACAGCAAGTGTTCTTAACCATCTCCACCCAACAAATAATTTGGGTATTTTGGTCTTTTTGAGACAGGGACTCCCTGTAGACCCAACTGGCCTGGAACTCACAGAGATCTACCTGCCTCTGCCTCCTGAGTCTGTGATTAAAGGTCAGCAACAAATAATTTCTTTAAATTATGTATTTTTATTTTTTTATATTTTTATTGTGATTTTGTACTTTCATACAACAGTTCCTAATCAAATTT
>NW_008360324.1:1831137-1877537 GCF_000622305.1 Nannospalax galili | reverse complement strand
AATATTTTATTTATTATTTTTATTTTATGTGTATGAGTGTATTGCCTGAATGTATGTGAGTGCACCATGTCGTGCAATGCCACAGAGGTCAGAAGAGGGCTTTGGATTCCCCTGGAACTGGCGTTAAGGATGGTTTATAGCCGCCATGTGGTGCTGGGAATCCAACCCAGGTCTTCTCTACAAGAGCAGTCAGTGCTCTTAACTGCTGAGCCATCTCTCCAGCCCCTTAAAAATATATTTTTTTTGGTCTGTTTTTGAGGCAGGGTCTCCCTGTAGCCCCAGCTATCCTGGAACTCACTATGTAGACCAGGCTGGCCTTGAACTCAGAGATCCGCCTGCCTCTGCCTCCCAAGTGCTGGGACTACACGCCCGGCAAAAATTATTTTTAATTATAAGAGAGTCAGATGTGGTGACAATGCCTGTACTCTCTAGCTACTTGGGAGTTGAAGGAATGAGGATCAAAAATTTAAAGCCTGCTTGGGCTACAAGAATGAGTTCCAGACCAGCCTGGGTAACTTAGTGAGTTCCCATCTCAAAATGTAAAAAGAGAAAAAAAAAAGTAAAAAGAGAGCTGTAGATACATGTAGTTCGATGGTAAAGTTATTGCCTAGCCTATTAGAGGTCCTGGGTTCAAACTTTTGTACTGCAAAAATAAACAAATGAATTTTTAAAAATAGGGCAGAGGCTATAGCTCTGTAGTAAAGTGCTTGCCATGCATGTTTAGGACCTGGGTTCTATTCCCACTATGTCAAAAAGACCCAAACCAACCAGTCAAATAAACAAAATACCCCCAAACAAAACCCCTAAAAGGTATAGGCAGTCTCTCCCAGCCCTGTCCTCCAGCAGCTTTTTGTCCTATCTCCCCCCCCCCCAACCCATGGAAGACACCAATAGAAGTTCCTTGTGTCTTCTGTTGGGTAGCTTGTTTTCCCCGTGGCCTTGGTTTGGCAGTGTTTGGAATTACATACACAGGGCATCATATGCTTTCAGGACTGAGCTCTGAGACCACCTACCATGGTAGGGTCCTGGGCCCCCCTGCTCAGACTCAGACATAGGGAAGAGACCTAGAAACGGTCCCTACCAATAGAAAAGAACCATAGAAAAGAACCAAGTTTGACAATGCTGCACAGGGGTTATTTGTGGGTCTGTCTGCTGTTGCGGCATCTTTGGGTGCTGAGGGCTGGCAGATAGTAGTTAAAATAATTGGCTTTGGAACTATATTAAGTTTGAATCCCTGGCACTGGAACTTACTAACTGTATGGCCTGGAGCAATTCTTTAAACTCCCTAAGCCTCAGTTTCCTTGTCTATAAAGTGGGGATAAAGATCGTACCTGTGTAACAAGGCTGTGGTGAGGAATAACTCACAGAAGTCATGTAAATGATATTGTAGCAATGTGCCTGGCATGGGACAATACTCCATTAAATGATAGTGTCACTATCCCCATAATTATTAGCTTATGTCAGAGAAGGCTGAGTAGAAGCTGCCGGTGGAGGAGGAAGAGATTGTCTGATGACTGTGGGGGTGCACATGTGTGAGGCATGATCTTGGCCTGGAGGATCTGAGATGTACATACACGTGTCCCTATCTCTTAAGTCATGTGTGTTCAGGGCCATGCTCCTGTGCCTTTGATGGCAGTGTGGAAAGTGGGCCCTCCCCCACTCTGCCACGCTTCTTCTCGTTCCTTGCTCTGAAAAGAGAAGTACAAGTGAGTTCCCCCAAGGGGTCGGCCGCGCCCCTTCCTGTCCCCGCCCTGTCGGCTGCCCCAGGCCAGTGGAGTGGCAGCCCCAGGAGCAGGACAGCAGGTTGGGGTAGTAGGAGGCCTAATTAAGCCCCAAGAGCCTTGCTTGAGACTCAGCTCTAGAATTTTCTGTCTGCCCTGACAGGCCGTTCCTCCACATTCTCTGTAGTAAGTTCCTCAGCAGGAGTCCCACGATGGTGAGGTAAGGGCCCGGGCCCACAGAAGGTAGGAGGCAACGGTGACCTGGAGCCCAGGGGACCTATCCTTACCACCCTGTGCACCTTCAGGTGGTTTCACCGGGACCTCAGTGGACCTGACGCAGAGACCCTGCTTAAGGGTCGGGGAGTCCCTGGAAGCTTCCTGGCTCGGCCCAGTCGCAAGAACCAGGGTGACTTCTCCCTCTCAGTCAGGTAGGTGGCCCTCCCTGTACTTTGGCAGTTTGCTTTGTGGGTCTTAAGCCCTCCTTGGTTCTGTTTTGTGTTGCCTGTTTAGTGTCCCTGCCTGCAGCCCCAGCATGTCCTCACCACTATCTGGGACTACCCCATGCCTGTGTGATCTTGCCCCTTGGCTGTCTCCCAGCTCACCCTACCTGTACCATCTCTGCTCTGTATCCGGGGTCTTACCACCTCATGCCCTGCAGGGTGGACGACCAGGTGACCCATATTCGGATCCAGAACTCGGGGGATTTCTATGACCTGTATGGAGGGGAGAAGTTTGCGACGTTGACGGAGCTGGTGGAATACTACACTCAGCAGCAGGGCATCCTGCAGGACCGCGATGGCACCATCATCCACCTTAAGTATCCACTGAACTGCTCCGACCCCACCAGTGAGAGGTGAGGGGCGTTGCAGCCTGGCTCTCTCCCTTGAGATAAATGTAAAGGAGGTGAGCACTTGGCCCAGGCAGCCTTCTGCTCAGAGTCCCTACCTCATCCTTACCTTCTCTACCCCCTGCTCCAACTCAGGGCTCAGAGCTTCTTTTCTCCATAGCCCCATGACTCCCAGAACTAACCCACCTCCCGTCCCCTGAGGAAACAAGAGAAGGTCCCCTGTCCCCCGCCTTTCTGCAGGATTCCTGCTACCTGGCAACCTAGTCCTGAGCCTGTCAGCGAGGCCACTCCTTGTGGCTGGTGTTTCCCAGCAGCTTGGCCCTGTTGCTAGAAAGCTCTTCCTTCTGTGGAACTGCACTGCCTTCCTACAGCTTTTTACCCAGCCCAGGGTCTCTTAGCCCTGCCTGATGTTGATGTTGTGGCTGGTCAGGTTATGGAGAGTCACTGTTACTGGGATTCTTGGTGCCTTATCTCAGCAACCCAATGAGGATGGAGCTGGGCAGAGCTTGGCCAGTCCTTTGATTGAAGGAAGGTCATTGAAAACAGGGTGTGATGTACTTACAGGTATTGAAAGCCCAGGCTGACCAGACTCAGGGCACCCTTCACCAGTGTTGCTAAGACATGGCCCCCATAACTGGACTGGCTATTCCCATTGGTTTCCCCAGTGTGTGTGTAAGGGGAGGGCTCATGGATGCTTCTTCTGACAACTATATGTGGCTCATCTTAGTAGCTACTTCCCAGTAACTGACAGATCCTATTAAAGTGAAGGGCAGTGGAATAACCACAGGGGTTTCTCATGGACTCTGGGAGCCACAACAACTTGCTCTAAATATTATATTTGTATATTCACTATTCAAATGACTCTGAACTTTGCTTCTGTCAGTTCCCTCTGTCTCTTTCTTTGTCCCTGTCTCTCTCTTTACTTCTGTGCCTGGCCTTGTGCTTTGCTGCTGAACTATTTCTTTGGCAGATTTTAGTCTTTCTTGAGATTCATTCCTGTAAAGTTACCTTGATAGTTTTGTTCAAGTCACTGTATAAAACTTAGAATTGGAGGTCTAAGAGATGCAGGTCAGTTGATAGAGTGCTTCGTTAGCATGCATGAAGCCAATTAAGTTCAATTCCCAGCACAGCATAAATCTGGTGGGTGGCACATGCTTGTAATGTCAGGCAGAGGTAAGATGATCAGAAGTTCAAGGTCACCCTCACCTATATAATAAGTTTGAAGCCAGCCTGGGCTACATTGAAGCCCTGACTCAAAAAACTAAAAGCCAGGTGAGGTAGCGCATACCTTTTGTGCAGCATTCAGGAGGCAGAAGCAGGCGAATATCTGTGAGTTTGAGCCAGTGTCTGAGTTTGAGGCCAGCCTGGTCTACATAGGGAGCTCCAGGCCAGCTGGGGCTACATAGTGAGAACATCTCAAAAACTAAAAACAAAACAAATAATAAGAAAAAAAGAAAACAGAACCAAAAAGACAGGTAAAAGCGCTGCGGTCCACCGTTGGAGCCTCTTAATTGGCATAATGCAGTAGCTGAGGACCATTTCCTTGGAGGCCTTCTCTTCTGGTAGTGAAGAGGGAGGAGAGGGCTCTCTTTGTGTTGGCCCCTACTTCTTCCCCCTCCCACCTGAAACAGGGTGGTCTGGCCTCTCAGATTCTCCCTTACCTCCTTGTGACCTCCCTCAGTTGCTATCCCAAGCCAAGGTCTGCCCTGCTGGAGGAGACAGCCTTTGGAGCTGATCGGCTCACTGTGTGAGGGGAAGAAAAGGGCTGAGCAGGCAGCGGTCGAGGGGGTGGGGTACCGGGAAGGGGGTGGAGACAACTTGGGCACTACACTAGATTCAACATGCATGCTATACCACTGAGAAGGGCGTTAGGGCTGACTCCGAGAGGCGCTTTGGGTAAGCAGCTAGGAAGCCCAGTCTCACCCCTAACCCTGGGTCCTCGTGTCCTTGCCCCTCCTCTTCTGGAAATTTGCATTTATCCCCTCAATGGTGAGCTCTATGCCTGTGGTCAGCTCACATTTGCATGGAGACTTCCTCATCCTGTCCCTGGCTGAAGGGGCTGAGCCCCCTCCCTTTGCTTGGGGGCCATAGACTGTCCCTGAGTGTTGGCTGGGGTGGCCCCAAGGACCTGGGGTGGGATAGGAGACCCTGGAGGGCCCGGAGTAGTGGTGTCCTCTGGGCAGAGGTGAGAAGGGTCAGGACAGACTGAGCCCCTCTCTCTCCTTACCCCCCATCCCTGCGGTTGGAAAATGCCCCCCCCCCCCAGGCTGAAGAAACCTCACAACCTCACTTCTCACTCTCTCCCCAAAAGGAGTTTTGTGTTTTTTCCATCACGTGGTTTCCTGTGGGGCTAGGCATTGTGGGGCTACAGTTTCCTCCTGGGAAGGGGGTGCTTCACGGAGGAAAGGTTCTAGTTCTGCTTTCTGCCCTGCAGCTCTTGGAGCCCCTTTGGAGCCCTTGGAGCCCCTTTGAGCCCTTGCAGTGACATTAGCCTGGGCACCCAGTGGGGTGTTCTGTTCCCTGCCTTCCTGGGGGAGTTCTCCATCACCCCTTCTGGTTTCTGTCTTTCCTGGCACCCACTGCCCTCTGCGGTTTGGGTCCCTCTTCATCTCTCTGGCCCTACTTTTTCTCCAGGCTGTCTGTGCTTCATGGAGACACTTCATTTTGTTCCTCCTAAGAGTATGGATATTGTTTGCCTTTCTGATTGTCTTAAACTTTCAGAGGAGGCTCTAGGTTTGGTTAGAACTCTTTCTTTTCTTGTTTATTTTGGTGCTGGGAGTGGAACCCAAGGCCTTACATGTCCTACTAAGCTACATCCTCAGTCCTTATGGTTAGAATTCTGGTGGTTTGCCTTTTATCAATCAAGGACTTGGGACCAGTGTACAAAGTGCTTAACCTCAGTTTCCTCATCTATAAAATGGAGATAATGATAACTTCTCAGCAGTATTTTTTTTTTTTTCCTAGCTGAGTATGGTGGGGCACACCTTTAATCCTAGTACTCAAGAGGCAGAGGCAGGAGTATCTCTGTGAGATCAAGCCAGCCTGGTCTACATAGTGAGTTCCAGGCCAGCTAGGGCTACAGGGAGACCCTATCTCAATCCCCGAAACTAAACCGGGCATGGTGGTGCATGCCTTATTAATCCGAGGACTCCAGAGGCAGAGGCAGAGGTAGGTGAGTCTCTGTGATTTCAAGGCCAGCCTGGTCTACATAGTGAGTTCAAGGCCAGCTGGGGCTACCGGGAGATTCTGTCTCAAAAAAACCAAAAAAAAAAAAAAAGAGAAACCCCCTCTTTGTTTTTAAAGTTTTTGTTACATTTTATTTATTTTGTGTGCATATGTGTGTGTTTACATGCATACATGTCATGGTGTGTGTGTGTAGTGGTTAAAGGACAACTCACAGGAGTTGGTTCTTCCTTATCATGTGGGTCCCTAGGGGTCCTTAGGGCTTGAACTCAGGTTGTTAAGCTTGGTAGCAAGCACTTTTTTTTTTTTTGGTCTTTTTGAGACAGGGTCTCCCTGTAGCCCCAGGTGTCCTGGAACTCACTATGTAGACCAGGCTGGCCTTGAATTCAGAGATCCGCATGTCTCTCCCTCCCCAGTGCTGGGATTAAAGACGTATGCCACCATACCTGGCTCAGTAGCAAGCACTTTTACCCCACCAGCCATCTTTTTTTTTTTTGAGACAGGATCTTACTCTGTAGCTCAGGCTGGCTTGGAACTCCTTGAACATGCAGTAACCCTTTTGCCTCTGTCTCCTGAGGACTGGAATTACAGGTATGTGCCACCATGCTTGGCTTCTTGTTTTATTTTTGAAACCGTCTCACTCTGTGGCTCAGGCTGGCCTGAAACTCACCACGTAGAGCAGACTGGCCTCAAACTTGAGGCAGTTTTGCTCAGCCTACCAAGTGTGAGTAAGCCAGCATGCCCAGTATTTTATTTTATTTTATTTTTGAGAAGGGAGGTTCTCAAAGCTATGTTTATATAGCTCAAGCTGGCCTCAAATTCATTACTTTTCTCATGCTTCCTGAGTAGTCGGGACTACAGATGTGTGACACAAAGTCCACTGTTTTCCTTTGAGCATTCTTGTGAGGTAGTAATAAGCCTAAATGCAGTGGTACTGAAAGCTTGTAACTCAGGCCTGGCAGGTAGCAGTCCTTGATTACCCTGCCCACTCTGTGAGTGAAGGCTTAGTACTTGCTCTTAGGCCCAGTTGCCATCTTTCCAATTTTGCATTTTTCTCTAGGTGGTACCATGGCCACATGTCTGGAGGGCAGGCAGAGTCACTGCTACAGGCCAAGGGCGAGCCCTGGACGTTTCTTGTGCGTGAAAGTCTCAGCCAACCTGGTGATTTTGTGCTGTCTGTGCTCAGTGACCAGCCCAAAGCTGGCCCAGGCTCCCCTCTCAGAGTCACTCACATCAAGGTCATGTGTGAGGTAAGGCAGCTGGGCTGTGGGAAGGCCTCATGCTCGGGCCTCAGCATGGGCTGTCTGGAGAGTCTGCTTGGGTTGGATCTAAGCCTGAGGGTACTAAGGGGGAGGGGTGCCAGGCCCTGAGGTGTGGCCCTACTTGGTGCATCTCAGGGTGGACGCTACACAGTGGGGGGCTCAGAGACCTTCGACAGCCTCACAGACCTGGTGGAACATTTCAAGAAGACAGGGATTGAAGAGGCGTCAGGTGCCTTTGTCTACCTGCGGCAGGTGAGGGGCCCACCTGGCTGCCTCCTCCTTCCCCTGAGCCATTGCAGATACGGCTTCTGAGGTGTCTCAGTCACTGACTTCCTGTCCTCACCCTTTCTAGCCTTACTATGCCACTCGGGTAAATGCTGCAGACATTGAGAACCGGGTCTTGGAATTGAACAAGAAGCAGGAGTCAGAGGACACAGCCAAGGCTGGCTTCTGGGAAGAGTTTGAGGTGTGCTCTGGGGTCAGCAGAGCTGGGATAGTTAAGACCTTTGGCTGCCTTGCCCTTTTTAATGTGCCTGACACACTCTGAGTTGTGGCCTCTCTACCTGAGGATGTGCTCTGGCGCCAGTGCTCAGTTCTCCTCTTACCTTTCAGAGTCTGCAAAAGCAGGAGGTGAAGAACTTGCACCAGAGACTGGAGGGTCAGCGGCCAGAGAACAAGGGCAAGAACCGCTACAAGAACATTCTCCCCTGTGAGCACTAGCCCCTCGATGCCTCCCTGACAACTTTGGTTCACCCCACAGCCTGCCCTGCCTGCAGCAAACTTCCCCCATCTCCATCTTCTGCTCAGAAAGTATCTCTCCACCTCCCAGCAGAGCTCTCCTCCTCTCAAGAAGCCTCTTTGTTTCCCAAGAGTGTCCCCTCAACCAACAGGCACACAATCTCTGCCCTGCCACCCTCTGCTTACAAAGCCTCTACCCTACCCCAGACACATCATTTCCCATCTGCTGTCCTATTCTCTATGAGTCTGTGGCTTTGGAGACAAGAACAGCCTGTTAGCTTGGGAAGGGTCTACCCTGGGGAATGGCCCAAGCTGTTCTTCTCTACCCATGCCAGTTGACCACAGCCGAGTGATCCTGCAGGGGCGTGACAGTAACATCCCTGGGTCTGACTACATCAATGCCAACTACGTGAAGGTGGGTGGGGTGGGTCATGTGGGAGCAGAGGCTGGGCCCTGGGAGCTCCCTGTGTCTTAGGGCCCCTAGGAACAAACACCTCTGGGCAAAAGTGAAGCTGGAACACATGGGACAGATTCCCTTCCGGGCAGGGAAAATGTCTGCTGGGTCTTGAGCTGGGGTCTTTTAAAAGAGAGGCTTCTGCCTCCTGCAGAAGGCTGGAAGATGTATTTTTTTTAGGTGGGGGGGGGGGGGGGGGGGGGGGGGACTGGAGTCTTGGTGATACAGGCATATCCTAGGCCCAGAGGCTCACAGTCCTGGGGTGGGTTTCCCTGTGCTTGCATCCAGAACCAGCTGCTAGGTCCTGATGAGAACTCTAAGACCTACATTGCCAGCCAGGGCTGTCTGGAGGCCACCGTTAACGACTTCTGGCAGATGGCCTGGCAGGAGAATACCCGTGTTATCGTCATGACTACTCGCGAGGTGGAGAAAGGCCGGGTAGGGCAGAGCCCCACATCACCTTCCTGACCTTGCGCTCTCTCCTTAGTGCTTGTTTACCATCATTATAAAAAAGTAAACTCAGGGGCTAGCAAGATGGCTCAGCCGGTTAAAGGCATTTGCCACCAAACCTGACAACCTGAGTTCCATCCCTGGGACCCACAAGGTAGGACAAGGGAACTGACTTCCACAAATTTTCCTCTGCCATATGCATGCAAGCCATGGCACACATGTGCCTACATACACACACATTCACAAGTGTAAGTTATATGTGCATGCATGCACATGTGTACACACAAATAAATGTAATTTTTTTTTAAAGGCAAGATCAGATGGTGGAATAGGTCCTCAGGGACAAAGGCCCAACGCCAGTCAGGAAACTAAGGCCTTGAGATAAAGCCTCCCCTATATACTGTGAGTCCCAGACACTGCTTCCAACCAGATGTGCTCCTCAGCTTCACACTCTTAGGTATGAGTGTACAGCCCAGTGGCGGGCACTTGCCTAGTATGTGTGAACTTCAAGCCCTGGTGGCTTCCTTTCCAATACATGTGGTTCTCTTTAATGAGCACTGCTCTGATGGTCTGAGCATTCAGGCTCCTGAAGGCACCAGCTCAATTTTTGCTAGGAATTGACTTTCCCCCTCCATGTGTGGTGGACTCCACAGTTTGGAGGATCTAGCTTAGACGCTACTTCCTATCTGGAGCTATCTTGAATTGCTTCCATAGTCCAGTGAGGGAACTGATGTCTTCCCTGACCCTGCTCCTGATAGCACACTCTGGTTTACTTAGCTTCCCTATGCATCAGCCTGTGTCCTAGGGCATGGACAGTGTCTGATTTGGTTTTCTGTTTTTGTGGTGTTGGGCATGGAGCTCAGAGCCTTGCTCATGCTAAGCACATGTGCTCTCACTGAGCAGAGGCCATCCCTTGCCCTAATTTGTGTTTGAACTCCAGCTTGGTTGGTACCACTTCAGTGGTTAGGGAATGGATTGTGAGGTTAGGTGGCTGGCTAGGTTCCACCTGGAGACCAGATTCCAGGTCTGATTCTGGGCTGGCTCATCCATTCTTCTAACAAAAGTCCAGGTCAGGGATGGGGAGGTGACTCAGTTGTTAAGCATTTGCCATGCAAGTATCAGGACTGGGGTTTTGGTCCCCAGAAACCCACGCAAATTCTGGGTGGGTACAGCTTGCCTGTAATTCTAGTTTTGGAAGGCAGATTCAGGGGATCTCCACAGCAAGCTGATGACTAGCAAGATTTGCTATGTCGTGAGCTCTAGGTTTGAGAGATCCTGTCTCAGTGAATAAAATAGAGTGAGGAAATGATTCCTGACATCAACCTTCGTTCTCTACCTGGACGTGCACCTACATACATGTATGTGCCTATTCACATGCAAAAAAAAAATGTCCAGATTGGCACCTCAGGGCCTAGAAACAGCCCCAGAGCCCTGCTTCTATGCTTTATCCCCTTCTCTCCCTTTCTAGAACAAATGTGTCCCATACTGGCCGGAGGTGGGCACTCAGCACGTCTATGGGCTCTACTCTGTGACCAACTGTGGAGAGCATGACACTGCTGAGTACAAACTCCGTAACTTACAGATCTCTCCACTGGACAATGTGAGTGTCCCCAGCCTCTTCCCACTCCTGGAGCCTCCCCTTGGATTTGTTCTCTAGTCTGGGTGTATGGGACAGAAGACAATATTGTGTAGAAGCAGAGGGCACTGACCTCTATATCTTTGGCCCAGGGGGACTTAGTTCGGGAGATCTGGCACTACCAGTACCTGAGCTGGCCCGACCATGGGGTTCCTAGTGAGCCTGGGGGTGTCCTCAGCTTCCTGGACCAGATCAACCAGCGGCAGGAAAGTCTGCCTCATGCAGGACCCATCATTGTGCATTGTAGGTAAGAGCTGTAACACGGAGCTAATGTGAATACAGTAGCTGAGGAGCAAACAGTGCTAAGTCAGAGCCGTCAGCTGCTGTAAGCGATGCCCATAGGACCTCATGGAATGCCTTCTCTGACTCCCAGCCTCTTCTGGGCTCCCTCACTGCTCGAGGCCTCTGGGTGGACCTGGCTAGGACCGGCCTCCCAGCCTCCCTGCTGGCCCTTGGTCTGGTGTGCCTTCCCCAGAGGCCTCCCTAGGAGAGCCATCTAGTCCATACTGCCAGATACAGATGAGGAGACTGACTCTGCAACTGGCCTGGTCACCAGCAGTGAGTGGGAGGGGCTGGGCTGTCAGTATAGGCCCAGGTCTGGCTGTTGTTTTTTTTTTTTCATGGTCTTACTTAACCAGTTTTTTCCCAAACTTCCATCTGGGGTCAGTGTGGCTCCACAGCCCTCCCCTTTTGCCTTTTATGGCTCTGTGGCTTAGGTGAGGGGAGGTTGGCAGAGGTCAGCAAGGAAGAATAGAAGTCCTACAAATGAGTCTTCCCAGCTGGCCTGGTATGGGTGGATAGGAAACAGCAGGTGTCAGGGCTTGGACAGAGGCCTGCTTGCTTAGATTCTGTTCCCCTACCTACCAGCTGTGTGATCTTAGACAAATCACTTAACTTCTCTGATTCTCAGATTTCTCCTTTTATTGCCCATTGCTGGGTGTGGTAGCATAGACCTATAATCCCAGCTACTCGGGAGGCTGATATAGGAGAATTGCAAGTTCAAGGCCTGCTGGTGCTACTTAGTGAGTTCAAAGCTAGGCTGGGCAACTTAGTGATACTTTGTGTCCAAATAGAAAGAATATAAAGGATGGAGATAGAGTTCAGTGTGCTTGTCTAGCATGTGGGTTCAATCCTTAGTACTAGAAAAATAATAAAGTCAGGCTCATAGGGTTGTAAAGACTAAATGAGACTCTATCACACATTTGAAATACTCGGAACCCTCCAAAAAAATGGGGGTGGCATCTGGATGCGACAGTGCATGACTGTAACCCTGGCATTTGGAAGGCTGAGGCAGGAGGATCATGAGTTGTTAAATAGCAAGACCCTGTCTTAATAAAAAAAAATAGGGGATGGTGGTAGTGTGTCTTTGATGGTGCCTCATGTCAGGCAGGAAAAGGAATGGGAGAAACAGGAACCAGTTTGGTCCTCTTCCCACTCCCTCTCTCTGGCCCCAGACATGCATGGGCTTCAGACTTCCTCCTTCTCACCAGCAGTTTCCCTGGAGCTGGGCTGAGTGGGCTGAACCTGGAGGTATCTCCATGCTGTCTTGGGGGCCCAGACTACCCTCCTAGGGACAACCCACCACCAAGAATTACTCTCCTACCCCCCTCCCTGCCTCATTCACATACTTCTTGAAATCCCCATGGCCTTAATTTAGAAATTGCAGGAAGGAAGTGGTATTGGAGGTGGGGGTGTTATTTTTGACAATCTGGGTTTGAAATTAGACAGCTCAATTTAGGGCTGGGCTGTGAGTGAGACTGGGGTCTCCACTATCTTTTTGCCCAAGGGTAGTGGTGGAGGGCATGGGAGAAGGAGACATGCTGTTGAACTGTTTCTTCAGTGCCTGTGTCCTGGTCCTTGCTGGCCCAGGCCTGCTCTTACCTTGTGGCAGGGTTTCAAGAAAAGAGAAGTGAAGCTCCACAGAAAAAATCATAGTCAGTCTTTTTTTTTTGTGTGTGGTGCTGGGGATGGAACCCTGATCCTTAAACATGTCAAGCGCTTGAGCCACATGCTAAGCCAAATGTAACTTGTGTGTGTCTGTGTCTGAGGCCAGAGGCCTGAGTCTTTATTATTTTTTGGTCTTTTTGAGACAGGGTCTCCCTGTAGCCCCAGCTGTCCTGGAACTATGTAGACCAGGCTGGCCTTGAATTCACAGAGATCTGCCTGCCTCTGCCTCCCAAGTGCTGGGATTAAAGGCATGCACCACCACACCTGGCTGCCCACCTTATTTTTGAGATAGGGTCCCTCAATGAACTTGGGGCTCATTGATTCGGCTAGGCTGGCTGGCCAATGAGGTCCAGGGATCCTGTCTCCATCCACACCAAGCCTCCAGGGCTGGACTTCCACGGCGGCTGTGGCTAGCTTTTATGTGGATGCTGAGGATCTGAACTCAGGTTCTCATGCTTGTCTGACAGGCACTTTACTGACTGAGCCATTTCCCTAGTCCCCAAACATGATTCTTGAAGGCAGGGATGGATGAGAGAAGCTCAGACTACTTTGGGGAGCCTGTGGGACAACGGCAGGCTGTGGGGTCCTGTATCTCCAAGGAGCAGAGGATACCTACCAGTTGGGAGATGTGAAAAGTGGGAGGAAGACATGGAGGACACAGTGCTAGGAAAGAGGGAAATAGTGTCAGCACTCCAGAACAGGCCCGTGCTTGCACATCCTGTAACTGGGGTGGAAGCATGGGTAGAGAGCTGGGCATAGACCTGCCTTTGTGGCCTAATGACCCCAGAACATTACTAACCCCTGAGGCTGGAGCCTCTAGTTCTTCATGTCTGGGGCTGACCCCTGGACTCCCCATTTCCTCTGATGGGGACACCTTCTCTCTGCAGCGCTGGCATTGGCCGTACAGGCACCATCATTGTCATTGACATGCTCATGGAGAGCATCTCCACCAAGGGTGAGGACCCCTGGGGTGCAGGGGGGTGTGGGGGAGGGGGCAAGCAGTCCCTTGGCCTCTGCCTGGCCTCAAGTTCCATTGCCACCTCTGCCTAGGGCTAGACTGTGACATTGACATCCAGAAAACAATCCAGATGGTGCGGGCACAGCGCTCTGGCATGGTGCAGACAGAGGCACAGTACAAGTTCATCTATGTGGCTATGGCCCAGTTCATTGAAACAACCAAGAAGAAACTGGAGATCATACAAGTGTGTGCAGAGTGGGGTTGGGGGTAGGTTGGGGAGACTAGGTATGTCCTAGTTCTGTTGGTACCACCGTCCTCACACTACACCTTTGTCCACAGTCCCAGAAAGGCCAGGAGTCAGAATATGGGAATATCACCTACCCTCCTGCTATGAAAAGTGCTCATGCCAAGGCCTCCCGAACCTCCTCTAGGTGAGTGACCCTGCTCGCCACCCCAGGATCTTCTCCTTCTCCTGCCCAACTTTAACTTCCCTTTTTGGAGAAGACTGGTGTATAGGTTGTGGAGACCTTGGTTCAAGGTCAAACTCAGTTTCTACTACCTCTGTTCTGTAGTTTGTCCTGAAGTACCCATTATAACTATGTGTGGGCCTGGGCTGGGGACCAGCTGTGGACTCATACATGAGATGCAGTCTCTCCCTGGGAGCTTTGGGTCCAGTGTAGGGACAATAAACAAGTTACCTTGCTTCCTGGCCTCACATCATGAGAATCTGGGGGTGGGGTAGGGATGCTGCAGGTGTTGGGTCATCCTGCATAGATTCTAGACCTCCCTCCCACACCCCAGACACAAGGAGGAGGTGTACGAGAACCTGCAGAGTAAGAACAAAAAGGAGGAGAAAGTGAAGAAGCAGCGGCCGGCAGACAAGGAGAAGAACAAGGGCTCCCTCAAGAGGAAGTGAGCCTGGCGTTCTTCTGCAGGTGGCCATGGTGCAGCCCCTTCTGCATGGTCCCTTCCCTGCCCTCCCCTCAGCGCTTCCCTTGACTAGACATGCATGGGGTGGCCACAGTCTTACCCTACCTGCCAGGGTGTTCTGAGATCTGCTTCTTGTGTTCTGTGGTATGCCTTTTCCAGGTTCTAGATACCCTCTGATCCCCTTCCTCTCTTTTGTCTGCAGCCTCAGCCTCTGTCCCTGCAGATGCCTTCACTGGACAGACCAAGATTTATGGCTCACAGCAGACCCTAGGACTGCCCCCTACCCCCATTCTATTGTAATTTAAATGGCTGTGGTCTCCTGAACCTGTATATAGCCCAGCAAGGCCCCAGGCAGAGCCAGGCCCTTCTAGTCTTGTAAATAAAGCCCCTGGACCACTGTGTGTTGCCTCCAATTCTGTGTGCTCTGTGTGTTCAGTGACTCTGGCCAGGAGGGGATTGGGATGTCATATATGGCTACATAAAAAGCTCAGCCTCAGCTGGACGTGGTGACGCACGCCTTTGGTCCCAGCACTTGGGAGGCAGAGGCAGATGGATCTCTGTGAGTTCAAGGCCAGCCTGGTCTACATAGTGAGTTCCAGGACAGCTGGGGCTACAGAAGACCCTGTCTCAAAAAGACCAAAAAAAAAAAAGCTCAGCCTTTTTTGGTCAGGTAGGCCTGGTTCTGGATGCTGCTTCACATAGGCCTGAGTTCCTCAGGCTCAGAGTCTCTCTCTCTCTCTCCCCCTCTCTCTCTCTCTCTCTCTGGATGGAACCTAGGGCCTTCTCTGTGGTAGAAAAGTGCTCTATTACTGACTTACATCTCCTTAAAATAGAGAATGATTCTATTTCATTTGCCTTCCCTGGGCTGGTAGTGAAGATCATTGAGATAATAGGTGAAGATTATACACTGGCCACTGGCCCAGGCACTATTTAAGAGACTATAATAATTCATTCTAGTTGCCTCTTGTTTTATTTTTTATGGTACTGGGGATGAAACTCAGGGCCTCCCACATGCCAGGGAACTGCTCTACCACTGAGCTATACCCCTAGCTTGCAATCTAGGTACTTTTATCATTCTCATTTTACAGTGGAGGTACAGAGTGCTCAAATAACTTGCTCAAGGTTACAGGACTACTGGGCTTCTTTGGAGATAGGGTCTTCTGTAGCCACAGCTGGCCTAGAACTTGCTATATAGACCAGGCTGGTCTTGATCTCACAGAGATCTGTCTACCTCTGCCTGCTGGTGCTGAGATTAAAAGTTTGCAAACACCATATATTTTAATTTAGGCCTTCTGGCCCAAGCCCTCATTACCTATACCGCCCCCCACCCCCGAAGGATTCATCATGAGTTCTGTTGCTTGCTGGCTGCTGGATCCAACAAGGAGGAAGATTTTTTTCGAAGGGGCTGGGAAGCACAGATGGAGTGCTGGTCTCAAGACACACAGAAGCACCCCACCCCTTTCCCTGCTGAGGTTGCCTCCTGATTTAATCCCTTAAGATCATTGGACACTGAAGATCATTTTATTATTTTGGTCCCCTTCATTCCCCTGTGTCTAGAGTGGGATTCTTTATATAAAATTTGAGTCTCCTGGTCAGTTCAGCCACACCTTGGCAAGACCTGGCTCCCACCATGACACCTGCTAAGGAGTGGGTGGGTTCTAAGCACAGAGGCCAGACTTCCTCCTGTGTCACAGGTCCTGGATGAGGGTGACAACTTAGCATGTACCCTCCCAGGACTTAGGAGAGGTCAGGGAGACCAAGCCAGGATCAGTCCACAAACAACGGAAGTATAGAGAAGGACAAGTATGGAGAACGGAAAACAAAGAGGGGAGATTGAGCAACACCACAAAGGCTCTGAGGAGCTGTGCCCTCCAGGGGGTGGATGGGTGGGGCACCACCTGTCTGCCTCAGGGCCCCTCTCCTGGCAACAACTGAACCTCCCAGAAGAAAGGCAGGTCCAGTTCCTCTAACCGCCCTGGGCTAACAGCTCTTGGGTTGTGATTTGGACTCAGGAGGGCCAGGTGGAGAGGTCAGCAGAGCCCAGCTGAATCCAGTCATCCCTCTGGGTGAAACTGCTGCTGGGCAAGGCAAGCAGGCCTGTTTTCCACACTGGGTCAGGGCTGGGGCCTTTTGGCAGGGACAGGCACCCCAACACCAGGGTAAGACCAAAGACTGACAAGGAAGCATGCTGTGGAGGTTGGGAGAGCCACAGGTGTGGTGGGGCTTCCTCCCTACCCAGTTCTCTCCCATCCCAGGTTGAGCACAGACCAATGTCTGCCCAGCTGATCACACACTGACCTCAGATGGGCCTCTGACTCTGGCTGAGGGCAGTGTTGGAGGCCTCAGATGAGGATTCAGCCTGGGGAAGGAGCTGCTAGAACATCTAAAGAGCGCCTCTCCCTTTATTCCTCTGGAAATGGGGAGAGACTAGTAGACAGGAGGAAGAGAGGTCACCAGGAAAGGGTGGAAGGCCTGGTGGGGTGGTCAGACCTCAGAGGAGGTGCCCAGGACTCATGCTGGGAGAGAAGGGGTTAAGGCAGCAAGGGGGGCAGCCTATGGCAGGAGGACACACCTGTGCGCAGGGCGGCAGGCGGGGCCCAGGTGAGGCGCCTGAGCTGCACAGCAGGTGGAGAAGGAAGAGGAAGAGTGGAGGCTAGGAAGGCTCGAGGCTGTTGAATCCCAGGTCCTAGGCGCTCCTTCCTGCCCTCTGCACCACTCTGGGGGACAGGAGGGCCTGGTGACAGGTAAAGGCCACTCATCACATCACGGAGTTCTGGGGCTGAACTAGGAACTGTAGCTGGGGGTGATGAGGGCGGGTGAATCGGTGTGAGTTGGGGGAAGGGACGGGCTGTGGCGGGGCATTCGGAGAGGGCTCAGAGGCGGACAGCAGGGGTGGGGTGGGAGCTGCTGAAGCTGAGTTTGGGTCTCTGTCATGAGCAGCTAAGGGTGGGGCTGATGGTGGGCTGCAGAGCTCACCCGGAAGTGTCCCAAAGGACGTGGAGGTTGGGGGATGGGAGCTAGGGATCGGCGTTTCTCCACTGGGTGCTTGGGTTAGGCCAGGCCAGTCCCTGAGGTGGACCGGCTGGGTAGGGGCCCTCGTCTTACCCAGCAGTGTTTGGGTGCTGGTTGGGATTCTCTAATACTGCCGGGTAATGATGGAGGCCCCTGACCCTGTGTCAGCGCCATCCATTGCGTCAGGCTCCCCACTCCTCTACTACCCTGAAAGCCCCTTGTCCTGAATTGAGGGTGCTGCAGAAGTGGCTCTCTCTTGGCTGGTTGCCCACTGGAGGAACACACTGGCCCCAGCCCCTCCTCCAACCTGGTGTGATTTGTCATCTGGCTGATCCAGAACCTGAAGTTGACCTTGGCCTTGGGATTGTCTCCTACCAGCTCAAAGCCTCAGCCAGCCAGCAGCTGAGTTCCCTGTAGCACCTGGTCAGCTGTAGTTTGGTTTCATGTTGGTGGGCTCTGGGTCCATCTTCCAGTGCAGTGTTGGATGGTCTAAGTATGAAGCTCCTAACACTGTCTGGTAAAGATGGCCCCCGGGTCAGTTCCCTCAGCAGTGACCTTCAGGGGCCCTGGAGGCCTCAGGACCAACAATCTCTGACCTTCTGCACAGGCCGTTTGTGTGAATCACTAGGAAAAAAAGGGAACAACGGGAAAGAGACAAAATGGCTGCCTCCCTAACAGCAGCAAGGTTTGGAAACATACTTGGTCTCTAGGTGCCTTGTTTTCTCACCCTGGGAACAAGAGTGCCGATGGGAAACAGGTAAAATCCTGGTCCAGTCCCTTGGCCTGTCAGTCTCAGGATCCCTACGGCTGAGGAGAGATCAAGCTACTTCCTTCAAGAAGCTGAGGTGGAAGACTTGCTACATCTTGTAGTCCTGTTAAGACCGCCCCCCCCCCGCCCCCGCCGTGCATCCGGTACCCTGTGTTTTGTCTTCCGGTTCCATATATTCCTTATCTCCCCAGAAGGAAATAAGATGGCCAAGGGTCGTAGTGAGCTGCAGGTATTAAGCAATGACTTAAAATTTCCCAGTAGAGATTCAGTGTCTTATCTATGGACTGAAAATAGGTTCCAGTCTGGTTGGGCTGTGGGGGTGGGAAGCCCATCTCCACAGGGAGAACCTTTCCTGCAAATAGCTCATTACACCTGGTGACTGAGAAACAAAGTGCGGATAGTCCACTGGGCTTTGGAACACTCAAGTCCCTCAGTACCACACATGATCTCCCCACAGCTCTACGGAAGCTGGTTACCAAGGAAGCGGCTCCCGTTGGGGTCATCAGATTTTTAGTCTGGCTCAGCAAAGCCACAGCTCCTCCAGCCTTAAAAAAGGAGATGCTAGTAAATAAGCAGGTTCACTTGTAGAAGAGGAGGGTGGGGTAAAGGGTGCCCAGTGGGGCTTTTGGCTCTCAGGCCTGCTGCTCCCAGCTTTTTTTTTTTTTTTTTTTTTGGGACCCCAGGTGTGTCCAGGCAAGACTTTTGCGCCCTCTGCTGGCCGAGACATAGAGCGCATGCGTGACCAAATACCTGTGTGCTTCCCACCTAACCCATTCAGGTGTAAGGCCTCTGCTTCGGTTTTAGTAATAAAAATTTATTGAGAATTCCTGGGATGGTGGTTCTTTCCTCCCACTCTGAGGGAGGGAACAGCATTGTAGGAAATTACTGAGAAATCACACATGGACCCAACCCCCAAGCCATTCTCTCCAAAAGGGTTGGTCTTCGGTCTTCCTTAATCCAAGAGGGCAAGTGCTGAGGGACCATCACATGATACTGGGGTCGGGAGGGGTGTGCCAGAGATTCCCCCATCCTGCTGGATCCTCAAAAACTGGAGACAAAACCCATCCACTTCTCTGGGGGTGGAGTTTCTGATGATCACATTCATTTCTTACCCTTGATGAGGCTGTCACTAAAGAACAAAGGGATGGATCCAATGGATGTTATTTGGGATATAACGGTGAGGTGCAGAACACCCAAGGCCATTTCTTCCTCCCCAAAGGTCTTTTAGGAGGGAGGTGAGAAAGGGAAGAGGTGGGGCAGGAGGTGGGTTCAAGTGAGCAAGGGCAGAGCCACACTTACCTTCCTCTGTAGCCAGGACATCATGAAATGAACCGGAAACAAAGAGAAACACATGTGACTTGACAGCTTTAGGCCCTAGAGGCTCTAGACCCTCCTCTGCTCCCATGTAAAGATGACGAATGGGGTGGAGGCTAAGAGACTTATCTTGGCCCTTATTTCTGCTGCTCCAACATGCTTCCATGCACTGGACCTGCAGTGTGTGGGTTCTCAAGCGAGAACACTAAACATTTTTTGCTTAAATATTTATAATGAAAGTCTCTTTACATTAAAAATAAGATACTATTTTATCTCATAAAGCCAATCCTGGGGCAATGTAGGAACTGTCAGCCACCCACCCACTTTTCTGACTTTGGTTCAGAAGCGGTCAAGGGTCCGATGAGTAACAAGTACATGGGAGGAGATGTAGGTGCCCTGTTCTCTACACAGCACCACTTCTTACCGGGTAAAGCTTTCATCCTGGAGATTCAGCACAAGGTTGTCAGCTGTGAGATAGATGCGGTTCTGTGATGTGGCAATCTGCAGGGGTAGGGAGGGAGACACTTGTGTTAGCACGGGCCTCAAGTCTCACCCTGTGATTCAGTAACCACCCAGTGAAAGACAGCAATGAACAAGACAGGTTCCTGATCTGGTACAAGGATCCAGAGCTGAGCAGCGTTGCTCTCATCAACCCTAACAGTCACACAAACACAAAGCGGGGGTGGGGTGATGCACTGGAGGAGTCACTCCAGGGGGAAAGGCTCCCTTAAGGAGGTAGTTTAAGTAGACACCCAAATAAACCAGACTCATTCCACTTTGACTATGCAACTGAATACTTTCATCCTAAATGGGCAGCCCTGAGAAGAGTGGGTCTTCCTACTCACTGTCTTGGAGATGTTTTGGGCAGCCCGGATCTTTCGGAGCTTGATGTAGCCGGGATTCTTGCTGAGGGCTTCTCCAAGGTAAGCAGGGCAGAGTTAAGGGTCCACACAGGCCAGGCCCCACCTGTCACAACAATCCCCCACCAGAGCCCTCTGGGCTGTCAGATGCAAGGTTGTGCTCACATAGCTCATGCCTAACCACACTTTGGCCACCCCCTGTGGGCCTCCCTATAGGGTGCTGTCAGGAACTGTGGTGACAGCAGACATGAAGGCAAGGCCAGCAGTGCTATTGATCTGGCCTTACAGCAGGAAGCCAGTCCTTAGGCACCCCCACCAAGATTTCAGATCCCACCTACCCCCTCCCCCAGAAGCCAAGGGTCAGCAGGCAGAGTCGCATTCGCCTTAGTTTCATCAGCCAGCCCATGAGGAAGGATGGAAAACAGGGTGCCACAGGGGCTGGATCCAGCACTCTCTAGCAGAAGGATATCATCTTGGCGGCCTCAGCCTCCCCCTCAGCCTGCACGATCTTCTGCCGCTGTTCCTGCTTAGCTTTTTCCACCAAGAATTGGGCTCTCTGGGCTTCCTGCTGGGCTGTGATGGGAAGCGAGTGGGATTACAGCTGTGAAGGGACAGGAACCCCACATGCAACTCCCGCCTCCAGAAGCCCACCTCTTGGGACTTACCCACTTGTTTGGCTTCTACAGCAGCTGTGTACTCCCGGCTGAAGCTTAGCTCTGTGATAGCTACATCATCCAGGATAAGGCTGAAGTCCTTGGCTCGCTCTGTAAGCTCCCTTCGGATCAACAGGGACACCTGAGGGCAAGGGTGGGGAGGGGAAGGGAAGGGTGGTTTGAGGGAATCAGAACTGGAAGGAAGGTGATACTGCTGTGACCATCTGACAACCAGATTTCACTGGTACAGCAGGAAACTCACCAACTCCTTGCTCTACAAATATTCACTACAAATGACTTGGTTCAGTCTTTTCACATGATAGACAGCACTGGAAAGGTAGCACGACTGCCCCATTCCACACTGACCCCTAATCTTCTGTTCTCTTCAATGCAATATACATCTCCTTAGCTTCCTGACAAGCAAGGAAGGAACGGCTTTGAGGAAGAGATGTAGGTAAGTTTAGTCTGTCATGGCTTCCTCCTAACACTGCTATCACTTTCTAGAGTTGCTTATTTCCCCCAGTGGCCATCATTACAGCCTTTCCATGTAAATGGAACAAGAGTTAAGTTCCTTTTCTTGTAAGCAGGGGCTATTTAGTCAAGGATAACCCTGAACTTCTGATCCTCTCGCCCTTACCTCCTGAGTGCTGGGATTATAGGCACATGCCACACCTGGTTTATGCAGTGCTTGGGATCGAACCCGGGGCTTTGTGCATGCTAGGCAAGTATTCGCCAAATTGATATACTCCCAACCCCTGACAATTCTTTTCTAATGTCTTTCGTAGCCCTTAGGACCCTGGACTGAGGAGAGAAATGCTGTTACTACGCAGAAACTCAGACCTGGGCTCGCTGGGTAATCAGCTGCGAGGCATTGAACTTGGCTACAACACTCTTGAGCACCTCGTTGACAATGGATGGCAGCACTCGTTCCTCGTAGTCTAGCCCTAGACGCTGGTACATGCTAGGGAGCTCCTGGGCATTGGGTCGAGACAGCACACGCAGGGAGATGTTCACCATCTGCAGGTCTGAGGGAGAGGTCCAGGAGTGGCTGGTTAAGGTCAAGTCTCCCTCCCCAAACATTGTCTCCTCTATGATTATCAATGCTGTACAGCCTAGCACTCCTCTGGGAAGAAGACACAATCATGTTGACAAGGAAGATGTAACTGCACAGGTGAAACGAATCCTTGCCCACTGTGAAGTCCTCTTGCCCTGCACACCCTCTATCAGTACAGCTGACCCCTATTTTTGCCACCGGACTTAGTGTAACCTCTAAGGTACGCTCTACCCCGAAGCACCACAACCACCTGTCTCCCCACTAGTCTGTAAGAACTTGAGAACCAGGTCTTGTGACTTTTTATTCCCAAGGTCTACGGCTTAATGAATAAACAACACACATTAAAATAGCACAAAGAAGCACATTACTGCGAACTACTTGCCTCTGTGTACATGTGAATGAGGCAGAAGCCTGAGGAATCTCAAAGGCAGGGCTTCTAAGTATGGTCTACAAGGAAAGAACTAGTGACGAGTGGGGACAATTTCTCCAGGGCAAGGTGTACTGTGGATGTAATCAACAAGTCAAACAAAAGAAAAATGCTTTAAAACAAGGCTTTGATCTAGGCAGCAATTGAGACTAAAAAGGAAGTCCAATGTCTCCTTCAGTTTACACCAGGCAGTAGAGACGGTTAATAAAAACGTGCAAGCATACGGGGTTCTGGAATACACTGCTTTAACCCAGGAGGCTCTTGAAGATGTAGAAAGCAAGGCCTAGGAGACTCACACTACCACCTTCCGGACCTTGCCAGGCTCATTTGTTTACTTTAGGTTCCCATCTTCCATGCAGTTTTCAATTGCCTTTACTTACCTTTGGAGCCTGTGGGTGAGGAGATTTTTCGGGGTCTGGCCCGAATGTCATAGATGATGGGGTACTGGAACCAGGGGATCCTGAAAAGGAGAGGTCAGAGAGGAAATGGAAAACTGGTTTCATTGGCTTTGAAGGTTTCCCCTCATCACGTTTTAGGGCCTGCTCCTCCCCACGACCACAGACAAGGAGATCCTCTGTTCCCTATGGAGAATTTACGCACTGCAAGAGTTTTGGAGCAGCACCGAATCCTGATTTAAGTCTAGCTACAGCCATGGGACGGTCAAGGGTGAAGGCTCAGGGCCAGTTTGCTCTGCCCGCCATTACCTGAAGTGAAGGCCCTCGGCCAGGATGGTGTCCTGCTGCACGCCACCGATCCGATTAAAAAAGATGGCTCTGTGACCGCCTTCCACTGTGGGGAGAGGGTTGGGGATCAGGCCAAATTGCTGCTCAGGGTGCTGCTAGCCTCAGATGAGACAGGGGATGCGGGGGTAGGCCAGCGCGGACAGCGGGCGAGGCAGGACAGTGGCTCTGGGGACCGCGGAGTTTGGCCAGCGGAGGAGGTTGCTCACCCGTGAACACGGATTCGCGGACGCCATAGGCCACGGCACCTGCTCCCAACAGGAGCTTCAGCGCCGTGCCCATGCCCCGAGGCCCAGCGGGCAGGCGTCCTGCCAAGTCCTTCAGGTTCTGGGCCATGTCTGATCCTACCGAAGGCGGCGGCACCGGAGGTCAGGAGGGGGTGCCCGCCGCTTCTACCCCACTCCAGGTTGGAGACCTCGCCCTGCACACGAGGGTTGGCTGGGCCGGAGGGCTCGCGGGAGAAAGGGCACCGGAAGTGTGCTTCTTTCTCAACCCTCCCCCATTCGCTAGGCGCATCTGAACTTCGCGCACAGGAATGGCGTCTCCGGAAGTCCCACCCCTTTCTAGAGCTGTGCTCTCCCAGGGAGGCTACGGTAGCTCAGGACGGCAAGCCATCGCCATTTCCAATCTCCCTCTTTCAAAATGGTAGCAGGAAGTTTGCCATGAGGACGAGCGCGAGGTTCTGACTTCAGGACGTCAGCGCGGTTTCCGGTCTGCTTACAAGATGGCTGCGCCCAGTGGTGGATTCCAACCTCGTGAGCGGCGGGAACAGGACTGGGAGACTGCGGCCCCAAAGAGGCCCCGGCTTGGGGCAGGAAGCAAGAGCGGAGGCCGGAGGCTCATTGTGGTGCTGGAAGGGGCTAGTCTGGAGACGGTCAAGGTAGTTTGGAACAGAAAGTGTGGAATTAGTAAATGCATGGGATGCTGTCCTGCTGGGGTAATGGGCACGGAATGGAGAAAGCTGAGCAGTGAATCTTGCTTTTGAAGGATGACCTAGTTGCCCGTGTCTTGCTTTGACATCCTGGGTTGGCAATGTTTCCGTTTCCTCTTCTGTGACTCTCGTCTCCTTTCATTTGATGTATCAGTATTCTGTGACAGAAACATCATGTAAAGTAAGTGGGAAAGTGTGTCTATAGGGGCCTCTCATATCCCAAGACAAATGAGAAAGGTAGTTACCTTATTCTCTGGGTAGTTGCCCAGCCTTTATTGCTAAAGATGAGCTACCCTGCATTAAAACCTTGTGCAGTGTTTTCATTCCTTCTTTCTTGTGTCTTACCTTTCAGATAAAATTATTCAAATGAGTATCAGGTTCGAAAGTTTTAAGTCAGAACTGGATTTCCTTTTTTTTTTTCCCCCTCCCTGAGAAAGGGGTCTCACTATGTAGACCACGCTGGTCTGGAACTCAGAGATCCTCGTCTCTTGCTGGGAGCGCTGGTAATTAAACACATGTGCCTCCAAACCTGGTTGCCTATTAACTCTTGAGTGTTAAGTTTGACTTCAGGCTAGCAATCCCATAACTAATTTGCAAGTGTGTAAATCTTGCCTGTGTCAGTACGGTTTGAGAATGTAGACTCTAACTGTCTGGGTTCAAGTCCTTCCACATACTAGTTTTGTGATCATAGGCAGTAAGTTCACTTATTGCAATGGTTGGAAGGATTAAAGAAGTTACTATGTATAAAGTGTTAGAATAATGTTTGGTACTCAGATTAATTTTACAGGTTACTTAATATTGAAGTTAAGTTTCAACTTAACATTAAGTTGAAAGGGGGACTGGAGAGATAGTTCAGTGATTAGAAGGCTCTTGCTGCCCTTACAGGGGATCCAGCTTCAGTTGTGGTGACCACCATCTGGAACTCGTTTCAGGGGCTCTGACACCCTCTTCTGGCCTCCAAGGACACTGTATGCATGTGGTGCACTTTCTTGCAGGCTAAACACTCATACACATAAAATAAGCGTTAACAGAATATAAAAAAAGAAGTTGAAGATTATGGCCAATTAAAATTTCTAGAGCATACTCTAGAATTTCAGCCCAAGCTGCCACCAGTGTCATTTAAAAGGCGATAGAGAAATTCATAGCTGGTTGAAATTTTCATTGGACTGTATTGATACCTGTTTTCTTTTTTACTGGGGCTTAAACCCAGACCCTTGAACATACGAAGCTAGTATTCTCCCACTGAGTTATAGCTCAGCACTTTTTTTTTTTTTTTGGTTTTTTTGAAACAGGGTCTCCCTGTAGCCCCAACTGTCCTGGAACTCACTATGTAGATCAGGCTGGCCTCGAACTCACAGAGATCCACCTGCCTCTGCCTCCCAAGTGTTTTTTTTTATTTATTTATTTATTTATTTATTTATTTATTTATTTATTTATTTATTCTGGACTCAGGGAGGTTTCTCTGTAGCCTCAGTTGGCCTGGAACTCACTATGTAGACCAGCCTGGCTTCCATATAGAGAGCCACCTGCCTCTGGAGTGTTGGGATTAAAAGTGTGTCATTATCCCAGATTTGTAGACTTTTTAAATTTTGTTTTTTTAAAAATAATTTTGTGTATATTGCACTGTTAAGTGCACTTGTATTGTGCACTGCCCAAGGAGGCCAGAAGAGGGTGTAAGATCCCCTTGGAACTGGAATTATGGACAGTTGTTAGCTGGCCATGTGGTTCCTGGAAATCAAACCTGGGTCCTCTGCAAGAAAGAGCAGTCAGTGTTCATAACTGCTGAGCTCTCTCCAGCTCCAGTTTGTAGACTTTTAAATGGACAATTCTAATGTCCCTTGTGACTTGAGATTGCAGATGGCAAAAGAGATGAGAATCTAGTCCTTATATGGTATACATAGAGTTGTCTGAATCTTTCTCAGACATCATGCTCTTCTTATACTAGAACAGTTGGCTTTTTGCTTGATCTGTGAGAATTCTCCAGGTGACAAGGCAATTTCAGATTATCAACCCCGTCCTTCAGTTGCCTCCATTTTATTCCAAATTTTTTTTTTGGTTTCTTTGAGACAGGGTTTTCCTATAGCCTCAGCTGGCCTGGAACTCACTATGTAGACCAGGCTGGCTAGCCTCAAACTCACAGTGATCTGCCTGCCTCTCCCTCCAAGTGCTGGGATTAAAGGTGTGCACTACCACACCCAGCTTTTTTTTTTTTTTTTTAAAGACAGGGTCTTCCTGTAGCCCAGCTGGCCTGGAATTCTCTGTGTAGACCAGGCTGGCCTTGATCTCAGATCTGTCTGCCTCTTGAGTGCTGGGACTAAAGCTGTGTGCTACCATGCCTGGCTTTCTTCACGTTTCTGCTTTATTTTGAAGTGCTAGGGATTGAACCCAGGACCAGCAAATGGCAGGCACAACTCCACCATTTTTCTTGGTGCTTTACTTATACCAGTGTTTTTTTTTTTTTTAAAAATTAAATCTATTTGAGGCAAGCTGTCACTCTTGCCCGTGATAACCTGGAACTTATTCCATAGCCCAGGCTGGCTGGCCTCAAACTCATACTGATCCTCTGTCAGCCTTCAGAGTGTTGAGATTATAGGCATGAACCACAATGCCTGGCCACGGGTCTTGTTTGAGACAGGTCTTGCCAGAGTTTCAGTTGGCACTGACTCATCGTCCTGCTGCAGCCTCCCACAGGTTGCACCACCACACCTGACTTTATCATTAGAATTTTCTTATTTTTTGGTGCCTGTTTGTCTTAAACAGACTGAGGATAGCATGTATGTATTTTTTTCTCAGTACATACATATTGCTCACGTATTAACCCTTGTTCACAAACTACTGATTTTAAAACCTTTGTGATTGTGCCTGATCACCACAGGTCTTAAAAATGAAATTATGTATCAGTTACAGGTTACCCAATTCCTCCCTTTCCCCTGTGAGATGAGTTACTTTGTGTGTAAATGTCATATAGCAATCCCTGAAAAGCCTTTGACCCCCCACTTCCAGTATTTCCAAGTTAGGTCTAGAGTGGGCTTAAGAATGTCTGTGGAACAGATTTCCTGATGATGGTGTTTGTTCAGGGACTACACTTTGAGAACTACTGGGCTAGATAATAGAACACTGCTCTGATCATCTTCTCTGTTCTCCAGGTAGGGAAGACATACGAGCTCCTCAACTGTGACAAGCACAAGTCTATGTTGTTGAAGAATGGACGGGACCCTGGGGAAGTCAGACCAGACATAGCCCACCAGGTACTTCAGGAACAGAGCTGTTGACTCTACAGAAGTCAGCCAAACACTGCTTCTCTTAAGGCTTCACTATGCCTTGCCTTCTCCCTTCCTCAGAGCTTGCTCATGCTGATGGACAGTCCCCTGAACCGAGCTGGCTTGCTACAGGTTTATATACACACAAAGAAGAATGTGTTGATTGAAGTGAACCCCCAGACTCGAATTCCTAGAACCTTTGACCGCTTTTGTGGCCTCATGGGTAAGAAGGCTTGGAACATCAGTTCTGAATAAACTTGGCAAAGAAGAAAAAAAATTAAATGTTGAATCCTTCGGTTGGGAGTGACATGGCCGCCAGGACTGATCCCTCTATTATTTTTCCATGTGCACGGGAATTAAGCTCTATTGTTCTGGTCAAGTAATAAAGCGAGTCTGAGCCTGTCACAGTATTAGTGACATTACACTTGACAAGTGTTTGCTTCCAGCATTTTAAAGAGTATAGTCTGGAGGTAAAGGACACAGAACCCATTTTTACTTCTGGGTTTTCTGGTTAGCTCACTGGGTAGAAGAGTGTAGTCTCTGCCCACCTCTGAACTCTTTTTATTTTTTCCCTCTTCCTAGTTCAGCTTTTACACAAACTCAGTGTTCGAGCAGCTGATGGCCCCCAGAAGCTTTTGAAGGTGAGGTGTTGAAGCCTATACTTGTAGGGTTCTGGGTCTCTTTCTGGGACTGATTTTTCTTTGTTTCTTTAGGTAATTAAGAATCCAGTGTCTGACCACTTCCCAGTTGGTTGTATGAAAATTGGAACTTCCTTTTCCATCCCACTCGTCAGTGATGTGCGAGAGTTGGTGCCCAGCAGCGACCCTATTGTTTTTGTGGTGGGGGCTTTTGCCCACGGCAAGGTACAGTCCGGGCTCCACCCTTAGATTCTTCAGAGAGCCGAAGCTCAGTGCAGAATTCCATGAGCAGTTAGCATTGTGATAATCCTTGTAAATTTAATAAACTGGGAAATATAGGGTATGAAAGAAACAAGTGGTAGTGGCATTCCTGCCCCAGCATGCATCCTGTGATAGACAGAGCTACGCTTTTCAGTCAGTGGAAATTTGAGTTTAAGCTGCACCACCACTGAAACATTACTCAGCCATGCTTTACTGCCCTGACCAGACCGTTTCTCTTTAGGTTGATGTCGAGTACACAGAGAAGATGGTGTCCATGAGTAACTACCCCCTCTCTGCTGCCCTAACGTGCGCCAAACTTACCACAGCCTTTGAAGAAGTATGGGGGGTCATCTGACAACAGCAGAGCCTGGTTCTGAAACAAAGGACTCTTGGCATTATGCCCGAGGACTCTGGCTGCCGGAAGATGCTCTTCCTCTACCAAGACTTTGGAGTCTAGGGAAACCAAACACTGTATATTTATTTTTCATTTGTCCTATATTGTTTTTTGCAAACAATACACGTAGCAGTACATGGTGGTATAAACTGTTTCTAGGATCAGGGTCAGGTATGAGGCTGAGTTTGTGGTTCTAGTCCTTTGAAGATAGCCTTTGGTTCCGGATTTCCTAGATTCTTGTGCTCTAAAGGAGGGACCCTGATGACCTCAGCTTACAGAGAACCATACAAGAAAAATAGTCAGGGATGCCAGCAGTGAAAAACCAAACAAACAGAAGTGATTTTATATGGTATAGTTTCAAGATAGAAAAAGTGGAGCAGGCAGGGCCTTGTACCCGTCCTTCCCCCCCATGGGGGGGGTGGCGGGATCGGCACATATACAATCGTAATAGATTGGCAGAAGAAGAACACAACAGATTCCTGGCTAGAGGGAAGAGATAAGGCAACGTGCATGGGGGAGTCCCAAGGGGGCACAGCCCCTTTGCTCCTCCCACAAGAGCTTCCCCTTTGGCCCAGTGAAGACGGTGGCAGCAGAGGCCCAGCTGGGAGCACTGCAGCTTCCAGCTCCTGGCGTCTCTGTCCTCTGCTCTGGGTGCGGAGTGCTGTGGAAAGGGGGACAAGTAGTTTCTGCACCAGTCCTGCTTGAGGCCACCTGTAAGGCAAGGCATGTGGTTGGAAGGCTGACCAGAGTGGCACCTAGTCCCGTCTGTGGCCCTGGCAGCTTCTTCCTGGCAAGTTAGCCAGTGCCCCAGTGTATAAGCTATACTGAAATGTACCCCCAATTTTCTATGCCTCTTTCCCCATAGTCTATGGTCCTGTAGCATGTAGACCATTTACTTACCCTGGAAGTAGATTATTCCTTCTTTTTTAACTTCTCTTTCCTTGGCACCATTGCTTTGTGAATATAAGGCAATGTGACTAGTAGGCTCAAGAAGAAGATGTGTCCAAGAAAGTAGATGGATTGATAGACCTGTGGAAAGACAGGCCACCAATGTGGAACGTGAGGTATGGGCTGTCCTTTGCTACTGTGGTTCTGGTGCCTCCCTGGCAGCCCTGCAAGCAGCTCTTCACTTACCTTAAGCCATTTGTCCCATGTGAAGAGGCAGAAGGCAGTCATGGAGTAACCCATGAAAAGCCAGTGGATGGTCTGTTGCACCAAGTAGTAGAAGGGCTGTAGGGCAGTGATGGAGGCTAGGCTGCTCAGGGCTGGGCTCTCTTGAATTAGGCTGGCAGCCTAGGAGGGAGAGAAGTCATCAGTGTCTTGTTCCCCTTCTCCCCCCCTTCGACCTACCACTCTCGAGTCCTACCTGCTTTTCCACAATAACAATTAGGAATTCCATCTGGAAGCAAATCAGGTATCCTGAGTGTAGGCCATGCCAGAGGGCCAAGAACAGCAAGGAGAGACCCTGTGATAATTCTTTACTTCCAAGGAACTTGAGGCGTTTGAAGATGTAACTAGAGAAAAAGTGGGTAAGGGATGAACATTAGACTGACCCCTTGTATTTCTACCGTCCTGCCTCTGGGTCTGCCCTGAGTGGTATGCTGGTGGCTCCCACTTGTGACCACTGAGGGAACCGGAAGCAGTGTTGATAGGGCAGCATGAGATGGAGGAAGGTGTCTGGTGTTGACACAGTAGAGATGCCAGGCTTAGTGGGGTGAATGTAGTGAGCCGCTTTTTTCAGCAAATGAAGCTGAGCACCTACTAAATGCCTGAGACCAGAGGAGTGTGGTAAAAGGGCAGGTTAATCTTGGGCTTAAACTCTAGTGAGGAAAAGTGAGTAATGGCTACAGACAGGATCACAATGAAGAAGATAAATAGCACAACTGGGTTAGGGAGCCTGGGCTTTGGGTATTTTCATAGAATCTTTTGGGTGGGTCTGGGTGAGGGACAAAAGCCTATCTGAGCTGGGTGTGGTGGCACGTGCTTTTAATCCCAGCACTTGGGAGGCAGAGGTAGGCAGATCTCTAGAAGGAGTTCAAGGCCAACGTGGTCTACACAGTGAGTTCCAGGACAGCTGGGGCTACAGGGAGACCCTGTCTCAAAAAGACAAAAAAAAAAAACAAAACCAAAAACAAAACCAAAAACCTGAGAGTGACAAGCAGGGAACACTGGCAGGTGACAAAAGGTCCCTGCTCCCAGTCTACTGCAAGGAAGGAGCTCGGGCCCAGGCCTCAGTTGCTTACCGGGCCACCCAGGTGTTGGTGTTGATGTTGAAAGAAGCAATGGTGCCATTGAAGCGAGGAGTTGTTTCAAAGAGCCACACCTTCATGTTGGCACAGGCATCCCACTTCGCTTTCCCATCTTCTCCGAAGCCACTGAAGCCCAGCCCCGACAAAATGCATACTCCTTCCTGAGGGGAGGGACAGCTCAGGGTTCCTGCCACTCCATCCTACTAGCCTCCCCAGCTTGTCTAGATATGACTGTTTCATCTTTCCTACTTACTGTGACCAGCCAACAGGTGACGTATTTGTACAGCACAAATTTGCCCCAGACCAGCATGTACATGCAGCGGAACCAGAAAGGGCGGTTCTTAGAGAAGAGAGCACACGAACATTAGGGATGGCACACGGGCATGAGAGTCCCCTAACAGTTATTGTCAAACTTGTGACTGGCTCCTTTACACCTGTCAATTCCCGATGATACGTACCACAATGGTCTCACCACCTGCCACTACACCCAGCCAGGAGGAGCAAGGCCAACACCCACTTATTTCCTCCTCCCCAAAGCCTGAGCGTTTGTGCAATAAATACAGAGACCTGACATATCCACAGTTGATGCTAATTTTCAAAGAAAACTATCTAGAATGGATGAGGGTGAGCCTTTCAGCTGGACCAGAGCAAAAGCTAACATCTCCCTCTCCCTTGGTTTATCAACTCTGTACAAGCCCCTCAGTGTGTTGGTTAGAAGAAAACAGGCTGCAGAACCAGCAGCTGCTGCACTCCAAGGAGTCACTTGGATGTAATAAAGCGAACCCAAAGCTGTGCCCAGGAAGGCTATTCAGTGAGGGTGATGGTTTTGTCCTGGCCTGGCTGTCACTAAGGCCAAAGCTTACAGATCTAGAGAAAAACTAACATGCCTTTGTAGATGGCACAGCCCATGTCTAGTTACAGGGGTTCTTGCTTGCTCCCTTCTGTGAGGTAGGCAGTCACACTGCTGTGGAATGGGGCAGAAGCTTTGCCCCTGGTGCCAAGTCCGTTTTTTTTTTTTTTTTTTTTGGTGACAACAGCCTTCCTCTTTCCCTCTGGTTAAATCCTTAACTTTCTGTGTTGGCAACCACTCACATCATAGTCTTCAGTAAGGAGATAGTCTTCTGTGATGTGTGGGCTCAGGAGGGTGTAGCCCACTAGGTAGATGAGACCCAGACTCAGGCGCTTGAGAGCAGGTATGGTGCTGGAAAGGAACAAGTGGGGTCACAGACAGCAGAGCCTCGCCCTTCACCCTCTGACCTGCAGTTATGGAAAGGAGTGTTTTAGGGTGTGGCTACTGCAGGGAGTGGTGCCAGGAGCTTTGCTTCTGGAAAAGACAGGTCTATGTGGTTAGCTATTTGCAAACCTACAAACCTCTAAGAGTGGTAGGAAGGGCAGAGGGAACAGTGTTGGGGAGTCTGGTGGGGGTTAACTTTTAGCGCATGCCACAAAGTTCAGAATCTTACCAGGATTCTCAACCTATGGCAGACCTAAAAACCCCATGTAAACAGTAACTACCATTTTCAAGTCTGCTCCTTCTATTGGTTGGACTCGATGCTTAGGGCGACAAATTCCCAGTGAAGGGATTATAGTGGCTTTTGAATCATCTTCTGATGTATATCCATATACATTTTGGTTTGGGGTTTTTGTTTTGAGACAGGGTCTCCCTGTAGCCCGCCAGCTGGGCTGGACTTGCTATGTAGACTAGGCTGGCCTCCATCTCACAGAGATCTGCTTGCCTCTGCCTCCTTAGTTGCTGGGATTAAAGGTGTGCACCACCAGACCTGGCCATATACATTTTTGCATAACTTTTTTTCTTCTGAGACAGGGTCTTCCTATGTAGTCAAGGCTGTCTTGGAACTTGTGATCCTCCTGCGTCTCCCTCCCAAGCGCTGTGACTACAAGGGTCCACCACCATACCTGGCTTTATTTTAGATGAGGAAAGAGGCTTGAAAGGCCATGGCATAACTGGTGGACAAAAATCCTGTGGCATAAAAATGCACTTTTTCATTTGCACTAGGGTCAGCACGAATGGCTAGAAGCAACATAGGCTCAAGAACAGGTGGAGACGTCCGGGCTTGTGTGAGGGGCCAGTGCTAGGCTGGCTTCTGGGAAAGTCACTTCGGAAGTGACTGTACTGGGTGAGATACCTACACAGAGATCTTGACCAGGAGGGGCAATTACCTGTTTGGCATCTTCCCTGGTATGTCAGTCAGCTGTCCCTGCACCAGCTTCATGTAGTGGTTCATTGAGAACTGGGGCCCTACCAAGAAGGCTCCATAGAAGTAGGAGAAGCCAGCAACTTCCAGCAGGGAAGGGACACCCCGTATGGCATATGTCTGTTGCTCAGAGGACAAGGAATTCTATGCCAAGAAGAGAATGCATGGTTCAGGACAGCCTTGAATTGTCCCCCAAGAGCCAGTCTGAGTGTTCCCACCCTGTGCCCTACTGCCTGGGGCTCTTTAGCTTGGTTTCTCTTCAGGAGATGTAAAAGAGTTGCTTCATGTGGAAATGTGCGGGGTAGCTTAGCCAACAGCTGCCTGTTGCTGCTCTGACAAATGCCTGGCATTGATCTCTGGACTTTTGTGCAAGAGCTGAATCCTGGACAAGTTACATTGGTTGGTCCTTGCTCAGCGCTATCTTAAACAGGTATCACATAGGCTAGGGAATGGGGCAGAAGCTTTGCCCCTCGTGCTAAGTCCATTTTTTTTTTGGTGACAACAGCCTTCTTCCTTCCCTCTGGTTAAATCCTTAACTTTCTGCAGAGGAGTGGATACTTACCCAGTCTTTCCCTCCATCATAGTAGTCAATAGCCAAACCTAAGTAGAGAGAGAAGGGGTGGGTAGAGTGGACAGGGAACACTGAGGATGTGGCCTGTGGGCTGAGTATATATACCAGGGGGAGCGTCAGCATGGTTTATGTTGGTCCAGTGGGGAGGGCCCAGCTTAGAGAAGGCAGGCAGTGCCCTAACCACTCACCAATTAGCTTCAGCGTCAGGACACAATGTGGCATTGTCCACTTGATATCGTAGTCACCAGTGGCTGTGTAATAATATCCAGCAAGAAGGTAGGCCTACGAGAGGGGAAGTCTTTATTCCACTGTTACTGCCTTTCTTCTCTTCTGCCCTTCCTCCTCTTCTTTCTAGTGGTCTACGAACTCCAACTCTCAATCCCCCTGTCTCAGCCTCCCAAGTGTGCGCCACCATGCCTGACTTCTTAATTCTCCCCCCTGCTCTGAAATCTGGTGTATTTTTTCATTTTTCCTTTCTCTTGGCCCCATTATTAAAAAACATTAAGTGTGGTGGTATTCGCCTTTAATCCTAGCACTCAGGAGGCAGAGGCAGAAGCAGGTGGACCTCTGTAAGTTGAGGCCAACCTGGTCTACACAATTAGTCCTAGGCCAGCAAGGACTACATAGTGAGATTCTGTATCAAAAAACAAAAGCCAAACAAAATTCCTACAAGCCAAGCCTGGTGGTGTAGACTTATAATCCCAGCACTTGAGAGAGACTGGGGACAGCTTGAGCTACAGAGAGTTTGAGGCTGGCCTGGGTTACCTAGAGAGATCCTGTCACACAAAAAGTTCCCGAAAATGGAGATGCTAAACCTATAATGAAGAGTGACTTGCTCAAGTTTTCTCAGCTAAATGAGACGCACATTTAGATGTTCAGTTTTTTAGCTCATTCTAAATTGGTTTTCTGCCTTACCTTTAAGTGACTTCCCTCATGGTCAGCTGGGCTAACCCTGGTGAGAACCAAGGAACCTTGATGGCACAGTCCTGAGGCAAGTAATGAGTTACCATTACAATGTGCCTAGGGCCTGTGATAAGTGACCTACCAAAAGTCAGACTATTTTGGGAGGAGGGATTACAAGTTAGGTCTCCAGGTCACTCCTTTGCTACGCTACCACCCCCTGCCTCATCCCCCCACCCTTTGCTGTCAGATGCACCCTGAACTGTTAAAAGTATTTACCATCTGGAAGCAAAAGGTAGTGAAAATGGTGGTGGCGGTGCGGCCCATGAGTCGCAGGATGAGGAACTGAAGCACAATGCACAGCAGGGAGTGGTAGAACTGGGGTCCTGTGTGCAGAGAAGAGGAATTTAGGCCGACCTTCTGGGCTCCCATCGTTCCTGAGATCTCCAACCACAAAAAACAACATAACCAGAAAACCTGGGGGCTGGGTGATATGGCTCAGTTGGTAGAGTGCTTGTATAGCAGGTCAGAAGCCCTGAGTAAATTCAAGGTCATCTTTGATTATACAGTTCAAGGTGTGATTGCATACGAGATTCTATCTAAAAAAAACAAAACAAAAACGAAAAACCCTAAAGAAACTTTGGTATTGGAATCTTTAAAAAAATGCATTTATTTCTCTGTGGGTGTGCATGGTGCACATGTGGAAGTCAGAGGACAACTTGAGGAAGCTGGCTTTCTTCTTCCACCATGTGGGTATCGGGGATTGAACTCACATCATCAGGTTTGGCAGAAAGGCCAACCTGGTAAACCTTCCCACCGGCCCTGGTATTGGAAGCGTTTTTTCAGGCTTTAGAGGAAGGAATGAAGATTAACTATATAGGTACACAGACTATCAGGGCGTCATTGCAATTCTGAAAGGACAAACTGAGAAATGACCTTGCCTGGATCTGTCATTGGGGCATAGCAGAAAACCTGGTACTTGTCGGTTGGCAGGTATGACAAGGTTAACTACCTTAAAATGTTTTTATTTATCAGTTAAAATATTTTTATGGTGTTGTGGATGGAATCCAGAGGCTTGTGTGTGCTAGGTATACATTCTGCAACCGAGTCTCACCTTCAGCCCCCAAGTTGATCTCCTTCTCCTCCGATTATGATGCTAGCATTGAACACAAGGCTTTGTGCATGCTAGGCAAGCGCTCCTTCACTGAGCTACATTCTCAATTCTCCTAATTAAGAAACGTTTTAAAACTTTTTTTTACATTTATTTATGTATGTATTTATTTATCTCTGTGTGTGTGCTCGGGTGCACGCGATATTTGTGCATATGCTCATGGCACAGCACTTGTGTGGAGATCAGAAGCCAACTTTCAGGAGCTGGTTCTCTCCTTCCACCGTGTGAGTACTAGGGATCAAACTTAGGTCGTCAGGCTAGGTGGCAAGCACCTTTACCCACTGAGTTACCTTACCAGCCCCTAAATTAATTTTTAACTGGTACATAAATATGTAAAAATTGCTAGGTGTTGTGGTGCCCACCTTTAATCCCAACACTTAGGAGGCAGAGGCAAGAGGATCTCTGTGAGATTGAGTTCCATGCCAGCTGGGGTTACAGGTAGACCGGGTTTCAAAACCCCCCAAAAGTAAAAAAATACATATTTATGGCATACTATGTAATGTTTTGATACACATATACATTATTTTGAATTGTTTAATATATTGTTCTTAAAAATATTTTTTAAAATATATACTTAAAAATATTTATATGTGTGGCTGTGTGGGTGTATGCCACATGTATGTGGGTGTATGCCACATGTGTATGGGTGGTCCCAGAGGCCAGAAGGTGGCACTGGATCCCCTGGTTGTGAACTGCCTAACATAGGTGTTGGGAACTGAACTCAGGTCCTCTGGAAGAGCAGCAAGTGCTCTTAACCACTGAGCTGTCTCTCCAGCCCCCCAAAATATTTTTATCAGCAGGGGACTGTAAAAAGAATGGATGAAAAATTAAACTGTATTCCTGTTGATTCAACCCTTTCTTTGTTAAGCACTGGAACTTTGTAAGAATTAAAACTTGCCAATTCATTAATATCTTTCAAGGTAATTTTGTTCAAAGTCTGTTCCTTCCCAGGGTCCTTCTTATCACAGTGTCCCACTCACTGCTCAATTCACTCACTTACCAAAGTTAAAATAAGCAATGGAGAGGCCTGTAAAAGCATGGAAGAGATGGATGAGGTAGCTGTCCTTGTAGAAAAGGTAATGCCGATAAAACAAAGCCAAGGGGTAACCTAGATGAGGAGAAAGAGGATGAGGTTACTTGTGCTTGGTGCCATCCTGATATAGTTCTGGAAGTTTATATGGCATAAAACAGGTTAGAGAAGAAAAGGAACATTTATTATTATTATTATTATATTATTATTGTGTGTGATGTATACCTGTTGGTATACTTTTGCCATGGCACATGGGTAGGTTAAATGGCAACTTTGTGGAAACTTTCCTACCCTAAGTGGGATTCAGGGATTAAACTGAGGTAATCAGGCTTGGGTGGCAAGTGTTTTACTCACCGAGCCATCTCACTGGCCCGAGAAAACATGTTTTACATGATGTAATTAATGTAATAGAGAAGACAGTAACAAGTACTCCCACAAATCAAGGTGTTTTTTTGTAAATACAAATTTACAACCACGTGTATTTTTGTTTTGTCTTGTTTTTTGGCCTTTTTGAGACAGGGTCTCCCTATAATCTCAGGTGGCCTGGAACTTGCTATGTAGACTAGGCTGGCCTCAGACTCTATCTGCTTCTGCCTCCCAAGTGCTGGGATTAAAGGTGTGCCGCCATGCCTGACAAGTATTTTTTAATTGAGGTAATATAAAACTGATCCTAGGTATTAGATAAGTATTAAATAAGTACAGCTCTCATTTGTACTTATTAGCTATTGAGGAAACTGTGTGTAGTGTGCACACGTGTAATCTCAGCACTCATGAGGAAGGAGGATCTTGAGTTTATGGCCAGTCTGGGCTCCATGGCAAGACTGTTTCAAGAAAGAAAACATGGGCTCAGTTGGTAGAGTGCTTGCCTAGTATGCCTGAAGCTCTAGGTTTGATCCCCAGAACCACAAGAAACAAGGAATGATGGTGCCTGACTATAATCCCAACACCTGGGTGGCACAATCAAGAGGGTCAGAAGTTCAAGGTCAGGGCTGGGAGAGATGGCTCAGTGCTTAAGAGCACTGGCTGCTCTGGAAGAACTAGAATCAGTTCCCAGCATCCACATGGCAGTTAACAACTTCCTATAACTTCAGTTCCAGAGAATCCAGTGTCCTCTTCTGGCAACTATGGGCATTGCACACAAGTGGTGCACTTACATATGTACAGGCAAAACACACTAAAAAAAGTTCAGTTTAGGGGCTGGAGAGATGGCTCAGTGGTTTAGAGCATTGACTGCTCTTGCAGAGGACCCAGGTTCGATTCCCAGCACCCACATGGCAGCTACGAACCGTCCTTAACTTCAGTTCCAGAGGAATCCAAAGCCTTCTCTGACCTCTGCAGCACTGCACAACACGGGTACACTCACATACATGTAGACAATACACTCATACACATAAAATAAGAATAATAAAATATTAAAAAAAAAAATTCAAAGTCAGGCCAGAAGCAGTGGATCTCTGTGAATTCAAGGTCAGCCTGGTCTAAATAGTGAGCCTAGGCCAGCTGGGGCTACAGGGAGACCCAATAACAAAATCCAAAAGACCAAAACAAAAACAAAAAACATACACAAGGGCTGGGCATGGTGGCACAAGCCTCCAAGCCCAGTCCTTGAAAGACCAAGGACCTTGAATTTGAGGCCAGACTAGGCTATATAGAGACAACTTGCCTAAGCAAAATAACTACACAATTCCTAAAACCAAAGAAGTGAGGATGCCCAATTATGCCCCAGAAACACTATTTTATATTGGTGATCTGTCCTGCTAACACAGTATTATTAGGTTGCTAAGAAGATAGATATGCAGACAGATATTCCTCACATTCTGCAATCTGGGTATTTAACCAAGAAAAAATCTGCTCAGGCACAGTAGAAAATGTCTTTGAAACTCAATTTAGGATATAGTCCAAGGGCCATCACATACACAGCTAAGGGCTGCCCATTTCATCAGGGAGGGTTGATCTGTTTGGTATTCCTATGTGAGAGTGAGCATACTCAGTGATTTTTTACTGCAGACTCACCTTCAAAGTTCTATCACGTGTCTGGCTCATGTGCTTGCACTTGTGTTGGAGAATCAGTCTGCCTAGTTAGTGTCTCTGGAAGGGTCCCTGACTTACACTGTCATTATATACCATTCTTGAGCTGGTCCTGGTTTACAATCTGCTGCATTTTTTGCTTTTAAAATATAAAAGGGGGCTCAGCAGGTAAGAGAGCACTGACTGCTCTTGTAGAAGACACGAGTTTGATTCCCAGTACCCACATGGTCAGTAACAATCATCCTATCTCCAGTTCCAGGGGAATTGATGCCCTCTTTGTGACCTACTCAGGCATTGAATGACACAGGTACACTTACACACATGCAGGCAATACACTCACATACATAAACTAATAAAAAAGATATTTAAAATATAAAAGGCAGGGCCAGAGAGATGGCTGAATGGGTAAGGGGTCTTGCTGCCAAGTCTGATGCCTTAAGTTTGATCCTTGGGACTCACATGATGGAGAGAACCAACTCCTGCAAGCTGTCCTCTGACCTGTACATCACACTGTGGTACATGTGCATGCACACATACAAATAAATAAATATAATAATAAGGGACTTTAAATAGGGGCCCATACATGCTTGTAAGTGCTCACCACTGAGTTACAGGACCAGTCCTCTTTTTTATATTTTAAGTGTTTTGAGACAGGGTCCCAGGAAGTGTTAAGTTAGCCCAGACAGGCCTTAAACTTGTGATCCTCTGCCTTAGCCTCCAGAACAGCCTCATCACCAGACAAGGCTTCAGTTATGTGTTAAATGAGTCCCAGCTGTCCTGGAACTCACTATGTAGACCAGGCTGGCCTTGAACTCAGAGAGATCCACCTGCCTCTGCCTCCCAAGTGCTGGGACTACAGGCGTGCGCCACCACACCTGGCACCTAAGTTTTAACTTTTTAGTAACAGATTTCTGTATATTTTAGGGTAGTAAATGATAAAACTGACTACTAGCTGTATGTATTTTTTGTGTTCACGAAATACCTTTTTCTTAATTTATTAAACAAAGAAAACCCTGCACATAAATGTACTAGCACAGTTCAAATCTCATGTTAAGTCAGCTTTTGTTAATTTCATAAACACACCCCAAGGATTGCAGGTGTATTCACTCATTCCATAAATGTTTATAAAATACCTCCTTTATGGGCTGGAGAGATGGCTCAGCGGTTAAGAGCACTGACTGCTCTTGCAGAGGACCTGGGTTCGATTCCCAGCACCCACATGGTGGCTACGAACCGTCCTTAACTCCAGTTCCAGGGGAATCCGAAGCCCTCTTCTGACCTCCATGGCACAGGTGCACTCAAATACATGCAGGCAATACACTCATACACATAAAATAAAAAAAAATAAATAAAATATTAAAAAAACAAAAAGAAAAACCCAAAACCTCCTTTATGGCACGTATTCTGTTTACAGAACACCCGTTGAGAGGGTGGCTCATGATGTTTTCTCATTGGCTGAGATGGCATGATATGGTATTACTAACTCATGGGAGAGGGAGGCATCAATGACCCTTTCAGAGTCATAGATGATCAAGCAAAGAAACAAGATCAATCTTAGGGGTTTCAGGTGAGCAGAAATCTGGCAAGGAAAGAACAAGTTGGCAAGCAAGCACCGCTAAGAACCAGGGTGCAAGTCTGTAATCCCAGCACTCAGGAAGCTGAGGCAGGAGGATCATCAAGAATTCCAGGGGCTGGAGAGATGGTAGCGGTAAAGAGCATTTGCTGCTCTTCCAGGGGACCTCAGTTTGGTTCCTGACACCCACATCAAGCAACTTACAACTATCTGTGACTCCATTCCAGGGGAGGCACCCTTACACATGTGGCATGCACACACACACAAACACACACACACACACACACACACACACACAGGAAAAAAAAAAAAAAGGAGTTCCAAGCCAGCCTGGGCTATATATATGAAGATACTGTCTAATAAAAGGGTATGTGTGTGAGTGAAAGTGGGATTGGAAAAGGGGCTGTAGCTCAGCTGACAAAGTGCTTGTGTAGCAGGCACAACGCCCTGTGTTTGGGGCTGGGCATAGTGGCGCACACCTTTAGTTCCAGCACTCCAGAGGCAGAGGCAGGGAATCGCTGTGAGTTCAAGGCCAGACAGGTCTACATAATGAGTTCCAGGCCAGGTAGGGCTACAGGGAGACCGTCCCAAAAAGGCAAAAAAAAGCTCAGTGTTTGAGTCCAGCACAACATAAACCAGGAGGCATGGTGGTTTGTACACCTTTAATTCTAGCACTTGAGAGGTAGAGATAGGAGTTAAAGATACCCTTGGCTATACAGCAAATTTGAAGCCAGCCTGTACGACATGAGACCATGCCTCAAAAACAATAAAAAATATCTAGTACCTTAAGCCTTTACTTTACAATTTTATTTATTATTATTACTGTGTGTGTGTATGATGTGTTTTGGTGTGAGCGCCATGGTGGGTGTGGAGGTCAGAGGGCAGCTCTGTGGAGTTCCTTCTCCCACCTTTATGTGGGTTCTGGGGATTGACCTCTGGTGGGAGGCTGAGTGGGGGAGATCCTAACTGTCTGGAGCACCAAAACCTTTAACCTTTAACCATGTAGAATGCTCCCAAAATGAACAAGGTAACTCTGCCTCCTGGAGTTGAAAATTTCATTTTCTTCCTTTTCCAACAATCTCACTTATCCTAGACTGATGGTGAACTCACTCTATAGCAGAAGCTAGGCTTGAATTCTCTGATCTTCCTGCTTCCACCTCCTGACTGGTGGTATTACTGGCTTGTACCACTATGCCTGGCTTACTGGAAACAATAAAGAGCCACTATCTAATACATCTTTTTTTTGTGGTTTTGGTCTTTTTGAGACAAGGTCTCCCTGTAGCCCCAGCTATCCTGGAACTCACTATGCAGACCAAGCTGGCCTTGAACTCAGAGATCTGCCTGCCTCTGCCTCCGGAGTGCTGGGATTAGAGGCGTGTGCCACCATGCCCGGCTCACTATGCCTGGTTTTATGTGGTATGGGGGGATCTAACCCAGGCTTCATGCATGCTAGGCAAGTACTCTACTCCAGCTCTTAATATTTTCTTGATATTTTGGAGTTGAGTCATGATGTCTTTCTGACCTCTGGGGCATGGGAAACTGCTCTGACCCTACCGGACTTTAATGTCCTGAATTCTGAGTTCTTATAGCCACTGCTTACAGCTTTTCTGTCTGTACTATTCTGGGACTGATAGTCTTGAGCTTTCAATGAGCCTGCCAAGAACAGTTCCTTTCCATGTTTCTAACTTACTGCTGGCTTTAGAAACCATAACTGTTTTACAGGATCAAGAAAAGATACATGACCAGAGCCAGGGCCTTGGGTGTGCTCCTGTAGACTCAGTACACAGGTCTGTTAACTTCGGTTCTGGCTGTTCAAGGGACCTGTTTGCCATCTCCTGGTTTGGAATGTATTTTGGGCAAGTGCAGGCTGTTCAGTACCATGCAGTACATATTATTGGCAAACATATAAGATGGAGAAACTGGAAAGATAATAAAAAGAATGGAGCAAGCCAGGTTACCAAGCAAGAACCTTGAGACCATAACAGAGAAGGGCAAAGCCTGGAAGGAAACTGCCAAGGGAAGGAGGGCAGGAAGTGTGCCCGGTGGTTTCTGTGACAACCCAGGCCCATGGCGAGTATATAAACACCAAACTTTGCTCTTGGCTGCTGCCCAACTCAGCAGGCTTTGAAGCCTGGCGGCAGGGTCACCCTTAGGGGAGGTGCTGTTTTTAGGGAATGTGGTGTCCTATAAGCTGTTTCTGAGTCTTAATGCCTTCTTGTGGGAACTAGTACCTTGATACATTGGCAACAGACACGTAAAAATCATAAAAAATACAGTCAAGGCCAGGCATGGTGGTGCACACCTTTAGTCCCAGCACTTGGGAGGCAGAGGCAGGTGGATCTCTCTGAGTTCAAGGCCAGCCTGGTCTACAGAGTGAGTTCCAGGACAGCTGGGGCTACAGGGAGACCCTGTCTCAAAAAGATTAAAGAAAAAAATATACGGTCAAAGCACCTCAGCACCTGCTGCCCATCAGAGTTTGACTGGGAGAGGACCTGTATTTGAAAGAGTTACAAATGATTCTATGAGCAGCCAGGGTTAAGAACTGCCACCCTGCTAAAATCCAAATGCCATAACCACAGTACTTACTTGGCCCTGAGAATTCAATTCTCAGCCTGATGGGTTACTGTCTTTCATTTTATCTTACCAAACAGGTTTGAATAAAGTTGGCCCAGAGGTTTCAGAGTTTGCTGGCAGTGCTCTGACTCTTTCTTCTTTTGATTGCTAAAGGAGGGCCTTCAGAAGGTTATTAGCAGACGAAGGATGATGGCCTAAAGTACACCCCGAGTCAAGGATCCTATTAGGACAGGAGCGCTCCAAGAGCAAAGCCCAGGACACTGGACATGCTGTGCACTGTAGGGCAGGCTGCCAAGGCAGGCTTAGTGCGGCCTTTTTGAGGGCTGCAGTCAGGCACATGGAATAAGAGTATATATAGGTAGCACAGTGAGGCTGTATTCCCTCCTCACTGAGATTTACATAGTTCCAACTGCGTTTGTGTTTAGGTCTAGGGTCTATCTCACCCTGCAATGTCAGTGGAAGTGCCAGATTTCCTATATAACTGTGGTGAAATGATTTATTAACCCTAAAGTTGTGAGGCTTCATCTGAAGAACACAAAAATGAGCTGTTTTCATTAAAATTGGATACATTTTGATCTGTCTTTCATCCTGTGTAGCCATTTCTGAGCTCTGGTAGGAACATGGTATAATCCCATTAGATCAGTCAGTAGTTCATAGGACCCCCGGTTCAAAGAAAACAAGGCAGGTTTTTGCAAGTGTGAAGAAGATGGAACTGGAGCTGCTATGTGCTGGAGGAGCCAGCTGTAAAATCAGTATTTCTCTCTCAGTGAACCTAGGGCCTCACACGTGCGAGCTCTACCACTAAGCTACCTCCATACACTGCCACACCCCCACCATCTTTTTCTGGCTCCTAAAATATGGCTGATCTTCAGATCCAAGCTCGGCTTTGCTCTTTTTGCTATACTGTCTCTTTGGAAACTCTGTCTATACTCATGTAACTTAATATCTTTATGACAAAGACAAGTTAGTACTGATTTCGATTTTAGTCTCATATCCCTTTGGCTCCTCACTGGATATTTTTAGTGTGATATTTCATACTATCTCAAATGTTGTGTAACTAAAGCTGACTTTCTACCTAAATCAGTCTTGTTTTGGCTTCTTTGTTTATTAATGGTTGTGCAACCACATTCAAACACTTTAAGAGTCTTGCCTTTCCTTGGTTCCCTGTATCTGCTCATAAAATCCTCTTTATTCCTTTGCAAAGTCTCTCTCCATTATTTTAACCACCCTGTTCTTAGTGCTGCATTGCATTTTCAGTTAAGGCCCTCTGGTGTCTCACCATTGAACTCTGGCCATGACCACCTACTGATAATCGTTTGTAGCCACACTGCAGCATTCCTATACCACAAAAAGTCTCCTTCAAAACCCGAGAGACAGCAATGGCTCCCAGCCATCTGCTAACCAATTCCTAGGCTTTATCAAACACTCTATCACTTAGCTGTAACTCCAATCCCCTCTTCTCTCTCTTTTTTAAAAGTTTTATTTATTATTATTATTGTATGAGTGTATGTGCGTATACACGATATGTGAGTGTAGACACCTTTGGAAGTCAGAGGATAACTTTGTGGAGTCAGTTCCCTCCTTCCACCTAGATATGGGTTCTGAGGCTCAAACTCAGGTTGCCAAGCTGCCTTTACTTGATCTACCTCATTGGTTATTTTTAAAAAAATCTTTTAAAGACAGTGTCTCAGCCCAGGCTGCTCTTGAACTTGTGATCCTCATGCCTCAGCCTCCCAAGAAGCTGGATTACAGGCTTTGTCATCAAAGCCTCAGAATAAACAAACAATTTATTATTACATTTATTTGTGTGTACGAGGGAGGGGTGTGCACACATGGTTTGTGTGTGGTGTATGGCGATCAAAGGGCAACTTGTGGGTCTCAGGGACTGAACTCAGGTTGTCAGGCTTGGCACCAAAACACCTTTACGCACTGAGCCACCTCACTAGCTACAAAGCCAGATTTAAAGACTACTTTTATTTATTTATTTATTTTTGGTCTTTTTGAGACAGGGTCTCCCTGTAGCCCCAGCTGTCCTGGAACTCACTATGTGGACCAGGCTGGCTTTGAACTCACAGAGATCCGCCTGCCTCTGCCTCCTGAGTGCTGGGATTAAAGGTGTGCACTACCACGCCTGGCTTAAAGATTATTTTTAAACTGCATTTCTAGTTAATGGCCCCATTTCTCTGCTTCAGTTAAAACTGATCTGTTTGATTTTACCCAAACATATTTTAGGTTCTTTGTAGCTATACACTGGCCCTTGTCAATGCTGCTGTGTGGAATAGCTTCCCTAAGCACTCCCTACAAAGCAAAATCCTGGCCATTCTTCAAAAGTCAGTTCAACAGTCTCCTTCTCTAAGTCTACGGCAGACCATACTGAACTCATGAACTGATGTATTATGGACTTATGACTGGCACACAGGACTAAAATTCTCATCTGACAAATAACGATACACGACTGCATATCATACCTTATATTCCGTATTGCATATTCCCCCACCACTGTGCCTTCTGATGATGGATAGCTTGCTATTCTGCATCCTTTATACTTTGAGTGACCGGTGAACAGTTCTTGACCCTTAATAGCTGTTTGATTAGGGAGTCCCTGCACAGTGCTTAAATATTAAAGTGCAGCTAGGCATGGTGGCACACGCCTTTAATCCCAGAATTTGGGAGGCAGAAGCAGGCGTAGGGAAGCCTAATCTGGAAAGTGCTGGTACAAGTGCATATCAGAGCTTCTCAATCTCATCTCCACACAATGGAACAATCAAATGACTGTGGATCTCCTCTCAATCTGCATTTCTTTTTTTAAAAATTATTTACAAATTAAATAAATGATTTATATTTGAGGAAGAAGCATAAAAATTTGCTTCATGTTAATTAGCAGAAGTGATAAACATTACCATTGAAATCTACCTGATGACTTTAAATCCATACTCAGGTGCCAAGGATCAGAGTGTAACCAACTGTGACTAGTAATCAGATACAGAGAGATTAGAGATGCATGTGCAAACATCTAAGTGTTAGCAGCATTAAAAATGAGTCTTTCTGTAGGAAACAGTATATTTTAAAATGAAATGGAGATCTTTTTAAAGGTTAAAACATCATTTAATTTATGTCTTATAGGGTTTATACTGAGTTCAATATTGTATAACTGTATTAACTCAACTGTGAACCTAGAAACTTGCACCCACTTGTGAAAGAGATGTACTCTTGCTCTGGATTGTGTTACTGAATATGTTAAAGCTGTAATGAAATGCTTCTTCTAATCATGTAGTTATTAAAAATTAAAAAAATGATAAAAAATAATTCTTCAAAGCATCAAAATTTGCTCCTTAATAACCAGTAGATGTGAAAAACATCACCATTGAAATCTACCTGATGACTTTATATCCATGCTCAGATGCCAAGGAGCTCAGAAAGTGACCGACTATGACTAGTAATAATCAGATATATAGAGATTAGAGAAGCATGTGCAAACATCTTAATGTCAATTGCATTAAAAAGTTTTCTGTATGAAACTGTGCATTTTAATAATGAAATGGGGATCTTTTTTAAAGTTTAAAACCTCATTCAATTTTATGTTTTATAGGGGTTATACGAAGTACAATATTGTATAACTAATAATTCAACTGTAAACCTAAAATTTTAC
>NW_008360324.1:1811491-1830649 GCF_000622305.1 Nannospalax galili | reverse complement strand
CCCAGCTTAGGGGCTGGAGAGAAGATGGCTCAGCAGTTAAGAACACTGGTTGTTCTTGCAGAAGACCCGGTTTTGAATCCCAAAACCCACATGGCAGCTAACAGTTGTCCATAACTCCAGCCCCAGGGGATCTGACAGTCTCTTCTGAACTCCACGGGCATTGCAAGTCACGGGTGCACTTACCCACATGCAGGCAATACACATAAAATAAAAATAATAAATAAATGTCAGGCGTGGTGGTGCACGCCTTTAATCCCAGCACTCCGGAGGCAGAGGCAGGCGGATCTCTGTGAGTTCAAGGCCAGCCTGGTCTACAGAGTGAGTTCCAGGCAGCTGGAGCTACAGGGAGACAATGTCTCAAAAAGACAAAAAAAAAAAAAAAAAAAAAAAAAAAAAAAAAAAAGAAAGATTCCCAGCTTATTGATTCTAAAGATATAGATTATTATTTGCCAGAAGTACTTTCTCGTCTTCTTTAATTTAAAAAATTGTGTGAGTCAAATTTTTTTATTATTACATTCATTTATCTGTGTGTAGGGGTAGGAGGTGCTCATGGCATCAGAGGACTTTTGAGGGTTCATTCTCTCCTTCTACTTGGTTTCTGAGTCAGGATCTCTTCTTCTTGGCTGTGTCCTGAAGGCTGGCCAGCTTGGCCCTCAGGAAGTCCAGCTGATTCTCCTGTGTCCACCTCCCACCTCACTACAGGAGTGCTGGGATTACAGATATGCACGATTGCGTCTCAATTTTTGCATAGGTTCTGGGGCTCAAACTCCGGTTGTCAGGCTTGTACAGCACATGCTTTCAGCCACTGAGCCATTTCTCTAGCCCTCTCTCTAAATTATAATACAACATTTTTTGTTTGTTTGTTTTTTGAGAAAGGCTCTCCCTTGTAGGCCCAGCTGTCCTGGAACTCACTATGGAGACCAGGCTGGCCTTGAATTATCAGAGATCTACCTGCCTCTGCCACCCAAGTGCTGGGATTAAAGGTGGGTGCCACCACATCTGGCTCTAAGAGTCTTTTTGAGTCACAGTTTCATCAGTGAAATGACCTTAGGGTTTATCACCTTGGCTTGAGGAGTGAAGTGTCCAGTGATCTCAACTAGCCATGCGCTCTTAAATCCCATATGCTGTTTACCCTCCTCCCCAAATTATCCTTTGTAGCTCAGCCTTTCTCCCTTGATTTCTACTTTTAAAATCTGCTTTACATTTTCAGTGGGTGCTTGAACCTGACAGATCCCAAACTGAGCTGTGCTACGTGGTCAAACCTGTCCCTCTCTGAGCCTTCTTCATTTTAGACTGGAACTTAGTCTTCTGTTTACTCAGAACTAAAACCCGGCCATCATTCTCAATGTCCTTCCCTTCTCTCAGTCAGCAAGCAAAGTCTGTCTTCAAAATCAATCAAGATTATGCCAACTTCTCGTCACCTCTACTGTTTCCCCTGGTCAAATCACAACTATAATTAGTTACCACCTGTCTGTGTTCTTGACTACTTTATAGCTACCCTTATTGTAGAGTCTATTCTGAGTCAGACAGTGCATCTTCTGCTTGAAATCATCTGAAGACCACCAATTGTCAGAGAAAAGGCCAATGTCCAACCAGAACCTACAGGATCCCTTCACTCGCCCTGACCCTTTTCTCTGACTCATCTCTTCCTCTGGTCTACAGTGGCCCAAGCCACAAACTCTCCCTTCCTGGAATGTTGAGGCAGGGCCAGCCTTAGAGCTTTCACATTAAGAGCTCCCTGAATGCTCTTTCCAAAAGCCCTTCAGCACTTCAGATACTTAATGTCACTTTAACAGGGAGGTCTTCTGAGACCATTTTACCTAAAATTGAATGTGACACTATTCCCCACCCCTGAACCTTCCTGGCAACACAATCTCTGTTTTTATCTTGGCACTTAACCACTGTTCAACATGCTTGAATATTTTACTTATCAGTCTTCAAAAGCAGAGATTGTTCCCTATTTAATTCCCATGGTATCCCAGTGCAAAATGCAGTTCCTGGTCTCAAAAGATATCTGTTGAGGGGCTGGAGAGATGGCTCAATGGTTAAGAGCATTGGCTGCTCTTGCAGAGGACCTGGGTTCGGTTTCTAGTACCTACATGATGGTGAACAACCATCTGTAACTCCAGTTCTAGGGGATTCAATACCCTGTTCTGTCCTCCTTGAGCACTGCACAACAGTGGTGCATTTAACCTACATGATTCAATACGTGCATATACATAAAATAAAAATAATAAATAATAGCCGGGCATGGTGGCACATGCCTTTGATCCCAGCATTCGGCTCAGGAGGCAGAGGCAGGCGGATCTCTGTGAGTTCAAGGCCATCCTGGTCTACATAGTAAGTTCCAGGCCAGCTGGTGCTACTGGGAGATCCCCTCATCCCCACCCCCCAATAATTCCCTATATCTCTACCCTGTCTCTGTGTGTGTTCTCTTTTTGAAGGATTGGAGTGGGGGAAGGGTGTAAATAAGAACAAAGTAAAAGGACATGTGAAAATGCCATAATGATACCAATTGTTTGGCATGCTAATTTCAATACTTTTTTAATTTAGAAAAGGAAAAAGGGGGTGGGATATAGCTCAGTTAGACGGCTTGCCTATTCTGCATCAAATCAAGGGACCCATCCCAGCACTGAATAAACCTGGCATGGTGGCTCATAGGTATAATCCTAGCATTTGGGAGATAGAGGCAGAATTAGGAGTTCGGGGTCATCCTCAGCTACATAGTAAATTCAAGGCCAGCCTGGGATACATGAGACACCATCTCCCAAAAAACAAGGGGTGTGTGTATGTATGTATGTCTGTGTCTGTTTCTTTGTCTGAGTGTGTCTGTGTAAGTGTATGTGGATACCTGCAGAAGCCTGAAAGAGAGCATCAGATCCCCTGGAGCTGGAGTTACAGGCAGTTCTGAGCCACCCAACATAGCTGCTGGGGACTAAACTTGGGTCCTCTGGAAGAGCAGCAAGTACTCAGTTGCTGAACCATCTCTCTAGCTCCTAACCAATTCTTTTGAAAGGAATGAATATTCCATATGCTTCCCTATTTCCTTATTTATCATGTTCAAGTCCTGTTCACCTTTACTCTGGCCATGATTGGTCTCTCTTCTCCAAACCCTACAATATTGACTGTTCCATACAATGAGCACTTGCCATAGAATATCATATTTGATATTTCTTTTATCTCTATCTAAAAAGCAGTAAAAAGGGGGCTAGAGAGATGGTTCAGCAGTTAAGAGCACTGGCTCTTGGAGAAGACCCAGATTTCTTTCCCAGCACCTATGTGGTGGCTAGCAACTGTCCTTAACTCCAGTTCCAGGGGATCCTATGCTCTGTTTAGCCTACAGAGGTATTGCACACATGGGTACACTTACATACATGCAAACAAAACACTCATACATGGGCTGGAGAGATGGCTCAGAGTTTAAGAACACTGGTTGTTCTTGCAGAAGAGTCAGGTTTGAATCCCAGCACCCACATGGCAGCTAAGAACTGTCTATAACTCGAGTTCCAGGGGATCCGACAGCCTCTTCTGTCCTCTGCAGGCTCTGCACGACACAGGTGCACTTACCTACATGCAGGCAATACATGCATACACAATAAAAAATAAAAATAATAAATAAAATATTTTTTAAAAAACACTCACACACAGGGCTGGAGAGATGGCTCAGTGGTTAAGAGCACCGACTGCTCTTGCAGAGGACCCAAATTCGATTCCCAGCACCCACATGGCAGCTATGAACCGTCCTTACCTCCAATTCCAGGGGAATCCAAAGCCCTCTTCTTGTTGTACCCCATCCACTGGACCCCAAAAAGACCACCGATGACCCAACACACCAAAATGCAAAAGCAAAGGTTTATGGTTTATTCGGGCTTAAGCTCGGGCTCTCAGACCTCACCAACTCAACGGATCTGTGCTGAGAGCCCAGAGTAAGGGAGAGTGGAGCCTTTTATAGGTCTTAGACAAAGAGAGGAGGGGGATACCGAAGGTACATTTTTTGGTTGGTTCAAGGAGCCCGCGCGCGCCAACATAATTTTAAACCGATTGGATGTATAAGATGCAGCCCTGGAAGTTTCTTATTGTAGGTGCTATTCTCAGGGCTGTGGAATGTGCTGACTGTTACCTGTGGGGCCACAGGTTGTTACCTTATAGGGCAGTTTTCATGCCCGGGCTTGCTTAATCTAGAGTTTCCTGGAAGGGGGGGAATAGCAGGCGGGGGTCAGGGCATGCCAGGGCATGTCTAGGCATGTTTAAAGCAGCAGCCAAGCATTTTACAGAAGCTAAAAGAGCAATTAGTGGGGGTCTGGAGGGATTGGGGGGTAGCGGGTGAATGAAGAGGGTCTCAGGGTCCTACATTCTGACCTTCGCGGCACTGCACAACATGGGTGCAACTCACATACATGCAGGCAATACACTCATACACATAAAATAATAAAAGAAATTTTTTAAGAAAACACATAAAATAATTTTTTTTTTAAAATAGAAAGAGGTCTGGTAGGGGGGCACACGCCCTGAATCCCAGCACTCAGGAGGCAGAAGCAGGAGGATCTCTGTGAAACTGAGGCTAACCAGGCCAGCTGGGGCTACAGGGAGATCCTGTTTCCAAAAGACCAAAAAAAAGTAATACTTAATACTTAGTGCAATGCTACTGCATAATAGATGCTTAGTATTTTATTGACTATTTAGAGCATAGAGCATTTGTTTACTCATTTTTTATCCATTCAACAGATTTTTTTTTATTTTTTTATGTGCATGAGTGTATTGCCTGCATGTATATAAGTGTACCTGTGTTGTACAGTGCCCCTGGAACTGGAGTTATGGACAGTTGTTGGCTGCCATGTGGGTGCTTGGATTCGAACCCGGGTCTTCTGCAAGAAAAGCCGGTGCTCTTAACCACTGGGCCAGCTCTCCAGCCACACACACACACAACACACACACACACACACACACACACACACACACGACATCACATACAATCAATAGGGTTGGCAGGATGTGGTAAAAGAAGGAAGGAGCAAATCAAAGATGGACAGTCTCTAGGAGAATCTTGGAAGTATCCTTCTTTTACTTTGTCATTTTGGGTACTGGGACTGAATCCAGGGTCTCCTGAATTATATTCCTGGCTGCTTCTTTCATATTTTCAAATTGACACCTAAAATTTATATTTAGACTGCAGTAAAAGATGTATACACGTGTTTTAATGTTTAAAATTTTTTTAAGGCCTGGCATGGTGGCACATACCTTTGATCCCAGCACTTGGGCGTTCAGGGCCAGCCTAGTCTACATAGTGAGTTCCAGGACAGCTGGGGCTACAGGGAGACCCTGTCTCAAAAAAACAAAAAGCAACAACAAAAATTGAAGCCTAAACTAACCTGATGGTAACTAGTCATGTTTTCATTATTCTGGCTCTGATAAGAACAGAACTTTGAGATGACCAATCTGCTCCTGTGCTTTGCTTCAGCTTTCTTTGGGTCTTTTCTATTAAGATCACCCTTTTATGTTCTGCTCCACTTGCTGGGACACTTTATTTTGTAGAATGAAGTGTTCCTTTATCTTTTTTAAAATTTAAACTTGTTACCATGTATATGCTGTGTGTGGAGGTCAGAGGATAGCTCTGTGGAGTTGGCTTTCTCCTTTCAGTTTTATGTGGATTACGGGATTGGACTCAGGTTTCCAGGCATGTATGGCAAGTACCTTTGCATACTGAGCGGTTTTGCTGGTTCTTTAAAAATTTTCAACCTTATTATTGTGTGAGTTCCCTAAACTCTGAGTCAAAAGCAAAGCCAATTAGAATCATCAAACTAAACTATTGTAATTTTGTCCTTAGGCCTCCACAGCAAACCAATCAGCTTGACCAAATGTCAAAAATGGTCTGACTTTGTGTTTTATATTTTAGCTTTTTTTTTTTGGGGGGGGGTCTTGCTTGCTGTGTAACTCAGGCTAGCCTAGAACTCTGTATATGCTAACACTAGTGATCCTCTTGCTTCAGCCTCCTAAGTGTCAGGATATAGGTATGCCCAGCTCTACCTTGTTTTTCTTTTTCTTTTATTCTTTTTTCATTACTTTTGGTCTTTTTGAGACATGGTCTCTCTGTAGCCCCAGCTGTCCTGGAACTATGTACACCAGGCTGGCCTTGAACTCACTGAGATCCTCTGCCTCTGCCTCATGAGTGCTGGGATTAAAGGCGTGTGACACCACACCTGGTTCTGTATTTTGTTTTTCCCGACTCCAATGCACTTTGCAGCTCATCTCCCTTGTGGCCCTCTTATTTTTTAAGATGGCTGGATGAGGCTGAGGGTTCCCAAAATCCTTGTCATGTGCTTAAAAAAAAAAGTGCTGCTCCTATTGCTTTACTTCTGTGGTATTTATCCGTGATACTTCCTGTTTTTTAATCCCAGTGCTGGGGATTAAACTCATGGCCTTGCATGTTTTATGCAAGAGCTCTAACACAGAGCTACATCCCCAGCATCACTTTGTCCTTTTTATTTATAAACATGTGCGTGTATGTATGTCTGTGCACAGGAATGCAGGTATCCAAAAGACCAGGTGTTGGAGTGCCTGGAGCTTGGTTGTGACCTACCTAGTGTGGGTGCTGGGAATGAAACTCAGGTCCTCTTGCAGGACCACTGAGCCTTCTCTCTAGCCCCATCCTTTTAAAGGGTGATTATGAGATAAACAGGAAAGGATGGACCCCACAGCATATACATAAATACATCCATTTTAGAAAAAAAACCCAAAAAACAAAAACAGATGGAAGCTGAAAGCCTGGAATTGATTCTTTAGAGTTCCCCATGCCCATGAGTCCCTTGCAAAGAGTCCCTTGCAAAGTCTCAGCACCACTGGGGCACCTGTACCCTGTCCTGATATTGTGGAAGAAGAACTTATCAGATGCTAAAGGATTTTGCAATGTGATGATAATTGAGAACTTGTAATGGGGAAGTAAACAGGAACATATCTCCCTCCCCCCCTTTTAGTTATGCAGGATAAGAGGTCTTTGTTTTCCAAAGCTATCACATTCCTGTATAGACCTAAGGCTTCTGTAGTCCGGTAACCTTTGCCACCCTCTGTTATCTTACTGAATTGCCGTGTATATGATTTGTACCTTTTGCTTGTATTCCTCACTTGACTATAACCCCTCCCTGCAAAAAAAAAAACTTGAACAGGAGGTCTGGCTTCTTGATTCGTGATGTCAGTCCCATAGCATCAAATTAAACTTCCTCTCCTCACCTGATTTCGGCTGTTGATCTCTGTAACACTGAGGTCACTTATCTCCAGGCTTTATATAATGAGGTGGTTAGGAAAAAGGTGGTGCCACTCACAGGGACACAAAGATTAGCTGGCTCTGGTGGTGTTGCTGGTGATATGTGAAACCACAAAGAAAGATAAATTTTCACAAAGACAAACTGTAAAAAAAAGGGCAGACCAAAGGCTGAGTGCTGGGAAATGCCTATATTTAAGGGAGTAGAAGCCAAAGGGATTGAGAAAAACGCTGCCAAAGCTGGTCACCTGTGTTTGATCCCTGGGACCCACATGGAGATGACCAATTCCTGCAAGTTATCCTCTGACCTCCACCTGTATGCAGTGGAGTATAGGAGAGGGAAAAATGGACTGGAGGCTCAAGGCAAGCAGCTCAGTCCCAGGGGGTCATTCACCCAGTCCATTTCGCTTTTTGGAAAGGGCATTGAAAACAGAAGTGGGCCAGTTCCTCAGCTAATTCCTTCTTTTTGTAGAAGCTGGCACTGCAAATGTGGCTCATCTACATTATTAGGAATTTCTTCTTTTTTGAGATAAGAGTCTTATGTAGCCTTAGCTGGTCCTACATTCACTATGTAGCTAAGGATGACTTTGAACTGATCCTCCTGCCTCCCCCCAACTCCCATATGCTAGGATTACAAGCATTTATTACCACATTCAGCTTTGTTTTTTGTTTTGTAGGCTAGTACCTCTGTATGTAGCCAAGGTTGGCCTCAAATTGTTGGCCATCTTCCTGCTTCCATCTTTTATAAGTCTTCTATGTTTAGCCACGATGAGATCAAACCTAGGGCTCAAGTTTGATCTCAAGCAACACACACACACACACTCACACCCCAAAACAAAAAAACCCCAGTAGCAACAAACCTGGCATGGTGGGATGATGGATGGTGCAGGCCTACAGTCTCAGCTCTTGGGACAAAGAACTGAGAGTCTGAGGTCAGATTGGGCTACATAGGAAGATGCCAAAAAGAGAAAACAGCAACTATAGTTTATTGAATACTTATTGTATGATATACAATGAATTAAGTACTTATTATTAAGTAAATAAGCAATAATGTTCACTTCATGAATAAGGAAACAAGTTAAAGCAGCTGTCTAATCTGCCTGTGCCAATAGCTAGTTAAGCAGCGAAACTGGAGTCGACCCCCTGGGTTTCTTCTTTTAAGTCCATGCCTTAGATGTAGCATACCATTTCCTCTGCTTTCAATCTGGACTGGCTGCTTTTCCTCTCTGGCTTTCTACCCAACGGTCTGTTTTCCTGCTACTGTTCAATTTAGTTTCTTCACAATCTCCTAAAACCAAGGCCTCACAACTGCCTCTACTGTTCTATTGTTTTCTTTCTTGCCTTAGCAATTTGGTAACCATATCTACAACCCAGGCCATCTGCCAGAATCGTTTGTCTGTTTTGTTTCTGGACAGTCTCAGGTAGCTCAGATTGGCCTTAAACTCCTGATGCCCCTGTCTCCACTTCTCAAGCACAGACATGCCGACCACACTCCATAATCTATTTGAATCTTACCCTAACTTCTTGTTGAGAATATATGGTAAGTGAGTTTCTTAAAGTGAGTTGTCTGAAACATCTCAGAAACTTGAGGGATGGGTTGGAGAATGTCTAGGGGGGAGTCAGAGGTGAGTATGTTCAAGATACATTGTTTACATGTGAGAAATTGTCAAATAATAAATAAAAGATATTCTAAGAAGAAGATCAAACTTGCCTGGACTATGGAATATTACCACAGACAATGGGCAGTATGCTTTGTCAATACTGTGTGGCCATAGTCAAGGTATAGCAAATAGTTGCTGGCTCTTTCAGACAAATTTCAGATACATATTCTCCAAGAAACAGAGACTGAGTGGGGCTTGGTAGCACAGGTTTATAATCCCAGCCACTCCTACTCAAAAGGCTAAGGCAAGAGGATCACCAAGAGCAGGGGCTGGGCATATAGCTCAGTGGTAGAGTGCTTGCTTAATATGCCCAACAGAAGACTGATGGGGGGTTGAGAGATGCTCAGGGGTTAAGAGCACTGACTACTCTTACAGAGGACCCAAGTTTGATTCCCAGCACCCACATGGTGGCGAACGACTGTCTGTACCTCCAGTTCTAGGGGAATCTGAAGCCTTCTTCTGACCTCTGCAGGCATTGCACAACATGGACGCACTGACATACATGCAGGCAAAGCACTCATACACATAATAAAATAAATAAAGATCGATGGGCTGAGGGTTGTTCAAGGGTAGAACAATCCCAGAGGCAGGGAGATGACTCGACAGTGGTGGTGTGGGACTCCGATTCGTCTAACCGCTTCTTTCTGCTTCTGTAATTTGCTTGGCTTAAGACGGCACTAACTCCATTTTGACTAGTTGTTTCAGGCACGTTGTAATCTTCAGCTACCACCCCCATCCCGGAAAGCTATAAATCAAGCAAGCCCAGGCATATAGTAGCCTTATAAGGTAAAAACAGAAACTTCTGGCCCTACAGATAACAGTCAGCACATTCCAATGCCCTAAAGACAGCCCCTACCAATAAGAATCTTCCCTGTACTCAGGGCATAGGACCATCCAATCATTTTAAAGGATGTTTGGCGTGCGCGGCTTCTGTGAAACTTCCATATAACAGTGTACCCCACCGTAGTTCAGGGGTCTCAGTACGGATCTGCTGTGTTGGTGAAATCTGAGGGCCTGAGCTTAAGCCTGAATAAAGGCTCTTTGCTGTTGCATACACTCCGGACTCCTTGGTGGTCATTGGGGGTCGTGAGATCTTGGCGTAACAGTGGATGGAAGACTGCATTCAAACATGGCTTACTTTTTATCAGTTTGCTGTTGTCTAATATTTTCTTTTTTGGGGGGCTTTTGAGACAGGGTCTCCCTGTAGCCCCAGCCGGCCTAGAACTCCCTATGTAGATCAGGCTGGCCTTGAGTTCACAGAGATCCCCCTGCTTCTGCCTCCTGAGCTCTGGGATTAAAGGTATATGCCACCATGGCTGCCTGTTGTCTAATATTTTCATATGGTAATTTTAACATTATTTTTACTCTGAAGATTTGTCACTTAATGTCTACCTCCCCTTTCATTCTTTCACCCAAAATGGAAATTCCTGGAGCAAGAAAACTGTCAGAAAAGGGAGGTGGACAGGATGAGGAGGGAGAGCTAAGCTGATGCCTGGGGTGTCTGCTCAAGTGATAGGTGACCCATGAAGCATGCAATGCTGAGAATTCATTACTAATCTACTCTGCAAGACTGTAGACCGGGGGCATCTGGGAGGCAGCTCACCTTTGGACTTAGCTCAGATTGGTTCACCAAGATTAAGCCTGCATGATAAGAGCAGGCTGCCACTCTACCTTCAGCTCTCCAGTAACCCAGCAACCCTGCAGGTCCCTAGGTGAGACATACCCTGAATCGTTATTCATGAGTATGCAGATTCCTCGAACTGAGGAAACCTTAGAAATCAACTACCTAAACCCTCATTAGACAGATAAGAAACACAGCCTCAAAGGGGATGACTGGTACTCAGAGGTCAACAGTGCAGGACTCAAATTAGAATCCATATCACCTGATTTCATTCTAGAATTATTGCCACACACCTTGGCACTTGGCAATGATCTGGGAGTAGAGCCATTAATAACTGTGTGTTCTTTTAAAGCTACAGCTACATTATTCTCTGGTTTCTGGATAACAATCTGTACTCCAGCCCTTGCTCATAAGCACAAGCTCACCCTTCTTTATGTTTAACTTATCTCCCTATTTAAGAGCACATTAAAACCTTATTTTAAGCCAGGTGCATGTGCCAGGAGGCCCAGGTGATGAAGGAAGATGGCCTGAACTCAGAAATTCAGGGCTAGCCCGGGCAACCCAATTTTAGACATACCCAATCTTAGAACAAAAACACTTCATTTCAGTGCTGCACTTAAGTGCTCTCTAGTACTCTGTTAGTCTAATTACTGGGTACTCAACTCCCTGTCTACTATGTAGTAATAGTACCTCAGGCTGAATACCAAGCATTTTGATAACTATGATGGGGGGAGTTAGAGACTCGGGGAAACTAGGACAAGTGATTAAAAATGTCCTGGGGTGCAGGATGTGGTGGTGTACACATACAGTCCCAGGATTTGGGAGGCAGAGGCAGGTGGATCTCTGAGTTCAGGGCCAGTTCTGGTCTGCATAGGGAGTTCCAGGCCAGCTGGGGCTACAGGGAGACCCTGTCTCAAAAAGACAAAAAAAACAAAACAAAACAAAACAAAAAACAAACCAGTCCTGGGGATCATGAAAACAGAAGGGAGATGATTGTTAGTACTGTTTTGCGGTACTGGGGACTGGAACCAGGGCCGTGTACATGCTAGGAGGCAAGAGCTCTACTACTGAGCTATACCCCCTAGCCTGGAGGATTTGATTTCATGTGATTATTTCTTTTAAAGATAGGGTCTTTGTATGTAGCCATATTGGCTTGGAACGCACTATATAGCGTTCCTAAACTATTCCTAAACTGAACTCCTGCCCACTGCCTCTTCTAATGCTAGATTGATAGGGTTTCTGGTGTGCGCCACCACACCCAGCACTGAAAGGGGACATTTTGAAGATAAACTAGTAGATGATGAAAAAGAAAAAGCATTTTATGAATATTAAGAAACATTTTGTAAAGCTAGGTGTGGATGGTGTACATCTGTAAATCCAGCACTTGGGAGGCTGCAGGAGGATCAGGAGTTTCAGGTCAGCCATGGTTATATAGTGAAGTCAGCCTGAGCTACATGAGACCCTGCTTCAAACAATAACAACAACTGAAAGGACACTGAAGATTTACTTCAGTGTGGTAGAGTGCCTGTCTAGCATAAACCAGGCTCTGGTGAGATCAACAGCACCATATAAACAGCTTTGTAGAAGCACACACCTGTAATCCCAGCACTCAGGAAACAGAATCCTCAGCTACATGGTGAATTCAGCCTGGGATACATAAAACTCAGAAAACTACAAAAGCAAAAATTATAATTTTTTTAGTTCTTCAACCCATCTAAACAATCTAACCCACACTTCTCCAAAGCCCTACGGAAGCAGTTCTTTAATTTCTCCATTTAAACTCTTAGTGAGCCAGTGACTGATCTTTAAAACATTCTGGCTCAACGGCTATCAACAAAAGCAGAAAGTTAGGATGATACATAGGAATTAGGCAGTCATGTCACCAGTTTATAAGTTTAGTAAAAGTCATCTTAAGTGGCCACCCCCAGGAGTACTTCCCCACTGATCAGATGGCAAAAGTGATCTCAAGAACAGCATCCAGTGCCTGATATCTGGGTTATACTATTTTCCTACCACAGTCTGTCTGATTGGTCACATGGTTATTATTCTGTTGCATTCTTTGTACCCTAACATTTTCATTTCTGAAACAGGGAAGCTACCAGTCATCTTGAAGGCCACTGTGTACATTAAAATAGAAAAGACCTGGCCTGGAGAGATGGCTTAGTGAGTAAAGGTGCTTGCTATACCAGCCTGATGACCTGAGTTCAAGTCCCAGAAATCATATAAGGGTGATAGGAGAGTCCACCAAGTTGTCCTTTGTCTTCCACAGGAGCATCATGGCACCTCCACCCCATGATGTACACACATACAATAAATACTTGCAAAAGGCTTCATACATGTACAGTAGTCCCTTATCTAAGGTTTGATTGGCCATAGTTTCAGTCATCAGAGGTTTTAGTTACCTGAGGTCAATTGCCACAGAAAAATACTGAATGGAAAATTTCAGACATAAGTTGTAAAGTTAAAATTGCCCACCATTCTGAGCAGCGTTATTAAATCCCGCATGGACATGGGCTCTCTGGCCCAGAACAGAAACTGTCTCTTTACCTAGGGTATCCATACTGTATGAGTTACCTACCTATTAGCCACTTAAACATTTGGTTATCAGGCTGTGGCAGCATCAGCATCACAGGGTTCATTTTCTTTTTTTTTTTGTCTTTTTGAAACAGGGTCTCCCTGTAGCCCCAGCTGTCCTGGAACTCACTATGTAGACCAGGCTGGCCTCGAACTCACAAAGATCCACCTGCCTCTGCCTCCCAAGTGCTGGGATTAAAGGTGTGCACCACCACTCCCAGCCACAGTGTTCATTTCAAGTAACCTTTATTTGATTTAATCATGGCCCCAAAGTGGAAGAAGCTTCCTTTAGGAGAAAAGTTGTGTTTTTTGTTGTTGTTGTTTTTTTGGTTTATTATTATTTTTTTGGTTCTTGAGAAAGGGTCTCCCTATAGCCTCAGCTGGCCTGGAACTTACTATGTAGACCAGGCTGGCCTCAACTGCATAGTTTTACCTGCCTCTGCCTCCTGAGTGCTAGATTAAAGGAATTCACCATCATGCCTGGCCTTAAATTTCTGGTGACCCTCTGGCCTCAGCCTTTGGAGGGGTTGGGATTATAGGCATTTATCACCATGCCTGGCTTTAATAAAATGATTTTAAAATACAAAAATCTCAGTAACTAGGCACAATACACACCTATAATCTTAGATCATAGTTTTAGAGAAGGTAATCAAGTTTCACCTCCACCCCTATTTAAGGTCTGAGGGCAGTGGGATGGGGCAGGAGCTAGCTACATGGTTACATGGTCAGTTTATAAAACATGTACAAGATCCCCCCCCCCCCCCAATGCTAAGGACTGAATCTAGGTCCTCCTGCACACTAAGCACATGGAACCTAGGGCCTTGCACATGTCATGCATGCCAGGCAAGTGCTCTAAAACTAAGCTATCCCCAGTTCTTTTTCTTTCAGTTCAGTTTCTATTTCGAGACTGTCTTACTAAACTACTTAAGCACACTGAATTTGTACTTCCTTCCAGCATCAGTGTTCCAAGTAGCTGGGATTATAGGCCTGCATCAGGCCTGGCCCCTAGCTCTGTTTTTCTAAAAGAACCCTAAAACTGGGGCTGAAGAGATGGGTCAGCACATAAGAGCACAGGCTGCTAGGACTTACAGAGCACCAGGGTTCAGGTCCTAGCACCCACATGGCAGCTAACAACCACCTATAACTCCAGTTCCAGGGGATCTGACACCTTCTTTTGGCCTACATGGGCACTGTACAACACAGGTGCACTTACATACGGCTAAAACACTCATAAAATAAAAATAAATAAATGAGCTGGGCATGGTGGCACACGCCTTTAATCCCAGCACTCGGAGGCAGAGGCAGGTGGATCTCTGAGTTCAAGGCCAGCCTGGTCTCCATAGCAAATACCGTACCTCAAATCCCAGATTACTGAAAAACAAAACAAAACAAAAAAACAAAGAAAACTCAACCACCACAACAAAACTAGGTATACGCCTGAATGTTGCACTGCTACTCCCAGAGTCCCATGGGCATAGGGTTTTCCAAAATCCTCAAAGACCAGGCATCTTCTCACAATTAGCTCTGGTGGAGACAGGGAGGGAATACTCTACCACAGAGTTAGGGGTGGAAAGAGCACAGGTGCTAGTGCCTGAGTCAGGCCCTAGGAGAGGCCAGGCTGAGAAGGCTCTGCCAGGGCTGTGACTCTCGGGGAAGCCAGCTGGGATGTGGGTGGCACCTCCCAAGCAAATCTGGAGAGGCAGCAAGATGACTAGTCTGGACTTTGGGATACACAATCACTCAGAGCTTGCTGAGTTTATCAAGGGGAATTCTGACAGCATATGGCACCTCTTCCTTTCTCATTAACATGTTTATGTGTAGGGGCTGAAATCTTGGGTGCATCTAGGTATCACGGAAGCAAGAATGTAGCCAGAATTAGGGCAGGCAGGGAGAAGGCCATGGGATGCAGGAATTGAGGCAAGTTGCATTTTATAGGTTAAAGCTATGCACTTCGGGCAGCAAAGGTAGCTGAGAGGAAAGACTGGCAGAAATCAAGGAGTCTAGATTCTCACCTGGGAACAGGGTCGCCAGAGACAGAGGCGCTGCACTGCTCTCCCATTGCTCCTCATCTTTCACACTTTCTCTTACTGGACATCCTATGGTTCTCTCTCAAGTCCAGCTAGTGGGTTTGCCCTGCTCACCTCTTTATTTACAGCTCTGGTTTCCAGGGAAAGAAAAAAGGTTGTCCACTCTGATCTAAACTGCTCTGTTCTGGGCTCAAGAAGACTGCTTGGTCACACTGCCCAGTGATTAATTAGCTGCTTTCTTTCCAACATAACCTAGTAATACTTTCTTGTCTTTAGAAGGACTAAACCTAACTTTTGTAAACACAGAGACTTCTTTGTTCAGCCAAATTTCAGCAAATAAACAATAAACTCTGTGCTGCCCAGCTAAGATTCTAAGAGGAGACAAGATAACCCAAACGTCCTTATTTATCTGATTGAATATGTAGAACCACTGGGTTCTTGTTCTTCTCTGAACCTTGGGAGTTAAGCTCTTCATAGAAAACTACCAAACAAAAAGCCCCTTCTAGTTCCCAGTCTCTTTTCTTTCCATTCCAAGAATTAACTTTTCTCGAACACTGCTTTGAAAACATCATCTAATATGCCAGTGTCTTCCTGCTATCCATGAGACAACAAATCAACTTTCTTTCTTTTTTTGGGGGGGTGGGGTGGGGCTTTTTGAGACAGGGTCTCCTTGTAGCCCCAGGTGACCTGGAATTCACTATGTAGACCAGACTGGCCTGAACTCAGCTCTGCCTGCCTCTGCCTCCCAGTGCTGAGATCAAAGACGTGCACCACCATGCCCAGCTGACAATCAGTAGCTTTCTAACTTGGCACCTGGGTCCCTTCATAGTGGCTTTTTTTTGTCTTTCCATCTTACTGTTTATTCTAAGCATAAGTGAATCCAAGGCATTCTCCCCAAGTCCCTCCTCCTTTTTAAAATGTCCAGCTCAGTGGCTTTTTGTAAATATTTACAGTGTTACTCAACATCCTCATGATCTAATACTAATACCAGAAGCTTCCATGATCCTGGCACCTGGCAGCTACTCCCAACTTACCCTTCCTCTTATCTCCTGGCACACATCAATTTGTTGTATGAATTTGCTTCTTCTGAACATTTCATAGAAAGAGAATCATGTAAACTGTGGCTACTTAAGGAATTTTTCACTTGGTATACTTACAAAATTTATGTGTTGTAATGTGTAAATGCTTCATTCCTTCTTTTAAAAAATCACTTATTAGGGGCTGGAGAGATGGCTCAGTCGTTAAGAGCACTAACTCCTCATATAGAGGACCCAGGTTGATTCCCAGCACCCAAATGCCAGCTAACAAGCATCTCTAACTCCAGTTCCAGGGGATCCAATGCCTTCCTTCTTCTGACCTTCAAGGGCAATGCATGGCATGGGTGCACTTACACACATGCAGGCAATACACTCGCACACAAAAATAACAAATATTTTATTTTAATTTTTTTAAAAAATATTTTTATTCTAAAATAGAAAAGAATGTATATTCCACAGCTGTTGGATGAAATATGCTATAAACATTTATTAAATCTACTTATTCTATGTTGTAATTTAAAAAAAAAAAGTTAAAACCTCATTCAATTTTATGTCTTATAAGGGTTATACTGAGTTCAATATTGTATAACTCTATTAATTCAACTGTAAACCTAAAAATTTACAGCCAATTTTGAAAGAGATGTATCTTATCTCTGGAAATTGTTATTGAATATGTTAATGCTGCAATGAAATGCTTCTAATCATGTGGTTATTAAATAATTAAAAAAATATTTTTATTCTAAAATAGAAAAGAATGTATATTCCACAGCTGTTGGATGAAATATGCTATAAACATTTATTAAATCTACTTATTCTATGTTGTAATTTAAAAAAAAAAAGTTAAAACCTCATTCAATTTTATGTCTTATAAGGGTTATACTGAGTTCAATATTGTATAACTCTATTAATTCAACTGTAAACCTAAAAATTTACAGCCAATTTTGAAAGAGATGTATCTTATCTCTGGAAATTGTTATTGAATATGTTAATGCTGCAATGAAATGCTTCTAATCATGTGGTTATTAAATAATTAAAAAAATATTTTTATTATTTTTATGTGTATGAATGTACTGCCTGCATGTATGTGAGTGCACCCATGTTGTGCAATGCTGCAGAGGTCAGAAGAGGGCTTCGGTTTCCTCTGGAACTGGAGTTAAGGATGGTTCGTAGCTGCCATGTGGGTGCTGGGAATCGAACCCGGGTCCCCTGCAAGAGCAGTCAGTGCTTTTAACCCCTGAGCCATCTCTCCAGCCCCCAATTAATATATATATATATATTTTAAAAATCACTTGTTCTTTCACAATTGCAGACACACATATATGTATATAATATACTCAGATCATATCCCCATCCCAATTATCCTCTTTTTCCTCTTTCTCTTTATTCCTTTTTATGACTGAATTATATTCCAATGTATGGATAAAAGTTTATTCATTCATCAGTTGGTGAACAACTGGGTTATTTACCCTCGTTATCTCTTAATAACACCGTTTTGGTTTTATGTGAAGAGATGTTTTCAGAGCTCTTGGGTCTATCTCTAGGAGTAAAATTGCTCGGTCATATGGTAATTTAACTTTTTGAGAAATTGCCTACCTGTTTTCCAAAGGGATTACATTTCTACTAACAGTGTATGTGATCCATCCAACTTTTCCATGTCCTTGTCAACATGGTTTTTGTGTAAGTCTGTTAGTTTGAGACAGGCAGTATAGTCAAGACTGGCCTTGAGCTACTGATCCTGCAGCCTTTGCCTCCTAAATGCAGGGCTGACATCAAGGGCTAGGATTACAGGCCAGGGGCCACCATGCCTGGTTGTTGTGCTCTGTCATTACAGTCAACCTAGTTTGACTGGTATGTTGGATTTGTTGGTTTCTTTTTGAGATAGTGTCTAGCTACATAGCTCAGGCCAGTCTGAATCTCAAAATCCTCCAGCCTCAGATTCCTGACTACTGGGCTTACAGGGTTGTATTACCACACCCGGCTCTGTTAGTGTTGATTTCACATTTCCTTAATGACTAATGTTGAAAATCTTTCCAGGAACCTGTATGATCACGTGTATATTTTCTTTATCTTTGGAGAACTTTCTTCACAATGTTTACCCATTTTTTCTTTTCTAAAAAAAAAATTTATTATTTTTATTTTATGTGTATGAGTGAGTGTATTGCCTGCATAAACATAAGTGCACCTATGCCATGCACTGCCCATTGAGGTCAGAAAGTGTTGAATCCCCTGGAACTGGAGTTAAGGATGGTTGTTAATCGCCATGTGGGTGCTGGGACTCAAACATGGGTCCTCTGCAAGAGCAGCCAGTGCTCTTAACTGCTGAGCTATTTCTCCAGGCTCTTCTTCCTTTTTGACACAAGGAAATCTAGTTACCCCTTGCTCTAAAGTGCTGGGATTAAAGGTGTGTGCCCAGTGGGTTTTTTTTTTTTAAACGTTTTGGAGAGTGTCAAGTATCCCAGGCTGATTCCTAGCTGAGGATGACTTTGGATTTCTGATCTTCCTATCTCTACCTATTAAATGCTAGGATTACATCAAGCGCTGGGTCCACAGCTGCCCTCCCCTGCCCCCATTTCTTTTGGGACAGGGTTTCATCATGTATCTAAAGGCTAGTCTCGAACTTGAGGTAATTTTGTCTGTTTCCTTAGTTCTGGGATTTCAAGCATGTGCCACTAGCCTGGTAACTACCTCCCCTCTTTTTGAGACAGTAGCCACAGTTGGCCTGGAATTCCATGTATAGGCTAGGTTGGTTTTGATCTCTCAGAGATCTGCCTGCTTCTGCCTCCTTCCTGCTGGGATTAAAGGCATGAGCAACTACCCCCTTTACTGACACAGAGTATCACTCTGTAGCCCAGGCTGGCCTTAAATTGCAGCAATCCTGGTGTCTCAACCTCTCCAGTGCTGAGATTACAGGTGTAAACTACCACACCTAGCAACCTTTGTCTATTCTTGAACTGGATGCTTTTTATTATTGAATCTGTTTTTT
>NW_008360324.1:1796071-1811457 GCF_000622305.1 Nannospalax galili | reverse complement strand
AATTTTTTCTGACCCTGTGGGTTATATTTTCATTTTCCAGACACTGTCCTTTGATGTTATTAGGTTCTGTCAAATTGATCACTGGCCACTCCAGTCAGAAATGACCTGCTTCTTTCTACATTAGCATCTCAGTATTACTTGATTTGGGGAGAAACTCTGAAAATATATGAAAATTATTTTGAAGTTTAATAAAAAAACACTTTGATAGAAAGCAAGAGGGCTGGGGATGCAGCTCAATGAGAGCACACTGAGTAGCATAGGCAAGATCCTGCATTCAATTCCCTGTACCAGAAAGGTGCCCAAGCAACAACAGAAAGCAGCCTGGAGCTTCTCATGAGGAGATGACTTGGGACCCTTGACAGTCTCTTAGGTTCTGTGTGTTGTGTACTGAGTAGAAAGGCTGGGAGGCCCTGGCCTATGACACTTCTGTTGTATGACAGCATAAACCAATACAGGGCATATATGTGACATTGGCTACGTATGTTTAAAAAAATAAATGCATATGGCTGGGCATGGTGGTGTTTGCCTTCATAGCATTTGGGAGGTATAGACAGCGTTTTAGTGAGATTGAGGCCAGTCTAAAACTCAAAGGGGGTTCAAGGTTAGCCTGGGCTACAAAACAAGATCCTATCTCAAAACAAGAGGACAGCAACAACAACAAAATGTGGATTGAGGTTTAGCTCAGTGGTAGAGTGCCTGCCCAGCAGGAGACCCTGTGTTCTATTCCTTGGCACCACATGAACAAAAACAAAACATATATGCTAAGAGATAATTGTCTGCTTTTATTTCCTAGTCTTTTGGACAGGTGATCAGTGAAGAATTTTAAAATGGAGTCAGGTTTGGTGATGCATGCCTAAAATCCTAGGTACTTGGAAGGCTGATGCAGGAGGATCTCTGGATTCTTAAGGCCAACTTGGTTTACATAGCGAGTTTCAAGTCAATCTGGGTAATTTAGTGAGACTCTCTCTCAAGAGAAAATCAAAAACCAAAAACGAGTCAGATTACCCTTTAAAGAATGAGGATTAGGGGATGGAGCGATGACTCAGCTGTTAACAGTACAGGCTGTTCTTGTAGAGGACCAGGGTTTGGTTCCCAGCACCAACATGGTAGCTAATAAGCATCTGTAACTGCAGTTTCAGGAGATTTGACACCTTCTTCTAGCCCCAGTGGACACTTCATGACATGGGTGCAGTTACATTCATGTAGGCAAAACACTCATATACACTAAAAAAAGCTAGTAGCTCTCATGGTTCAATACTTTTAGTCATATTTTCCATATCTGTACTCCAACTTTAATCAATCTTGTCCACTCTTGTCTGAGGTACATGCCAGGAAAGCCTTAAGGGGCACTATTCCAGTTGGCTTGTTTGCCAGCTTGTAAACAGTAGCCTAATACTTCTGGACAGTAATGCAGAGTGGTATCCAGTCAATCTGGGTTTAGAATTGCTATCACAGAACATGAAAATCTCAGGAGCTATAAGGCATTTACCACTGCTACATGCCTGTTGCTCATTACAGCACTCGAAAAAGCAAGACAACCAACTTAATGGCAAGATTTACACACGTAAGTATATATACATGTATAAGCTCTTTTATTGTTGTTGTTATTATTATTATTATTTTTGAGACAGGGTCTCCCTGTAGCCCCAGCTGTCCTGGAACTCACTATGTAGACCAGGGGAAATGAGATTTTTAAAAACAGTACACTTTGTGCTGGGCCTGGTTGGTGCACACCTTTAATCCCAGCACTTGGGAGGCAGAGGCAGGCAGATCTCTGTGAGTTTGAGCCAGCCTGGTCTACATAGTGAGCTCCAGGCCAGATGGGGCTACAAAAAACTCTGCCCCCCCCCAACCCCCCCCCCACAAAAAACCCCCAGTGTACTTCAAGTCAAAAGAAAATTCTCACCCAGCAATAAATTATCCCCCGCCCCCAGTGTTTTGCTCTTCACATCCTTTCTTCTTTTGAAAACAGGGAGGGAAGATGATGCATATGACACTTTCTGAGTAAACACTTTACAGGCTGAGTGTACTGGCTCATGCCTGTTACTCCAGCACTCAAGAGGCTGAAGTAGGAGAAGAGCTGAGTTCAAGGCCAGCCTGGGGAAGCTTGTATCTAATCCTTAAAAGTTTTAGGGTTATCTCTTCAGAAGGGGGAATGTTAGAGTACCCAAAAGCCCCATAAAAATAAATAAATGAAAGAAGGAAAAAAAAAAAGGCCAGCTGGGGTGGGCTACAAAGTGACTTCTAGACCCTTTCTCAAAACAATTAAAACAAAACCCAAAAAAACAACCCCAGGAAGCTATTACTGTTTGGCCAAGAGAACTCCTCATGGGCTCTAAATCTCTTTGATTTTTTTTTTTTTTTGAGACAAGAGTTTCACTATGTAGCCCTGACTGGCCTGGAACTCCCTATGTAGACCAAGCTGGCCTCAAACTCAAGACATCCACTATCTCTGTCTCCTGATTAAAGGCATACATTAGGGACTGTACAGATGGCTCAGTGGTTAAGAACACTGGCTGCTCTTGCAGAGGACTATGGTTTGGTTCTCAGCACCTACCTACATGGCAGTTAATGACTATCCTAACTCCATTTTCAGGGGATCTGACACCCTCTCCTGGTCTCTATGAGCACTGCATGATATGGGTGCAGTTACATACATGCAGGTAATAACACTCATACACACAAAATAAAGATAATAAATAAAATATTATCCGGCTTTGATTGTTTAACTTCTAGGAACACACACACACACACACACACACACACACACACACACACCCTTTTACTTTAAAATCTCTAAGCTTGAGAAAGATTTTGTTTTGATAACGCAACACTTTTCCCTGACAGTTGCAACTGGGACATCTAATCTTGTTAAAGCTCCAAGTCACAATTTTCTAACTTCATTAATAAATGTAAGAAGATCAGTTAGAAGATATGTTATGCTGGGTATGGTGGAACACACCTTTAGTCCCAGCACTTGTGAGGCAGGCAGGCAGAGCTCTGTGAGTTCAAGGTCAGCCTGGTAACATGCCAAATTCCAGACCAGCTGGGGCTACAGGGAGAACGCCAACCTGTAGGCTACATAGTGAGGTCCCAGCCAGCCTGGACCACAGTGAGACCCAGCCTCAAACAAACAAACAAAGAAACAAAGAAACAAACAAACAAACAAACAAGGTGGTAGATGCAATACGCAAAGAAAAGATGGAGCTATTAGTCAACCACATTATGAAAAGCTCTGTAACTGACCTTCTCATCCGAAGTGCATGTAATGATGATGCAACACCCAAGGTCATGATCTTTTAACAATGACTCAATACTAACCATTTGTTGAGTAAGAAGACATGACAGCCAAAGGGGGACTAAATCATAAAGAATCCAAGAGAGTTCTATTTTTCCAAAGATCACAGCATATACTAACATTTCAAAGACTTTAAGATCCTATCGTGTATCAAGTATTGCAAAATAGATGGTGAAATAGTTTGAACGATCATTAAACTCTGCAGTAACAAGTATGACCAGAAGGCTTGTTAAAAGGCAAATTATAGCTGGGTGTGGTACAAGCCTGTAATCCCAACCCTGAAGACTGAGGCAAGAGGATTTTCTTTGGGCTCAAGGTAAGACCTTGTCTCAAAGTAACACTGGGCAGATTACTAAACTGGGCCTAGTGGTGCAGACCTGTTACACCAGCTACTCTGGAGGATGAGGCAAAACAATAACAAATTCAAAGGCTTCCTGGGCTACAAAGCAAATTCAAGCCTGGGCAATTTAGGGAGACCGTATCTCAAAAAACTGAAAAAAAAACAATGGAAAAAGAAATTGATATGAATATAGCCTACAGAGGCTACAGAGCAAGACCCTGTTTCAAACATGACAAAAAGCAAGGGGGCAAGCTGGATATGGTGGTTTACACCTGTCATCCCAACTCTCAGAAGGCTGGGGAAGGAGGATGCCAGTCTGCTCTACATGGTGAATTCCAGGCCAGCCTGTGGTACAATATGAGATCCTGTCTCAAAAAACATAAATAAATCTAATTAATCACTCAGTTCAGAGTCAGACATGGTTGCGCATATCTATATTCCCAGCATCTGGAAGGTTGAGGCTGGCAGATCAGGAGGTCAAGGTCATCCTCAGCTAATCAGAAGTTCAAGGTTATCCTCAGCTATATAGTGAGTTAGCAGCCAGCATGGATTACAAGAGACCTTTTCTCTAAAAGCCTAGAAAAACAAACAAAGCAGTTTGCCCAGCCCTATAGTCAGTTTCTCATTTACTAGGTCAGGGATAGACCCAGGAAAATCTGCATTTCTAAGAAGAAATGCAGATATTTTTGGTTCTAAGGCACATTCTGAGTTTCCTTAGAAAGAAAAATATTTAATGTTTATTGATGGGGAAAGGAAAAGGTGTGTATGGTAGTACAGCCTGTAATCCCAGCACCTGAGAAGCACAGGCAGGAGAATCACTACAAGACTGAAGGTAGCCTGGGCTACATCATACATTTGAGGTTGGTCAGGGCAGCATAGTGAGTCTCTGTCTCAAAAAGAGGAAGAAAAGAGTAATTATTAAAACTGCTTTGGGTCAAGCTAGGTCAAGAACTGGTAAAGCTTACCTCATTTAATCCTCAGGACATCACAATGAACAGTGGCTCTCAAACCTATCCAGCAGAGAATAAGCATGTTGCAAAAAGGGCATGCCTAGGCAGCCCCCTAGAACTGTGAACTTTCTTGGATGACTGTACTATTTCAAAATTCTATACAAACTTTGCATCGTTTAAAAAATAAACTGTGCTGGGCATGGTGGTGCATGCCTTTAATCCTAGCACTCGGGAGGCAGAGGCAGGCGGATCTCTGTGAGTTCAAGGCCAGTCTGGTCTACATAGAGAGTTCCAGGACAGCTGGGACTACAGGGAGACCCTGTCTCAAAAAGACCAAAAACAAAAACAAAAAAATGCCCCCAAAATGACTGTTTGCAAATTAAACATAATTCTTAAAATAATCAGTTACTGCCTTATTCTGCCACCCCATCCCCATCTGAAAGGTTTACCACATTTTTCTTGAGTATTCATCTAGCTAAACTAGACCACTGTTGGTCCCTCAGATTTCCTTATCTTGAGCTGCACTCTTAATGCCCATTACTCTTTGCAGCTGGAAAGCTCCTTCTATCATTTAGAATCTTATCATCTCCTTTAAGGCCACCCTTGCCCCCTCCCCCTCATAAAAAACAAAACAAAACAAAAATCTCCCAAATCCAATAGTATTTCTGTAAAACTTCTGAATACCTCAAGTAAATATTGAGGGCTGCCCAGACATGCTTTAATGACTGGGCATGTAATTTTTTTTGTTACGTCAAAAAAATCTTTTGTGCTGAATACTGGATTTCTCCTGAAGAGGTAGCTGCAATTTGGTCCAACAGGAACTAATCTGTGGATCTCCTTTGACTTGAATTAATTTACTTATGAATTTAAATTTTAACTTATTTAGCAACTGTCTTGTCTGCATGTATGTAAGTGTACCCATGTCTTGCAATACCCACAGAGGTCAGAAGAGGGCACTGGATCCCCCAGAAATGGCGTTTCAGATGGTGGTTAGCTGCTATATGGATGTTGGAAACCAAACCCAGGTCCTATAGAAAAGCAGCCAGTGCTCTTAACTGCTGAGCCATCTCTCCAGTCTCTTCTTTGATTTTAAATGTCACTAGTATTAGTGATGCCAACTGTGACTCTCTGAGGAAAGAATTCTTACTCCTAGCTGCAATTTTTGATCAGCTAGTCTACCAAGCTATGGCCAAGACTACAGAACACTCCTACTAGGCAGGGTAGCCATCTGTTCCATTCGGCCAGCTCTGGCTTTGGACAGAAAGGTATCTCATGCTGATTACAGCTTGGTTTAATCAGAGAATAAAGAGAAAGAGTTATCAAGGACTTTGATAATTTTGCACCTTTACCAGGTCCACCCAATCCCAATATGGTCAAATGCAGACTTGGGTCGCAGAACTGAGTGAGTGCAGCCTTAAGCAACTTAACCTTTTCATTCCTAATTTCCTATCTAAGTGAAATCCTGACAGTGCTGGAATTATGAGTAATTGGCAGGTTTCAAAGAATTGCCTGTGGAACATTTAGGACAATGTCTGGTTCATAGTAAATCTTTAATAAATGGCAGCTTTGGAGTTGAGTGTGGTGGTATATACCTGTAATCTCAGCATTTAGGATGTGGAGGCTGGAGGATGAGGAGTTCAAGACCAGCCTGGGCTAGAAGGGAACCCTGTCTCACAAAACGTACAAAGATAATAAAGACAGCTATGACTTCTTTTTTTTTTTTTTTTGGTGTTTTTGAGACAGGGTCTCCCTGTAGCTCTAGCTGGCCTGGAACTCACTATGTAGACCAGGCTGGCCTCAAACTCACAGAGATCAGCTATGACTTCTTAATTAGAGGTAGCAACAGCAACCTAAGGAATTAGATTCTCTTCTCTATATAAAGTTTTCCACAGCATTTCATCTCCTAGCTGATTCAGTTACAATACCAACACTAACCCCTAAACCCACGTTTTATTTTATCAAGACAGGGTCTTATGTAGCACCAGGCTGACAACATCTGGTTTATACAGTGCTTGTACCCACTGAGTAACATCCCTACTAAACTTGTATTGTTAGCCTACCTCTTTCTCAAGTTCAAGATTAATTTTTGTTTGTTGCTCTGAGACAAGGTCTTACTCTGTAGCCCTGGCTGGCTTGGAACTCACTATGTAGACCAAGTTGGCTTTGAACTCACAGAGACGTGCCTTCCTCTGCCTGGGATTAAAGGCATGTACCACCCACCCAGCTCATCAGGATTTTAGGTTTTACAATTTCTTTGGAACTTAAAGTAAAATCCAAACTAGATAACTACCTGGCACTGAATGGTATCTGACTTTCCTCTTGACCTCTGTGCCTAGCTATCCAGGCAAGGTCTTTAGTTCTTTTTTTAAAATATTTTATTTATTATTTTTATTTTATGTGTATGAGTGTGTGGCCTGTATGTGTCGTGCATTGCTGCAGAGGTCAGAAAAGGGGTTTGGATTCCCCTGGAACTGGAGTTAAGGTGGCCCCCATGTGGGTGCTGGGAATCAAACTCAGGTCCTCTGCAAGAGCAGTTAGTGCTCTTAACCACTGAACCATCTCTCCAGCCCCCCAAGGTCTTCAGTTCTATGGATGGACAGGCTGATGGACAGGACCCAACCTCCATTATGGTATTACTTTTATTTTCCAGTTAATCTATTGCCAAATCATTCACGAACACACTTAACAAATATTTATGAAGTCCTATGCTATAAACTCTGGGTACACTGTGGTGAACAAAATTTACATGGCTCCTGCTCTCATCTACAAATACATAATTACAAGCCATAATATATGCTTGGAAGGGGATTTCGGTCAGCATAAGAAAATGTAACAAAGGATATAATTTAAAATAAGAGCCAAGAAAGAACTCTCAGGGGAAGCAACAGAGACCTGAAAGGTGAAAAGAAGTCTGTCAAGTGAGTAAGAGAGCAAAGAGCTTTCTGGGTGGTATGACCAGTGTGTACGAAGGCTCTGAGGCAGGAAGGGCTTACAGCCTTCTGTGAGGATTGAAAAAAGGCTGTGTGGCTAAAGGTTGTGCTCCTGCTTGAAACAAAGCTGAACAGCAGGCAGGGGCTTCCCAGCCAGGCATGTAAGCCCCTGAAAAGTTCTGAGCAGGTGTGGCACGGGATCGGATGACTTGGGCTGCTTTTGAAGTGTGGACTGGAGAGGGCAAGAAGAGAATTAGAGAGCAGTCAGGAGGCTGCTTGGGTGGTTCTGATCACAGATGGCTGGTGGCGGAGAAAAGGAGATGAATTTGAGACACAATTTGGAGGTTGTACTAAGAGGGACTGGTGACTGAGGTGTGGGCAGTGAGTGACAGGGAGGTGACAAGGTTGAGTCTTTGGATCTGGCATAAGCAGTTAAACAGATGAAAGTGCTTTTAGAACCTACCTTTCAGCCAGGCATGGTGGTGCATATCTTTAGTCCCAGCACTTAGGAGGCAGAGGCAGGCAGATCTCCCGGAGTTTGAGGCCAGCCTGGTCTACATCATGAGTTCCAGGCCAGCTGGGGCTACAGGGAAATTCCTGTCTCTAAAAAAAAATAAATAAATAAAATAAAATCAACAAAACATTCTGTTTTTGTAAGACAGTCTCAGTCTATAGCTCAAGCTGGCCTTGAACTTAAGGCTGTTGTCCTGCATCAGGCTCGCGAGTGCTCATGCTCTTCCTGTTTGACCATCCCAGCCTACAGAAGAAACCTTAATATCCAAAGTCCATTATTTATTAAATGCTCCATCTTTAAATCTCATAATGCTTACCACTGCTTATAGCACTTAGGTCTTTGCCTTTTATTAGGTTATTAGTATACTGATCTCACACTGATTTCCGACCCCTAACAGACCGTAATGCTCAAGTGCACGACTCTACTTTGCACACTGTGCACATTGTTCCTGTCCTGCAGGGTCAAGAATCTTGTGGGTCCACAGCAAGTATATTTTGTTGTGTTTATTTGAAGCAATTTATGTTATTAATTATGTTAAGGAATGATGAGACCAAGTTGTTTAAAGGGAGATGTTTCCCAGTTGGATTTGTCAGCACCAGGGCTCAGAGCAAAATTTATCTTTAGCATCCTTGCAATCATACATAACACAAATGTACACACACACACACACACACACACACACACACACACCTTTTAATAGTCTTCTGGCTGTTCAAAGTACTCCAATACGGCATTCCACATAGCCTTACTCTTTCCTTAAGTACTGAATATTAGAATTTCAAGGGCACTATGAATGTGGCCCAGTGGTACAGTGCTTGCTTAGCATGTGTGAAGTCCTAGGTTAAACCCAGCACCACCCCAGTCCCCATTATAATCTCTAAGTCAGGAACTCTCTCTCTCTTCTCCTCTCCCTCTCCCTCTCCCTCCCCCTCCCCTCCCCTCTCCCTCTTTCTCATTCCTGAGTGTTCTGTCTGCATGTAAGTACACCATGTGTCTGCAGTGCCCACAGTGGCCAGAAGAGGGCGTTGGATCTCCTTGAACTGGAGTTAACCAAGGGTTGTTACACTGCTATGTGGGTGCTGGGAACCAAACCTAGATCCTCTGCAAGAGCAGCTAGTGCTCTTAACCACTGAGCCATCTCTCTAGCCCCTAAATCAGGATTTTTCAAACTGCTTTCTGTGGGGTTGGATAGATGGCTGAGCAGTTAAGAGCCCTGGCTGTTCTTGTGGAAGACCTGAGTTCAAATCCCAGCACCTACATGGTGGCTAACAACCCCTGGTTAACTCCAGTTCCAGGGGATCTGACGCCCTCTTCTGTCCTCTAAGGGCACTGCTTGACACAGGTTTGCTTACACACATCCAGGCAATATACTCATACACATAACTTTTTTAAAATTTAATTTTATTGGGGTGGGGGTCTTTTTGAGACAGGGTCTCCCTGTAGCCCCAGCTGGCCTGGAACTCACTATGTAGACCAGGCTGGCCTTGAACTCACAGAGATCTGCCTGCCTCTGCCTCCCCAGTGCTGGGACTACAGGCGTGCGCCACCACACCCAGCTTTATTTATTATTTTTATGTGTATGCATGTATTGCCTGCATATAGGTAAGAGCACCTGTGTCGTGCAATGCCTGCGGAGGTCAGAAGAGGCTGTCGGATCCCTTGGGTCTGGAGTTACAGACAGTTGTTAGCTGCCATGTGAGTGCTGGGATTTGAACCCGGGTCTTCTGCAAGAACAACCAGTGTTCTTAACCACTGAGCCATCTCTTCAGCCCCCACATAAAATTTTTAAAAATTAAATTAAATTAGCAACAACAACAACAAACCCCCCCCAAAACCAAACTGCTTTCTGTAACTCATTCATCATCAAGACTAATGTAGAGATCATAAAAAATATGCAAAATAATACAGTAAGGGCCAACATTGTTTCCTGAAACTTGTTTTAAATACACATACACACATATTCAGGGTCACCAAGTGAAATGTTGTTTCTCATCATAGGTCCTCAGCAAGATGATTTTGAAAGCCAGTGCTTTTCTGTGCCCCCACCCCAAGGTCAGCACGCAAAACTTAGGTAGAGAAAGTAGGATGTTAAGAAAACAGTGATGAAACTGTCTGATGAAAAGTCAGTTACACAGCCAGGCGTGGTGGCACACACCTGTAGTCTCAGCACTTGGGAGGCAGAGGCAGGTGGATCTCTATGAGTACAAGGCCAGCCTGGTCTACATGAATTCCAGGACAGCTGGGGCTACAGGGAGACCCTGTCTCAAAAAGACAAAAAAAAAAAAAAAAAAAAAAAAAAAAAAGTCATTTATACTTTAAAACATGAATGATACTCTTAATTCCTCCCTTGAGAGGTGCTTTCAATTCACACTGATCTCTATCAGAAAAAAATGTGTTAGAAATTGTTTTGGATTACAGACCTTTCATACTTCAAGCAAGGATCTCTTCCAGTATCCATTTTCTGAGAGAACTAGGTTCAGGCACCAGAACCAGACAATCGCTACTACAAGGCTACTGCTTCTTTTTGTTTATTTGTTTTATTTTCAATTATGTGTATATGTGTGTTTGTGTGAGAGTATCTGCATGTGAGTGCATGTGCCCACTGAAGCCAGAGGCCTGTGTGGGATCCCCAGGAGCTGGAGTTACAGGTGGTTGTCAGCTGCCTGATGTGGTTGTTGGGAATTGAACTTAAGTCCTTTGGAAGAGCAATGCTCTTAACCACTGAGTCATTTCTCCAGTCCTTGTTGTTTTCTAAGATAGGGTCTCATATAACCCAGGTCAGTCTCAAACTTGCTGTGTAGCCAAGGATGACCTTGAAATTCTGATTCTCCTTCCTCCATTCCTATGTGCTGGAATTACAGGGGTGCCACTAAGCTCAGAGGCTGTGGGTTTCTAGGCAGAAGTACTAATACTTCTATAAAGAACATTTTTACAAGCAAAACATACTCTTCAATGTATAGGTCAGGTTTATCAATTTTTATTTACATGTACATATTTAACCTATGCCTAGAAAAACAATCCTATAGATCCACATAACTGGGCTAGGAATGCAGCTTAGGGGTAGGCAGTGTGCTAGGCTAGCATAAGTGAGGCCCTGAATTCAGTCCCCAGCACTGGAAACAAAATGAAAACAAACAGCCTAAGTTGATCTGAAAATGAGAAATCCTACAAGTCACCAAAGGCAACAAATGTATGTGAGACAGAAGTGAGGACATGAGTAAGCAAGAGGGTTTGGGGGTATGGCTGATGTAATACCCCAAGTACCTACTACTTTGTAGTAATGACAGATGACAGAAGTGGGTAGGATATGGAGAAAATGATTCCCTTTCAAGTATATGCTTCTGATAGTACACAGCAGTGCTGCATACAAAAGACAAATTCCAAGCCCTAATTCCAACCTTAGTTCCATTTAACAGGCTGCCCTTGCAATTTGTTGCTACTTATGTTATATTAATTTACAGTTGAGAAATCAACAGAGGACCTCCTACCTAATGAATATAAGCACTCTTAATTGCCAATTCCAGTTCCAACAAATAACTGGGTCAGAAGCAAGGTTCAAAGAGTAGGAAGTGCAAAGCTGGTGTAGTACCTGTGGAGCCCTTCTGTGGGGTACTGATAAATTTGGGTAAGGTCTGAGTGACACTGGGCAAACTGTGTAACTAAGATCCCACCTACCCCTAACATCGTAGGATTCTACCAAGGAGGAAGAGGATAACCTTTATCCAAAGGAAGATCGTTTTGGTTTGATGCAATAGGCAAAATAACGGTATGAACTAAGGTTGTTTAAATATGAATTAAAGCCTCTGCCATTATCTAGATTGGGTTAACACCTTCTCCAGTCTGGTGATGTTACCTGGCTATCTTTCTTCTAGGTACTGGATCAATTCCAAAGGGCATTTAAACCCTTCTACATCTGCCCAACCTTACCTCACACTTTTTTTTCTCCCAAGACAGGGACTCATGTCTCACATTGTAGGCCAGGTTTGCTTCAAACTCACAATCCTCTTACCTCAGCCTCCAGGGTGTTGGGACTTATAGGCGTGAACTACCACACCTAGTTTATCTCAAACTTTCTACAGTTTACATCTCTAGTTCTCTACTACTGCCCCAAGTCATCTTTTCCTTTAACTCTTGCTTAATTTGCCTCACCTGGACTCTCCCAGTGAGGACTTCATAAAAAATTACAACCATTCTAATCTTGATATTGACCTATGAATTCTATAGGACTTTAAAGCAATCTTACGAGGTAGGCACTTGCTGTCCTCATTTCATACACAAGAAAATCAGATGCAGAAGAGGTTAAGTGGCTTGCCTAGGGTCCCATCATTTGTGAGCTGCAACAGGGTGGGTGATATTACTTTGACTTCAAAGCCAACACTCTTTTTCATCATACCACGCTGCCTCTATGTATTAAAAAACCTCGAGGAATGTGGTTAAAAAAAAAAGCCTATAAACCAGGTATGATACAGCTTGTTGTGATATAAATTCAGACATATCACATCCTTTGAACCACACAGGTAATAGTCACTTGGAACAAGCATCGAGTTTTAAAGGGTGTTGTTAGTCTTGTTTCCCAAGCCCAGTAAAAAGGGTTAGCCCAGCATAAATGACAGGTGGATGGCTAAAAGGAAAAAAACCCCAGCAGGATATAAGAAAATATTAGAAACAGTACAGAAAAGAGATGAAAGTATAAAATAAGCTGGCAATGGACAAAACAGACTCAGAAGATGGAAGTATGGAATATGGGGTTGACGAGGCCCATAGAGCTAAAATAATATAAGTTGGGGGGGGGGCTATGCCAACAGATATGCGAGCATGTCATGGGGCTGTTAATAACCGGTAGCAGTACACATGGCCAGAGTGGAACTCTAGAGAGCCACATACAGACACAGGTCGCTGGGGGCACGACAAGGCGGGGCGCTGGGGCCAAAGAGCACAGCAGAGGTTCAAGAGAATGAAGAGGTTCAGAGGGCACAAGGACTCCCCCCCCCCTGGCCCCCCCCCCCCCCGCCTCCAAACAGGACTTGTGTGCCTCAATAGCTGAGTGTGCTTTAGGATCTACAGCACCTCGAAGCCCTCCAGGGTGCCTCGGGGCAGAGAGGGAGGTCCTGTCCCCATTCCTCCTCTATTTCCCAGGGACTCCGCGAGGGGGCGGAGGGAGGCAGGAGGGTCCTTACCCAGGAAGATGGAGATGATGAGCCGCAGCGCCTGTTCCGACGCGCCCAGGGACGTCGCCAAGTTGTGAAGGCTCAGCTCGACACCCGGCCGCAGCCCCCGCATCTGCTCCAGTGCCGCTCCCACGTCCCCCTCAGCTGCGGACGCCATCTTAACTGCGGGCGCCCCCCGGGGACCCCCCAACTCCGCGCCCCGAATGTGGGCAGAAAGCGGCTGCTTCACCCCCAATTCCGGCCGGGGGCCCGCCCACGGCGTGCGCATTGGCTGCGGGCCCCGCCCAGCGCCTCCAGACCCACCCGATTATTGGTCGATCCGGACAGGGGGCGGGGTCTAGCGCGGCAAGGTAGGAGAGGGCGGGGCCGACCGTTTGTAAGGCAAAGGTGACTCCCCTTGGGGAAGGGAAAAGGGACCTACCCGGCTGGGCGGGGCCTGCGCTTGGGACCCTGCGCTGCTATTGGAGCATCTCGAGGCGAGGTGACAGTCTAGCTCCGTCCGAACTGCTCCCGGGAAGAGGCGGTCGGGCCGGTGTCCGACCGGCTTGCTCGCTGCTTTCCCATTGGCTGAGTCCGGAGCAGGCGAGAGTCGGGGCGGGAGGGGGCCATCACCAGAGCGCGAGGTTACTCTCGGTCGCCGGCGCTGGGGTTACTGGGGCATGTAACGGAGAGGCGGGAATTCCTGCCGCCGCCTCGCGAGCGCCTCCTAATGGCACCTGTGCGTCCTGCAGCTCCCAAGCCTTCAGCCTTGCTGCCCTCACCCCAGGGCCCCAGCACACTCTTTGGGCTAATACCATGTACCCCTTCTCAAGCAGGTTCCTTGATGTTGCTGATGCACGGGGCCCCGAACCCGGCCCTCCTGCATGCTAAGCGGATGCTTACTAGTCGTCAATGCAGTTAGTTTCCTGTGGTAAAACACAACCTTCTCCCTAGAGGCAATGAAATTAAGATATGCCTATTTTTTTTAAAAAGAGCCTATTTAACACTTGCTGTTATAATTAACAATTAGGCTAGTTTTGTCGCCGTTTAAGTAATACATGTTCATGATAAAAGTTCAAACAGTAGTCCGGACTTGGTGGCCCACGCCTTTAGTCCCAGGCGGATCTCTGTGAGCTCGAGGCCAGCCTGGTCTCCATAGTGAATCCAGCTACAGGGAGACCCTGTCTCAAAAAGACCGAAAAAAAAAAAAATAGGTCAAACAGTAAAGAAACATGAAACAGAAAATAAGAGTTATTTTCTCCAGCTTTTCAGTCATCCTAAGGGTGACCCTATTCAGTTTACACTTAAAAGTGGATGGGGGAGGGTTGTTAAGACTGGGAGTGTAGCCCAATTGGCATAGTGCCTGTCTGTCTAGCTTGCAGAAACTCCTGGGTTCAGTCCCCAGCACCGCATAATCTAGGCATGGTGGCACACATCTGTAATCCCAACACTCTGGGAGGGAGAGGCAGTAGGATCAGGAGTTCCGAGTCATCCTGGGCTACAAAACACTTCCAGGCCAGCCTGGGTTACATGAGACCATCACAAACAAACAAACAAACGAACGAACATGTAATTGGAACCAAAGGCTCACCTCTAAAGGAAGGTAAGACTTCATGAGGGTATGTAGCCAAAGAATTCTGAATTTTTCCTTTTCTTTTTCTTTTTCTTTTTTTAAATTGTTGTTATCTTTTGAGACAGGGTCTCCCTGTAGCTCCAGGTGGCCTGGAACTCAAAAAGACCAGGCTGGCCTTGAACTCACAGAAATCCACCTGCCCCTGCCTCCTGAGTGCTGGGATTAAAGGTGTGTGCCACCACACCCAGCCCTGAACTTCTTTTTTCTTTTTTTGGTCTTTTTGAGACGGGGGTCTCCCAGTAGCCACAGCTGACCTGGATTAGCTATGGGAGACCAAGCTGGCCTCCAATTAACAGAGATCTGCCTGCCTCTGCCTCCTTAGTGCTGGGACAAAAGGCGTGGACCACCACACCCGGCTTTGAATTTCTTATAATAAGGAGTGTGAAGCATTTGTCTTCAACTATATCTCAGACATGCATAGCACTTTGTACTTTTACTCAGCTCTCTATGTACTGGTGAAATGAACCTAGGTTTGTCCCATGCTAAGCAAGCACTGTACCACTGGGCTCTATCTCCAGTCCTTTTTATATGTTTTATTTTTACCTAAAATTTATTTTGCGTTTATTTCCTCTTC
>NW_008360324.1:1792999-1796036 GCF_000622305.1 Nannospalax galili | reverse complement strand
TTTATTTATGTGTGTGTGTGCAGCACACACATGGAAGTCAGAGGACAACATAAAGAAGTCAGTTCTCGCCTCCTACCATGTAGGTTCTGGGGATTGAACTCAGGTTATCAGGCTTGGCAGCAAGTGCCTTTCCCTGCTGAGCCATCTTTCTAGCCCATATATATTTATTTACTTATTTCCTTACTTATTTAGGGCTTTTTGAAACAGGGTCTCCCTGTAGCCACAGCTGGCCTGGAATCACTATGTAGACCAGGCTGGCCTCGATCTCACAGAGATCCATCAGCTTCTGCCTCTCTAGTGTTGGAATTAAAGATGTGCGCCACCATGCCTAGCCCACATTTATTTTTAAATATGAAAATTTCACTCTTAAAGTAGAGAATATAACTGCCGGGGGTTAGAACTAGTGACCCCCGGGGAGGTGATGATTGGGGATGAGTAGGCATGCCATTCGCCAGCCCACGCCGCCCCCATTACCCAGGGACACTCAGACGCAACGGGGAGTCTAATCAAGCAGGGACTCATTTATTGCAGGTGTTACAAAGTTTATAAAGGCACCTGGAACTCCCCCCTCCCCCCTGAGGGTGTATCTTAAGGATGGTCACTCGCTGATCATGCACTCCTCAGCAGTGTGGAAGTATTCTTCAGACTTTCAAAGCAAGCCAGGCCGCACCCCCAGTAACTTCCTGCAAGGTGGGGTCTTTAGGTCCCCACATATAACCTCCCCAGATTAAGAAACAAGCATCACCTATACAGCTGAGGAACCTGGCATAACCCTGTTTGATGTAATTTCCCTCCTTCCCTTCTCAATCTGTGGCTGACAGCCTCAGTCAACCACTTGACAGACGTCACTGTTCATCTTCAGGTGTTTTCTTGTTTAAAAAAGTAATACTGGGTCAGTGAGATGGCTTAGCAGGTAAAAGCACTTTCTTTGAAAGCCTATTTGAATTTGATCCCTGGAACTTGCAGTGGAAGGAGAGAACCAATTCCCCAAAAGTTGTTCTCTGACCTCCACACACATGCTGTGACGTGCCTTTGCACGCACACACACACACACACACACACACACGCACATAAAAATAAATTAAAAAACCAACAGTGGTACTGGGGATTGAACCTAGAGCCTTGAAGATGTTAGGCAAGCTTCTATCACTGAACTATATATACCTCAGGTAATAACTTTGGGTATTTAGTAATTCTTATCTGTTTTTATACTTTACATTCTGTGTAGATCCAGAAAAAATGTCATATAGTTTTATATACTTTTAAAATTTATATTAATGACAAATTCATTCTTTCATTGAAAAATTATTTATATGAATATCTGTGTGCCTGTTTGTCTGCATGCAGTGTCCTCAGATACCAGAAGAGGGTGCTAGATTCCCCTGGAACTGCAGTTACAGGTGATTGTAAGCTATCCAGTGTGGGTGCTGGTACCCAACCCGGGTCCTTTGCAAAAGTGCTCTTAACCACTGATCCATCTTTCTAGCCCCATCATTCATTCATTCATTCATTCATTCATCCATCCATTCATTCATTCACACATTCTTTTATTCACTCATTCATTCATTTACTAGTTAGGGTCTCACTATGTAGCCTGGGCTGACTTGGAATTCTTTGTATTGCAAGCTGGCCTTGAACTTTGATTCTCCTGCTTCAGATACCCAAGTGCTGCATATGCAAGCTTCTGTCCAACTGTCCAGTCTCTGAACTCCATCTCAACATAGGAGTGCTTGGGATTACAGATTTGAGCTACTACATCCCATTTTTCTTATGTGTTCTAGGGATCAAACTCAAGCTATCTGGTTTGTGCAGCAAATATTTTTACTCACAGAGCTCTCTCCCTAGCCCTGAAGTTTGTTTTTATTTTATTTGTGTGCCTCTGTGTGTGTGTGTGTGTGTGTTTATGCTCACATATGTGTGTTTGTGTATACAGCATTTGGATGTGTGAAAACCTGTGTGTGCACACAGAGGCTGGAGGTTGACTTCAGACATCTTCCTCAGTTGTTTTTTTGAGACAGGGTCTCCCTGTAGCCCCAGCTGGCCTGGGACTCGCTATGTAGACCAGGCTGGTGTTGATCTCATAGAGATCTGCTGCCTCTGCCTCCCGAGTGCTGGGATTAAAGGTGTGTGCCACCTCCTCCTGGTTTGAGGTCAGCCTGGTCTAAATAAATCACAAGTTCCACAAGTTCCAGGTCAAATGTGCTACAGGGACACCTGCCCAGGGCCTGTCCAGCTCTCACCTGCCTGGGTACTGTCTCTGTGGAGCTCAGTGTATTGCAATGGCTGTAAGCATGGTAGCCAGACACTCTCTTTTTTGTTTGTTTGTTTAGAGACATGATTTCCTTGTGCGTTCCAGGCTGGTCATTGCTGCATGGGATTCTTCTTTAACCAACAGTGAGAGTTTTTCTAGGATGTGACTTCCAAACTTAAAACTGAGCTGGCCATTAGGTGTGGTGGCAACTGCCTTTAATCCCAGCACTCAGGAGGCAGGTGGATCTCTGTGAGTTCAAGTCCAGCCCAGTCTACATAGTGAATTATAGGCCAGCTGGGACTACAGGGAGGCCTCGTCTCAAAAAGACCAACAAAACAAAACAAAACAAAACAAAACAAAAACTGAGCTGGTATCTATTGTCAAAAATATACCGAAACAAAGGTTAGGAATAGTGATGCATGTCTTTAATCCCAGCACTTGGGAGGCAGAGGTAAGCGGATCTCTGTGAGATTGAGGCCAGCCTGGTCTACATAGGAGTTCCAGGCCAACTGGAGCTACAAGGAGACCCTGTCTCAAAAGACAAAAAAACAAAACATTGAAACAACAATTTATACTATTCATCTCCATGGGCACAATATACTATCATGTGTTCTCGGATCATTTCTCTTCTGTTCACATTCATTTGAAAAATTGCTGGCCACGACATACTTAGTTACAGTATTTAGTAGCGATTCATGGCACTCTATTTTTTCTCCTTTCCTTCTTTCCTTCCTTCCTTCCTTCCTTCCTTCCTTCCTTCCTTCCTTCCTTCCTTCCTTCCTTCCT
>NW_008360324.1:1786392-1792816 GCF_000622305.1 Nannospalax galili | reverse complement strand
TTATTTTGATATATCACAGTGAAAGATTTATCGTCCTCTTTTTTTTTTTTTTTTTTTTTTAAAAAAAAAAAAAAAAAAAAAAAAAAAAAAAAGGGTTCTTACCATATAATTAGACATATTCACTGAAAACTTACTAAGTTGGATTCTGACCCTTAGAATGCAAAGATGACATCACGTGGGGTGGCACACGTATAATCCCAGCATTCGGGAGGTTGAGACAGGAAGATTGTTGTGAATTTGAGGCTATCTTGGGCTACACAGTGAGCTCAAGGCCCACTTGGGATTGAAACTGTCTCAAATTCAAAAATAAAAAACAAATCAAACTAAGTTTTAAAAATAGCCAAGGGTGGTGGGTGGTACATGCCTTTATCCGAGCACACAGGAGGCAGAGACAGGCAGATTTCTGTGAGTACCAGGCCAGCCTGGTCTACATAGTAAGTTCAGCTGGGGTTACGGGGAGACCCTGTCTCAAAAAAAAAAAAAAAAAAGACCAAACATAACAAAACAAAACAAACAAAAACCCCCAAAAGAAATAAAATAAGGGGCTGTAGAGATGGCTCAGCAGTTAACAGCACTTGCTGCTCTTCCAGAGAACCTGAGTTTGGTTCTTAGCACCCACATTGGGCCATTCACAACTGCCTGAAACTCCAGCTCCAGGAGATTTCATGCCATATTCTGGCCTCCACAGACAGCTGTTACACACATGCCATACACAGAGAGACACAAACACATACATATAAATAAAAACAAATCTTAAAGAAAACCAAACAAATAAAACCAGAGCTTGACATCATGATATAAGTTGTGTACTACCAGCACTTGTGAAGCAGAAGGATTACTACCAATTGAAGGCCAGTCAGGGCTACACAGCAAGACCCCATCTAGCCTGTCCCTGCTCAAATACAAAGACAAATGAGGTTGAGTGGTTAAGAGCTCTGCTCTTGCAAAGGGCCTGAGTTCAAGTCCCAGCACCCATGTCAGGTGGTTCACAAACACCTGTAGCTACAGCTCCAGAAAATCTGATGCCTCTGGCCTCCATGGGCACTGACATGCATTTGCCCCCTACTTATAGTTAAAAATTAAAAATAGGGCTGGGCCTGGTGGTGCATGCCTTTAATCCCAGCACTTGGGAGGCAGAGGCAGGCCTCTGAGTTTGAGGCCATCCTGGACTACGTAGCGAGTTCCAGGTCAGCTGAGGCTACAGGGAGACCCTGTTTCAAAAAGCCCAAAAAAAATTAAAAATAATATTTGTCAGATGTGGTGGTGCATGCCTCTAATCTCAGCACTTGGGAGGCAGAGGAAGGAGGATCTCTGTGAGTTCAAGGCCAGCCTGGTCTATATATCGAGTTCCAGGCCAGCTGGGGCTACAGGGAAACCCTGTCTCAAAAAGACCCAAATAAATAAACAAATAAATAAATACATAAGGGGCTGGAGAGATGGCTCAGCGGTTAAGAACATTGGTTGTTCTCACACAAAACCCGGGTTTGAATCCCAGCACCCACATGGCAGCTAACAACTGTCCGTAACTCCAGTCCCAGGGGATCTGACAGCCTCTTCTGACCTCCGAGGGCATTGCACCTACATGCAGGCAATACTCACATACACATAAAATAAAAAAATAAAAAATACATAAATAAATAAAAACAATATAATAATTTTAAAAAAAGAAGGGCTGGAGAGAAGGTACAGTGGTTAAGAGCACTGTCTGTTCTCTTGCAGAGAACCCTGCTTCAGTTCCTAGCACCCATGTGGCAACTAACAACCACCTGTAATTCCAGTTACAGGAAATCTGATACCCTCTTCTGGCTTCTATGGGTACTGCATGTACATGGAGCCCTTACATGAAGACAAGACACTCATACACATAAAATAAAATAAAAACATTTAAAAAGAAGTAACCCTGTCCTGAAGAAGCTCTGTAATAAAAAGGAAGAGACAGCATTTTTTTTGTCCTTTTTTTTTTTTTTTTTTGAGACAGGGTCTCCCTGTAGCCCCAGTTGGCCTGGAACTAGATATGTAGACCAGGCTGGCCTCGAACTCACAGAGATCCGCCTGCCTCTGCCTCCTAAGTGCTGGCATTAAAGGCATGTGCCACCAAGCCCTGCAAAGCAGCATTTTTAAAAGCGTGTCTTAAACTTGAACTTGGTATGTTGCAAAGGATGACCTTGAACTCCTGATCCTCCTGCCTCTACCTCTCCAGTGTTGGGAATACAGGTATATGCCACCATACTTGTTTTATGTGATGCTGGGGATCAAACTTAGGGCTTTGTGTATACTAGGTCAGTAGCACCATGCCTGGTGTTGGAGATTGAACCCAGGGCTTTGTGCATACTAGGCAAACACTCTACTGAGCCACATCCCCAGCCTCTAATCTCTTTTTTTTTTCAAATTTTATTTTACGTGTATGTGTGTATTGCCTGCATGTAGGTAAGTGCACTCGTGTTTTGCAATGCCCATGGAGGTCAGAAGAGGCTGTTGGATCCCCTGGGACTGGAGTTACGGTCAGTTGTTAGCTGCTGTATGGGTGCTGGGGTTTGAACCCAGGTCTTCTGCAAGAAAAACCAGTATTCTTAACTGCTGAGCCATCTTTCCAGCCTGCCTCCAACCTCTGAATATGAACACACTGATCATTAAGTTTCAACATCTGCGTCTCAGGGGATGCATTTAAACCACAGTATATCATCTTAACTGACTCTGTGATCTCTGCCAATATCATCTGCAGGGCTTTACATCCCAGAAAACCTTCCCTTTCTCTCATGTTACTGCCGTCTTCTTTTACCCCCCTATCATACTTCTGAAACCCAATCTCCAGGACAGCTGCTCTCTCATTTCCACACATGCCCTTAGAACTTCTCTACTTTCTTGCAGTTGGGGCCAGGTGACTAGTTTTGGCCAATGGACTGTATGCAAAATTGAAGTGTATCATTTCTAAGCCAAGGTGGTAAAGGTTGGTGTGCCTTCCCAATTTCTGTCTCCTATCATCTTACAAAAGCCATCTGTTCTGTATGCTGTAGCTGTAAGAGGGAGAAATCATCCAATTGGCACCTTTATGGTATTAAAACCCAAGACTTTGGGGCTGGAGAGATGGTTCAGCTGTTAAGAGCACTGGCTGCTCTTGCAGAGGACCTGGGTTTGGTTCCCAGCACCCACATGGCAGCTAACAACTATCTGTAACTCCAGTTCCAGGGGATCCAGGGGATCTGATGCCCTCTTCTGACATCCATGGGCACTGCATGACACAGGTACACCCACATACATGCAGGCAATACACTCATATGCATAAAAAATAAAAATAACAAAATTAAAAAAACCCAAGACTTCACAGTTGCTGCATAAATTTTCCCCAGTACCCATCACTCTTTGATTTTTGTTGTTTTGGGGATAGGGTCTCATATAGTTCTGATTGGCTTCAAACTCACTATGTAGCCCAGGATGGGGATAGGGTCTTGTATAGTTTCGACTGGCTTCAAACTCACTATGTTGCCTGGGATGGTTGTGAACTCTTTAAATTTATTTATTTATATTTTTTTATGCGTATGAGTGTTTTGCCTGCATGTATGTAAGTGCACCATGGCCCAGAGAGACCAGAAGAAGGTGTCAGATACCCTGGAATTAGAGTTACAGATGGTTGTTAGCCACCATGTGGGACTTAATGCTGTCAGGCTTGGCTTTGGGTACCTTTACTCTGAACCATCTTAACAGGCCCTCAGCCCATTTTTATTTTTTCATTTCAAGTCATTTGCCAAGGTGCTCTGGCCAGGCTTGACTTCAGTGTCTAGGCCTAGATAGGCTTTGAACTTGTGATCTTCTTGCCTCAGCATCTCCAACCTGGGATTTCAGGCTTGCACTACCCAGGCCAAGTGCTTTACTTGACTTCTTTACTTTTTTTTTTTTGCCTTTTTGAGACAGGGTCTCCCTGTAGCCCCAGCTGGCTTGAACTCACAATGTAGACCAGGCTGGCCTTGAACTCACAGAGATCCACCTGCCTCTGCCTCCCAAGTGCTGGGACTAAAGGTGTGAGCCACCATGCCCAGCTACCAGTTTGGCTTTTAATTTTCTTAAGGCCTCTAACAGATTAGATGAAGACCACTCACACTGGAGGGTGGAGACAGTCTTCTTCATTTAGTCTACCACGTCTAATGCTAACAACATCAGGAACACATTCACATATACATTCAGGATCATTTTTGACTAAATATCTGAACTCCCTATTGCCTGATTGAAACACACATTAATTGTCATAAGTCCACCCTTGTCAACAAGGAACCCATTTATGTATGTCCTTAAATCATACTCTCCAAATGAAGATATTGACAAGGCCAGCCTTCCTTCCTTCTTTCTAACTTCTAGACTTTCCTCCCTCTTTCCCTTTAAGTTTTTTTGAAACAGGGTCTTACTTTGTAGCTTATCCTGACCTCAAACTCATGATCATCTTGTCTCAGTCTCCTGAATGCTGGGATTACTGATGTGTGCCATCTTGCCTTACTAGAAAAGGTCATAATTCTAACCTAACACGGTATAGCTATTCTGTACACAACTGACAATGCACTTTTTGTTTATTTTATTTTATTTATTTATTATTTATTTATTTATTATTTATTTATTTTTGGTCTTTTTGAGATAGGGTCTCCCTGTAGCCCCAACTGGTCTGGAACTTGCTATGAAGACCAGGCTGGCCTCCATCTCACAGAGATCTGCCTGTCTCTGCCTCTTGAGTGCTGGGATTAAAGGCATGAGCCACCATGTAATGTTTTTTAAAATTTTATTTTGATTTTATGTGTATGAGTGTTTTGCCTGCATGTAGGTAGATGCACCATGTGCATGCAATGCTCACAGAGGCCAGAAGAGGATATTGGATCCCCTGGAGCTGGAGTTATGGATGGTTGTTAGCTACCATGTGGATGCTGGGAATCCAACCCAGGTCCTCTGGAAGAACAAGTGTTCTTAACCACTGAGCCAGCCATCTCTCCAGCCCCTTATCTTAACGTTTTTAATATCAATAGAAGCAGTGATCCAATTGTTGGACCCCATTAACATTTTTTTTTCCTTTTTTTTTAATAAGAAAAAGTTTGATTTTGGTTACAAGAATTTGAATTTAGGGGCTAGAGGGATGGCTCAGCGGTTGAGAGCACTGACTACTCTTGCAGAGGACCTGGGTTCCATTCCCAGCACCCAAATGGTGGCTACGAACCGTTCTTAACTCCAGTTCCAGGGGAATCTGAAGCCCTCTTCTGACCTCCTTGGCATTGCACCATGCGGGTGCACTCACATACATGCAGGCAATGCACTCGTACACATAAAATTAAAATAATAAATAAAACAAGAATTTGAATTTAAAATATAGTTACTTCCAAAGTGGAGTTCCTTTTGGAAGATTAAAATGTTATTATTAGCTGGGCTTGGTGGCGCACCCCTTTAATCCCAGCACTGGGAAGGCAGAAGCAGGCAGATCTCTGTGAGTTCAAGGCCAGCCTGGTCTACATAGTGAGTTACAGGACAGCTGGGGCTACAGGGAGACCATCCCCCACCTCTCCATCCCCCAAAAATGGGAAATTTTAAATATAGCATGGATTTTCTTTTCTCTCTAGCTTTTATCTTAAAACCAGTCATAAGTGTTTTTCTTTGATGCTTATGAGATAAGAAAAGGAGGATACAAGGTCAGAGAAAGATGAGTCAGGGGTTGTTCTCAGAATTTATACTTAGTTCTGATATAACCTCTAAAAACTTTAAATTGATGTCATACTTATTTTTATTTTTTATTCTTTATCTTAAAATTAAATTTACTTATTTACTGGGGGCAGAGGTGGTGCACACGCAATGGCACATATGTGGAGATCGTAGAGCAACGTGGTTCTCTACTTCTGTCTTGTGGGTCCTAGGGATCAAACAGTCTGTTGGGCTTGGTGGCAAGCCCTTTTACCCACTGAGCCATCTTATCAGCATGCTATTTATTTTTTTTTTATATTTATTATCTGTTATTTTTATTTTATGTGTATGAATGTTATGCCTGCATGAATGTAAGTGCACCTGTATCATGCAGTGCCTGTGGAGGACAGAAGAGGGTGTCAGATTATCCTAGAACTGTACTTACAGATGATTGTTAGCCACCATGTGGGTGCTGGGATTTGAATTTAGATATTCTGTAAGAATAGTCAGTACTCTTAACTGCTGAGCTATCTATTCAGCCCTTCTTGCTGCCTTCTTAATCCATATCAAGCCTAGTCAAGTTCCATATAGAGACTGTATCAAATAAAATGATAATGAGATACATGTCATTGGGAGGCTTGTTGCTGCTGTGTAAATACATCTACCCTGTTATCTTTGAGCTTTCCCTATCATTGTGATATGGTAAACTGGCAGACATTGGCAAACCTGACATCAGAGCAGGACTAAAACAGCTAAGAAAAATATGAGAAGAGCAGAA
>NW_008360324.1:1785014-1786119 GCF_000622305.1 Nannospalax galili | reverse complement strand
TAGTCAGGAGAACCGTGTAGGGTCCTTTCCATCGTGGTTCAAGAGTCTTGTTTTCAAGCTGGGGTTATCAAAAGAAGAGGGCAAGGGGGACAAAGTTACATTGAGAACAGGAGGTGGCCCTCTAAAAAGAGTTTCATAGGGGGTTAGACCGTATATAGCAGGAGTATTTCTAGCTCGAGCTAGAAGTAGGAGCCACACCCAGTCTTTAGTGCCAGTCTCTAAAGCTAATTTGGTTAAGGTCTCTTTAATAGTTTTATTTTTTTTTCTACCTGTCCTAAACTCTGGGGTCTGTAAGCACAATGTAATTTTCAATTAATCCCCAGTGCTTTGGCCATTCCCTGACTAGCCTGGGAGACGAAGGCTGGGCCATGATCAGCCCCAATTACCTTAGGCAGTCCGAATCGAGGGAAGATGTTTTTAATCAGTTTCTTTACCACAGTCTGGGCTGTCTCCTTCCGGGTGGGGAAAGCTTCAACCCACCCTGAGAAAGTGTCTATGAACACTAAAAGATATTTATAACCATTGGGAGGACCTCAGTAAAATTTACTTCCCAGTTAGTCCCTGGTTGTGTCTCTCTTTTTCTCTTACCAGATGGGACCTTTGATCTGATAGCATTCACCAGGGAACATGAGACACAATCTCCTTTGTTTATGTTTCAATTTTAGCCTCAAAGTCTGAATGGGTGTAGAGAATACAAGTACCTTCCGCTGCCTGACGGGCAGTTTTATCTGCCATCCGATTGTCCCGAGCAATCGGCCCCTGGTCTTGCTGATGTCCAGGGCAATGGATAATGCTGACCTTTCTGTCCTTTGCTAATTTTTAGGGCCTGGGTTAAGGCTTCTAATTCAGCCCATTGGGCTGAAGTTCCAGCTGGCAGGGCTTGGGCCCAAATTATTTTCTCCCCATTGACCACCGCTGCCCCCGTCTCACATTCACCGTTTCGCAGAAAGCTGCTCCCATCCATATACCATGTGGCATCTGTATCTGTTAGGGGCTGGTCGGTGAGGTCTTCTCTGGTCCCATGTGTCTCCGAAAGTCAGCCAGGTCACGATGTAGAGCTTCATCAAACAGAGTAGGGGAGTTCTTGAATCCTTGGGGAAGTCGC
>NW_008360324.1:1779414-1781417 GCF_000622305.1 Nannospalax galili | reverse complement strand
CTATCTATCTATCTATCATCTATCTATCTATCTATCATCTATCTATCTATCTATCATCTATCTATCTATCTATCATCTATCTATCTATCTATCATCTATCTATCTATCTATCATCTATCTATCTATCTATCATCTATCTATCTATCTATCATCTATCTATCTATCTATCATCTATCTATCTATCTATCATCTATCTATCTATCTATCATCTATCTATCTATCTATCATCTATCTATCTATCTATCATCTATCTATCTATCTATCATCTATCTATCTATCTATCATCTATCTATTTTTGTTTTTTGAGACAGGGTCTGTCTCCCTGTAGCCCCAGCTGGCCTGGAACTCCCTATGTAGACCAGGCTGGCCTCGAACTCACAGAGATCCGCCTATCTCTGTCTCTTGAGTGCTGGGATTAAAGGTATGTGCCCAACATGCCCAGCTCATACTATTTTAAAAAATTTATTATTTTTATGTGTATGTGTGTATTGCCTGCATGTAGGTAAGTGCTATTTATTTTTAACAGCTCCTTTTAACTTTTAGAACTCCTATTAATTTAATTTTAAATTTTTGGTTTTTTTGAGACAGGATCTTTCTGTAGCCCCAGCTGGTCTAGAACTCACTATGTAGACCAGACTGGACTTGATTTCAGATATCCACCTGCTTCTGCCTCCCAAGTACTGGGATTAAAGTTCACACCATGTCCAGCAATTTTATTTTAATAATATTTTTATTTTTTGAAAGTTTCAGCAATTTATATGATGTATATTGATTGTATCTGTCCACTATCTCTCTTCAACTCCCCCAATGGCCCCCTGGCCCTGTCTCCCTCCCAGTTTCAAGTCCTCATTTTGAAAAAAATATTTTTTTATTATTTTTATTTTATGTGTATGAGTGTTATGCCTGCATGTATATGAGTGCACCCGTGTCATGCAATGCCCGAGGAAGACAGAAGAGGCTGTCGGGTCCCCTGGAACTGGAGTTATGGACAGTTGTTAGCTGCCATGTGGGTGCTGGGATTTGAACCCGGGTCTTCTGCAAGAACAGTTAGTGTCCTTAACTGCTGAGCCATCTCTCCAGACCCTGAATTCTTTTTCTACATTAAGCTGAAGGTGGGTCTGGAATATCTGATTTGATCACTGTGGGCCACATTGTGGTCCATGTTCATCCAACTGTCAGAACACTACTCCCAATATTCATTTTTGTATATGCCTCCAAGGTTTCTGTTTATATAAGTCAGACAATTAGCAATTCCCTTCCCCTCGCCTTTTTTTTTTCTTTCTTTCTTTCTTTTTTTTTTTTTTTTTGAGACAGAGTCTCTCTGTAGCCCCAGCTGGCCTGGAACTTGTTATATAGATGAGGCTGGCCTTGAACTCACAGAGATCCATCCACCTGCCTCTGCTTCTGGAGTGCTGGGATTAAAGGCGTGTGCCACCAGGCCTGGCTCCCTTTTATTTTTGAAAAGGAACCCCGCTATGGTGTCTACACTGACTCTAAACTCCTGGGTTCAAGCAATCCTTCTAGCTCAGCTTCCGGGGTTACTGGGATTGCAGGTCTGGCTTAAAATGATTCTTTTGGAGACTAATGCCCCCTCTCTGGGGTTATACTTTGTACTTGGCTATTAAGGGCTGGCTGGAACTTGAGTCTAATAGATTTAGGTCTTAAGAGAAGAGGTGGGGTAAATGGGAGGAGCTGTGTATTGTTTTACTTAGCAACTGCTGTAGGGAGGCTGTTGACATTTCCTTAAGCAAAGCAGGTGTCCTGAGTGGAGCTATGTCAGAAACACATCTGTGTCTTTGGACAACATCACATTTTATTGAATAACGCTAAATTCACAAGTTTTTTGTTTAGTCGGCTGTCATTTGTCAAGTAGCCCCAATTTTCCTTGATACCTTGAGACACTGGCAAATACTCAGGTTCTTTGATTCCAGTCCTAATTACTAACATTAACTTTCAGGTCACACAGTACATACCACACAGTAATTGCAGAATTATATATATAT
>NW_008360324.1:1776007-1779343 GCF_000622305.1 Nannospalax galili | reverse complement strand
TATATATATATTTATATTGCAGGAATGGCTATAAAAGGTGGAACTGAAGATGTAGCTCAGTTGATAGAGTGCTGAGCATGCAAGATCTGATTTCCCAGCACAGCATTACCTTGGTGTAGTGGTGGTGGTGTATGCCTGTAAACTCAGCAGTCTGGAGGTGAAGACAGGCAGATTAGACGTTCAATGTTGTGAGCCGAGCGTGGTGGTGGTACAAACCTTTAATCCCAGTACTTGGGAGACAGAGGCAGAGTTCAAGACCAGCCTGGTCTGCATAATGAACCCTGGCCGGCTTGTGGCTACAGGGAGATCCTGTCTCAAAAAGACCAAAAAAAAAAAAAAAGTTCAATTTCATCCTCTACTACTCAGTGAGTTCAAGGCCAGCCTGGGATACCTGAGACCCTATCTTTTTTTGTTTTTCGTCTTTTTGAGACGGGGCTTCCTGTTACCACAGCTAGCCTGGAACATGCTATGGAGACCAGGCTGGCTTCTCTCTCACAGATAACTGCCTCTATCTCCCACGTACTGGGATTAAAGGCATGTATCACCATGCCCAGCTCTGAGACCCTACCTTGAAAAAGAATTCGGGGCTGGAGAGATGGCTCAGGGGTTAAGAGCACTTGCTATTCTTCCAGAGGATCTGGGTTTGACTCCCAGCACCCACATGGGGGCTCTGCCATCCTCTTCCAGCCTGTGTAGGCACTATGAAGATACCAGTAAACATACTGGCAATCAAAACACTTGTAGAAATAAAAATAAAACACTTGTAGAAATAAAAAGTAAACACTAGCAATCAAAACACTTGTAGAAATAAATCATTAAAAAAAAAAAGAAAGAAAAGAATGTTAAAGATAGCTGGGGAAAGGAGGAGATAATTCAGTCAGTAAAATGCTTGCTGTGCAAACATGAGGGCCTGAATTTGGATCCCTAGCACCCATACACACAAAAAAGTCAGATATTGTGGTGGTGTACACCTATAATCCCAGCACTGGTGAGGTGGAGACAGGAGGATCTTGGGGATTGCTGGCCTGCCAGTCTAGTCAAATCACTGAACTCCAGGCTCAGTGAGAGACCCTGTCTCATAAATAAAAAGGAGTGGGGCGGCGGGAGAGTGATAGAGGAAGACTCCTGGTGTTGACTTCTGGCCTCCACATGCATATGCACCCACAGGCCTGTGCACCTGCATACACACATGAACACATACACAAGCACCCTCCTCCCAGAGATATAATAAGAATCTCTGGAGTGGGAGTTAGATAACCAACTCTACTGGAGAGCTGTTGTTGGGGACTTCTGTTGATTAGTCCAACCTCAATTCACAGGGTCAGAGTTGAGCTGAGCCTCAGGATTGAGTCAAGCTGCAGGGGCAAGGTGAGGGACCTGTAGAGGTCGTAGAGTTGAAGGGTAAGACTGGATCCAGATGGACAAAGGGGTGGACAGAAGGACAGATGAATGGAAGGAAATTTGAGTAGGCTGTATTAACAGTGAAAACCAAGCTGAGCTAAAGCCTGGAGGATAGTCAGTTCTTTGTCTGTTGGTCCCTTGATGAACACACACCAGGTAGTCAGCTAGCAGGTCCACTGGGGTCACTGCCACTCAATGTTTAGGTGTCCTTTTATGGGGCCAGGTGAGGATGTTGCACTCTTTCTTGGTCTGATGTGTTTGAAAAATTCTTTGCCCTGGTCTTATTATTTGTTTATTTATTTATTTATTTTCATAGGTAGCTTCTCCTGTAGCTCAGGCTGTCACTGAATTCATTGGTTAGCTGATACTGATCCTTCTGCTGGTACCTCTCCTGATCCTTTTGCTGGTACCTGCCTCTCCAGTGCTGGGATTAAAGGTGTGTGACACCACACCCAGCTCTTCTTTCTTTTTAAAAATATTTTATAACAATTAAAAAAATTATTTATTTATTATTTTTATTCTATGTGTATGAATGTTTTGCCAGGATATAAGTGCACTCATGTCATGCAATGCTCACAGAGGCCAGAAGAAGGTATCAGAGGCCCTGGAACGGGAGTTATAGATGGTTGTTAGCTGCCATGTGGGTGCTAGAAACCAAATCCAGGGCCTCTGCAAGAGCAACCAGTGCTCTTAACTGCAAAGCCAGCTCTCAAGCTCCCTGATTTTCTTGATAAGATTTTAATATGCTCCTACGGTTGTAATCAACTTTGATAAGCTTATGGTACCCTTTTCACTTTAGGAATAAGTTTATCAGTGTGTGCTTCATGGGTGGTGCTGAACAGGTGGTGGTGTCAACATGCACAAGGGATGCAGAGTCATCCTGTTTCTGCATTGGCACTCAAAATGGAGTCAAATATTGCTTATAAAATACAGTCCTTTTCCCTCCCACCAGAGAACGATACAGCCTGAAAAAGAAATCACTGTTTTACAGTAACTTTACATAGTTACAGAAACCCCGATCCTAACAGCAGGGTTAATCCTTTAGGTGGGGTAGGAGGGTTGCAGTGGAGAGGATACTTCTGGGCCTGTGAGATGGCTTAATGGTAAAGCTTTCTACCATGAAGCCTGACAACCTGAGTTCAATCCCTGGAACCCACATGGTGGAAGGAAAGAATGAACTCCTGCAAGTTGTCCTCTGGACTCTACCACACCCAGCTAAAAACTGTTTTTTTAAAGAGACAGAATACTTCCATTTCCCCTGGGGATGGGCGAGCCTCTTCCAGGAGCAAAGAAGTTTTATCAGAATTTAGGCGCTCAGTGCTGCTGCTTCATCAAGGTCTTCCCACATGTCCCCATTCTAAAGAAGAGAATCCTGTTACTTCCCAATCAAGTTCCTGTTTCACAACAGATACTAGCACACTGGAAATTCCAGGGCATTGTAATTAGCCAATTATAGGATGAGATTTAGATGTCAGCAGCATTGGGCCTGCAGCTATAGGAGATAAGTGCCCTTTGGAGCACACACAGATTTTCAGGTTATTTATAGAGTCCAGGACAGATGGGTGCAGGGTGGCTCTTTCCCACCTGACTTGGTGAGTCACAAAGAGTCTACCACCTTCAAGGGAAGAGAGGACAATAGACCTTGTGTTTCCAAAGAGGGAGTTTCAGGGCATGCTTTTTTTTTGGAGGGGTGGGTTTTTTTTTTTGAGACAGGGTCTCCCGGTAGCCCCAGCTGGTCTACCATGTGGACCAAGCTGGCTTTGAACTCACAAAGATCTGCCTGCTTCTGCCTCTCAAGTGCTGGGATTAAAGTCGTGTGCCCCACAACGTGCTGAATTTTTGTGTATTTCATACACAACATCTGAATCATCTTTATATCCCTTCTCCATTAGCACCTTCCCATAGCCCCCTCAGGGCAATTTTTTTTTTTTTTTT
>NW_008360324.1:1736953-1775655 GCF_000622305.1 Nannospalax galili | reverse complement strand
AGACAGGGTCTCCCTATAGCCCCAGCTGGCCTGGAACTCACTATGTAGACGGCCTGTCTCTGCCTCACAAATGCTGGGATTAAAGGCTGTACTCTGCCATGCCCGGCCTCAGGGCATGTTTTAAAAGCTACTGTCAGGTCAGCAAGATGGCTCAGCAGATAAAGAGCTTGCAGGCAACACACGCGTATACATAAAATAAAAAATAAAAAAAATATATATTTTTTAAAAAAGCTTGCTTCATAGGCTTGATGACCTGACACCAATCTCTGGAACCCATGGTGGAGAGAACTGACTCCTGAAAAACATCCACGTGGTTACCATGGCATGAACCTGTGTAACATGCAGTTGTACACACACATGCATACACAACTAGCTAACTAACTAAAGACATCATAGCTGGGCCTGGAGGTACAGGTCTATTTAGGAGGCTGAGGCAGGGGGCTAGCAAGTTCAAGGCCTAGGAAAGTTAATGGGGCACTGTCTCACAGTGAGTTTCAAGCCAGCCCCACTACAGGGAGACCCTGTCTCAAAAAGACCAAAAAAAAAAAAAAAAAAAAAAAAAATCTTAAAAGAAATCCACTAAAAAGAGGACTTGGAAGGTACTCAGTGGTAGAACACGGTATAGCACGCTCTAGGCTCAATCCAAAGTACCACAAAACAACAAGAACCTTATTTAAATGAATGAATGAATGAATGAATGAAGACATTGAATATTGGATGTTTCTTTCTTTATGGTACTAGGGACTGAATCCAAGGCCTTGGACATGTCAAGAAAATATTCTAGCAAACTAAGCTAGATTTTTGAGACCTGTGTTTCAATAAACTGTCATTAGGGAGATGATGATGTTTTGGGAGTCATAAAATATTTGGAGAAACTACCATCTGTAATCTCATTGTGAGGACAAAGGCAGCCATCAGAGCTTTAAAAATGTACTTGGTGTTGTAGTTAAGGAAAATTAACTTTTCAGTTAGTGCAGGGTAAATCTGAGGGTGATGACAGAGGAAAAAGGGGCCAGTTTGGACCTGGGTGGGGGGTTAACAGAAAAAGGAAAACATGATTGGGTCTGTTGTTGAAATATTGGTCATTCTAGTCCCCTTTCAAACCTTAGTTCTGTGTAGCCAACAAAAGCAAATACTTTGGAGGTATTTATGAGGAGGAAGGGTTTATTTTGGCTCATGGTCCCATAGGTTTTCGTCCAAGGTTACTTCCTGCTGTAGTTTGAGCCTGTGACGGCATGCCACTTCACAGCTACAGTGTGCGTTAGTGGAGGCTGCTCACTTCACTGTGTCCAGAAAGCAAAGTAAGAAAAAACATACTCCAATGATCTAACTTTCTCCCACTAGATTTCATGTCCTGAAGGCTCTACTGCCTCCCAATAGTGCCGTGGGCTGGTGGTCAAGCGTCCAACATTCTGGGCCTTTGGAGGAAATTCCAGATCCAGACTCTAACGGTGCAACTGTTTTCCTTACTGCCAATGTTTCCTTGTAGAGCTATCCCCTTCCTGCAAGGAAGCTGAGCTCTTGTGTGCTACAGAGTACAGAGAAAATCTAGCTTTAATCTGTGAGGACATGGCTGAGGTAGGGAGTGGTAGGATGGCAAATTCTATTCTGCACTCAGAACCAAGGAAGAAATTGTGGAAGGTCCGACTTTGAATTCAAGTGGCTGGTTCATGAGCTCCAGAGTGGGAAATTCTCCAAATTCCTGGATGCATTTCAAGGTTACATAGGTATTACAAGTAGGTTTGCTGATGTTGCCTATAACCTTAAGGTCATCATAGTTTGTTATTGAAATTAAAGTGGAAGAAGAGGGGCTGGAAAGATGGCTCAATGGTGAAGGGCACTGGCTGCTCTTGCAGAGGATTTGGGTTTTGTTTCCAGCACCCACATGGCAGCTAACAACTGTCTGTAACTCCATTTCCAGGGGATTAACGCCCTCTTCTGCCCCCTTTGGGCATTGCATGACATGGTGTACTTATATACATGCAGGCAAAACACTCATATACATAAAATACAAAATTTTTAAAGTGAAAGAAGAGAACCGGTATTATGTAAGTGCACCCGTGTTGTACAATGCCGTTGAATCCCCTGGAACTGGAGTTACAGATGATTGTTAGCCACCATGTGGGTGCTGGGAACTGAATTCCAGTCCTCTGCAAGAGCAGTCAGTGCTCTTCACTGCTGAGCAGCTCTCCAGCCCCTAAAATTTTCTTAAGCACAAGGGTTAAGAGATTGAGAGGCAAGCTGGGTATAATGGAGCACACCTTTAAATCCCAGCACTTCAGGGGCAGAGGCAGGCAGAGCTCTATGAGATCCAGGCCAGCCTGATCTACATAGTGAGTTCCAGGACAGCTGGGGCTACAGGGAGACCCTGTCACAAAATAACTAACTAACTAACTAACTAACTAACTAACTAATAAAACAAAAACAGATTGAGAGGAACTGGGGAGGAAAGTCAGACACGCAGTGAGCATGGGTGGGTGTGGGTTTCTCAAAGAAGAGACACAATTCATAATTAACTAACTGCCTTTATAGTATCTGTATATACCTTTTTTTTGGTCGCTTCTGAGGTCATACCTTGAAGGGTTGCTAAGGAACCTACATGAGACGTAGGGTGGTTTTGAAGCATCGGATAGGGTTACAGCTGACGAGGTAAAACCCAGCCCTCAGGGCCTGCAGGGGAAGTTAAAATGCTCTTTTTTTCCCCTTTTCAAAACCGACTTTTTTTTTTTTTTTTTTTTTTTTTAAGAACAGTAAGTGGCCGCCTAGTGGCAGGAACGTGCTTCCAGCTGCGCGGGAGGACAGGCCGATAACCTACTTCACTGGATCTGTGAGGGGAAAAGGAAAGTTGCCAGCCATGGTGCTTGTGCAGCACCTGGATCAGAAAACGCACTTCCCTTCGGTTCTAACTAAGCGAAGAGGACACTGACTTCTCAAGGCGATACCAGGCGGGGGTGGTGGTGGTGCTGGTGGTGGCGGCTGGAGGGCTGGAGGGCTGGAGGGCCTGCCTGTGGAGCTTGGAGGCTTAGGATGCATTTCTCACTCAGGGCCCTTATCATGTCCCCACAATGGCTCTACAGGATTTTACCATCACCTACTCGGCCAAACAGCTCTAAGGCCTTCTTGAACTTCTTCAGCCGGTCCTTGTTAAATTCCATGACCACTTTGGAGAGATCAACAGGGGGCTTCTGGGCTTTTGCAGGGGTCTGGGGGACAGCAGCCATACCCTTACACTTGACTGGAGGGGCCCCTGCTGCAGCACTGGCAGTAAGCTTAGACGTGGAGGGCCCTGCTGGTTTCCTCACAGGAACATCTTCCTAGGAGGTGTGTCCTCTGGTGGCAAAAGGACAGTGCACAAAGGAGGCACCCATCTCTGTTTAAATAGGCAGGGAATCTTGTCCAATTAGGTAAGGAGGTGGATTGAACTGGTTAAGATGTTGTTACTGTAAACAAAGATTTAGTCTTGTTTTTGAGAGTCCCAGAAAATACCTGGGGGAGGAATGAGGCCCTAACTTGAAGGCTTAGGCTTTAAAAGCATGGTTGTCAATTTTTGTTTGTTCTTTTTGAGACAGGGTCTCCCTGTAGCACCAACTGGTCTGAAACTCACTATGTAAACCAGGCTGACCTCCATCTCACAGAGATCCACCTGCTTCTGCCTCTGGGATCAATGGCTGTAACTTTACCTTGATACTAGTCCGTTTATGTTAATTGTTCAGAATCCATTTCCTATGAATTTAAACACAATTAGAAGAAATCAGATAGAAAGGGTGAATTCAGGCATTGTGGAGTTATCCCGTGGAGAGCCTATAGAGGCAGGATAGAAAGACAGGAAAAATTATGGGACATGGGAAGAGAAGAGAAAGGAGTCTAACTCAGGAGTCTAGGTGAAACCTCTTGACAGATGAGAATCTGGAATTCTAGGACAATTAATATTCACACAGTGAGTAAGCAGGAAGTGGTGGCACATGCCTTTAATTCCAGCACTCTGGAGGCAGAGGCAGGCAAATCTCTGTGAGTTCAAAGCCAGCCTTGGGCTACAGAGAAATTCTGTCTCAAAAAGACGAATTTTTCTTTTTTTCACACAGTGAGCTCCTGTCTCAAAACAACAATAACAAGAAGGTAATGTTACAAGGGAAATTGGGGGTTCCCTTTTGGATTCTCAGTCTTTCTAATATAATAATTTAGAAATAGACTCAGAAGGAAGTTTAAGGGCAATTTTGTCAGAATTGTGAGAGAAAAATAATGGGCAGGCATGTCATAAATCTTATAGATCTTGGCAGCCTTGGGGAGGAGAACGATGGAGAAGAAGAAAGCCATGCCTCTTAAATTAGGGCCCAAGAAGGCAGGGAGTTTCAGCAGTGGAAGTCAGCAAGCAGCTGCGTGGCAGAGGAGGGGTCGTCAGAAAGAGTGAAAATGGGACTGGAGAGATGGCTCAGCAGTTACGGGCACTGTCTGCTCTTGCAGAGGACCTGGTTCGATTCCCAGCACCCACATGGCAGCTAACAACTGTCCTAACACCAGTTCCAGGGAAATCTGACACCCCCTTCTGATCTCCACAGGCATTACATGACACAGGTACACTTACACACATGTAGGCAATACACTCATACACATAAATAAATTAAAAATTTTCTTTTAAAAAAGAAGAGTGAAAATGTCTAGAGGGTCTTGGAAAAAGTAGTTTATTTTTTAAAAATACTTTATTATTTTTATTTTATGTGTATGAGTGTTATGCCTGCATGTAGGTAAATGCATCCATGTTGTGCAATGCCTACGGAGGACAGAAGAGGCTGTCAGATCCCCTGGAACTGGAGTAACAGACAATTGTTAGCTGCCATGTGGGTGCTGGGATTTGAACCTGGGTCTTCTGTAAGAGCAGTCAGTGTTCTTAAACACTGAACCATCTCTCCAGCCCCGGAAAAAGTAGTTTATTAAGAAAGGGAAAGGTATTCCAAGAATAGATATGGGCCAGTGAGCTGAGGGAAAATGGCAAAAAAAGCACCTGGCCACCAGATGTGTGACTCTTTGTAAGATATATATCTTACTGGGCATGGTAGTGCACACCTTTAATGCCAGCACTTGGGAGGCAGAGGCAGCTGGATCTCTATGAGTTCCAGGTCAGCCAGGGATGCAGAGTGAAAAAATAACAAACAAAAGTAAAACAATAAACTGGGACTGTAGCATCTTCCAGATGGCTCAGCAGGTAAAGGCAACTTAAGTTCTATCCCTGGGATCCACTTAAAGGTGGAAGGAGAATCCACTTCATAAAGTTGTCCTCTGAGCAGCTCAGTTCATAGAGTGCCTGCCTAACATGCACAAGGTCCTAAGTTTGATCCCCAGTACCACATAAACCAGGTGTGATGCTACATGCTTGTAGTCCTAGAGGCAGGATGATCAGAAGTTCAAGGCCATACTCAGCAGCATAGGTATTTTGACACTAGTCTGGGCTGCATGAGACTGTCTTTTTTTTGTCTTTTTTGAGACAGGGTCTCCATATAACCCCAGTTGGCGTGGAACTAAATATGTAGACCAGGCTGGTCTTGAATTGACAGAGATCTGCCTGCCTCTGCCTCTGCTTCCTGAGTGCTGAGATTAAAGGTGTGCTCCACCACGCCTGGCCAAGACTAAGAAATGCTTAACTGCTTAACCTCACAGCTTTAAAGAGAAGCCTTGTGAATGTTAGGGGTAAACATCCCTATTACTTTAATAAAAAAAGTAATAAAAAACATTTTTTGATATATTTAATTTTATTTATTATTTTTATTTTATGTATATAAGTGTATTGCCTGCATGTATGTGAGTGCACCTGTGTCATGCAGTGCTGCGGAGTTCAAAAGAAGGCTTCGGAGTCCCCTGGAACTGGAGTTAAGGATGGTTTGTGGCCGCCATGTGGGTGCTGGGAATCGAACCTGGGTCCAGCCCCAATTTATTTATTTTTATATGTATGAGTGTCTTGCCTGCATGTAAGTGCACCATATATGGGCAATGCCCTCAGAGGCCAGAAGAGGGCGTTGGATCCCCAAGAACTGGAGTTATGGATGGTTGTTAGCCACCAGGTAGGTGCTGGAAACTGAACCCAGGTCCTTTGCAAGAACAGCCAGTGCTCTTAACTGATGAGCCTTCTTTTGAGCTCCCATCTCTATTATTTTTTGTTTGTTTTTTGTGACAGGGTCTCCCTGAAGCCCCAGGTGCCTGAAACTTGCTATGTAGACCAGACTGGCCTTCATCTCATGAAGATCTGACTGCCTCTGCCTCCTGAGTGCTGGGATTAAAGGTGTGTGCCACTATACCCAGTGGTCTCTGTTTCCTTATAAATTTTTTTTTTACATTTATTTATTTGTTTGTTCTTCGTTTATGTTCATGGCTGCACATGCAGTGCAGAGGACAACTTGAAGGAATTGTTTTTCTTATTCTCCCTTGTGGGTTCCAGAGACTGAACTCAGGTCCTCAGTGATAGAATGTGTGAATTGCAGAAGAGCCACAAGTCTCATTAGGGAAAGCCATAAGTCCCTTAAAGTGTCTAACTGGTCCTAAATTGGCATCCTGTCCTTGCTCAAGTCTGGCCTTGCTCAAGCCTTATCAAATGGTCATTCCCTGGACAGAGAGAGACTGTGGAGCCCACCTGTCTCCTTTAGTACTATGGATACCTTACCCACCTGCCTGAGCAAATAATCTTCAGAAAAGAGATCCTCAAGGACACCAGACCCTGGCACGGAGTTAACTCTTACAGCTGTGTGAAGCAGAGTTCCTGTATGAGACCAGACTGCTCCCTCTTTAATTGGCAGATAATCATTCCTTGAGGAAAAGCTATCAGCCCTTTCCTGGGCTTCCTGAATCCAGGGAGCACATTCCTTGCCTGGTGCAGGTCTGGCTCTGACTCTTATCTCTTTTTATTTTTTGGTATTTTTGAGACAAGTCTCCCTGTAGTCCCAGCTGGCCTGGAACTCACCAAGTAGACCAGGCTGGACTTGCACAGAGATCCACGTGCTTCAGTCTCCTGAGTGCTGGGATCAAAGGTATGTGCCACCACTCCCCGCCTGACTCTTATTTCTAAACGTTAAACTCCTTCCTTTTTCTGCTCTCCTACATCTAACAATGCACCTTGGTGGCAAGCACCTTTGCTCACTGAGCCAGCTCATTGGCCTGTGGTCCCCACTGCTTGACATTACTTCCTCTAACTGCAAAGCCGTGGATGGGGTGTGCATGTGTGGGTCTGTTCCAGGCTGCTGCAATGAGGAGTGGGGGTGAGGACACACCCTGCATCTGCATCTTCCTTTAGGGAAGCTCAGCTTTGCTCTCAAGACTTAGGGCCAGGAACTTCTCAAATGTGACAAAGAGGTCCAAATGCTAAGCAGCCAAAAAAACACCCAATGGTTCCATGTACTTCTGCTCTGTGCATGACACTGCTCAACACAGAGAACATGGAGAAGAATCAGACCTGGGACTGAACCTGCGCCTGCTGTCTTCATGATAGACTCACCATTCTCTTCCAACATGGGAATTAACTTTAAAATTATTTATTAACTTTAAAAATATTTATTTAGGAGCCAGGAGTGGTGGCACACACCTTTAATCCCAGCACTGTGGAGGCAGAGGCCAGCCTGGTCTACATAGTAAGTTCCAGGCTAGCTGGGGCTACAGGGAGACCCTGTCTCAAAAAGACCCCCCCCCCCAATTAATTGATTTTATGTGTATGAGTCATGCAATGCCTGTGGAGGCCAGAAGAGGGGGGTCAGAGCTCCTGGAGTTGGAGTTATAGACGGTTGTTAGATGCCATGTGGGTGGGTGTTGGGATTTGAACCTGGGTCCTCTGCAAGAGCAACCAGTGCTGGATTGAGTCAGCTCTCGAGCCCCATGGGAATTAACTTTGCTCCACAGGTTGTAAATGTCTTTCACTCAGCTTCATTAGGTCCCCAGTGGCCAGGTAGAGTAGACATAACTGATACTGTTGTTGCCAGTTTTTGCCCCTCAAATGGGTCCTTTTTCCCTCTTAGAATTATGGAGCCAATAACAAGACCAAGTACTAGTTGAGTGGTGAAGAGGACTTTTATTCTTAGTCAACAATAGAAGTGGGAAGCAAACTCTCAAATCAGCATCTCGACTCCTATGAGTGGAAAGGTTATAGATGAAGAGTCAAAGAATTGGTGGGGGGAAGGGGCTGAAGAGATGGCTCAGTTGTTGAGCACTGACTGCTCTTACAGAGGACCCAGGTTTGATTCCCAGTACCCACATGGCAGCTAACAACCATCCCCGGAACTCAGGTTCCAGGGGATCCAATGCCTTCTTCTGACCTCCTCGGGCATTGCATTGTATGGGTGCACTTATATACATGCAGGCAATACACTCATACACATAAAATAAAAATAATAAATATTAATATTTTAAAAAATAATAATGGGCTGGAGAGATGGGTCAGTGGTTAAGTGACTGACTGCTCTTGCAGAGGACCCAGGTTTGGCTCCCAGCACCCACGTGGAGGCTAACAACTGTCCATAACTCCAGTTCCAGGGGATCATATGCCCTCTTCTGACCTCTGAGGGCATTGCAGGACACAGATGTACCTACCTACATGTAGGCAATACAATCATACACATAAAATAAAAATAAAGTATTTTTAAAAAGAAGTGGTGGAGCAGGTGTAGTGGCACATGCCTTTAATCCCAGCCCTCAAGAGGCAGAGGTAGGTGAAACTCTGTATGACTGAGGTCAGCCTAGTCTACATAGTGAGTTCCAGATCAGCTGGGGCTATAGGGAGACCCTGTCAAAAAAAGAGAAGAAAGTCAGAAATGAGGGGAAATGAGGGAAAGGAGAGGCTATACAGGGGCCGTATATTCATGTCCTTTCTGGAAACAGGCAGGGATTTTTCCCTGGGAATTTTGGAGCTGCCTTTTTTTTTTTTTTTTTTTTTTTTAACTGCTTTTGTATCTCTTTCCAGTAACGGTCACAGCAACTGTAAGCTGTCATGGGTGTTGCTGGGGGTATCTTTTAGCATGCAGATGGGATTGTGATAGAGCTAGAGGTTGTTTACTGGTCAATGGAACTTCTGACCTATAGGCGTTTATCTTCAAAGCAAAACAAGTTTAAGGAGTGCAGATTCAGCTAGAACACCTAAACAGTGCTCATGGTAATGTTATTTCTTTTGAATTTATCCTAAGGATTGAACCCAGGCTTCATGTTCCGCATGAACCTCTACCACTGAGCCACATCCCCAGTGATCTGAGGAAGCTGAGAAATTAGGTGATGAATCTAAGTCCCACCAGGGAAGCAAAGCTAGTGCTGCTTGAAGTCCTACCTTGGCGACCTAGCTGAATATCTACCTTTTCCTAATCATTTTTGTTTTTGAGGACAGGATTCCTGAAGGCCAAAAGTCCCTTTCCAGGTGAGCTAGCTGAAATTGGTTGGTTCTAAGACCCCTGCCAGGGTGACCAAAAGAAAACCTCCTTGACATCTCGTCTGCCTGCTAAATGATACACCCCATCCCCAGTAGCACGACAATCAATTTCCATGGCAACAACCAGAACAAACCACAAAAGAGGAGAGATGATACCTGAATTCCCTGAAAAGTTGCAGCCATCCCCAGAAAAATATACAAATGTTTCTCCACTTTATAAACGTGTCCCTTTACTTCTTTTTAGAGAAGCTGATTTGAGAGTGTATCTCCCACTTCTATTTTTTAAAGATTTATTTATTTTTTAAATTTAAAAAAATTAAAATATTAAAAAAATTTAATTCCAGAGCAAGGATACATCTCTTTCAAAAGTGGCTGTAAATTTTTAGGTTCACAGTTGAATTAATACAGTTATACAACTTTGAACTCAGTATAAACCCTGCAAGACAATGAGTTTTTACCCTTTAAAGAAGATCTCCATTTCATTTTAAAATATGCTGTTTCCTATATTTTTAATGCTACCAACTCTTAAATGTTTGCATATGTGTCTTTAATCTCTTATGTATCTGATTATTACTAGTCACAGTTGGTTACACTCAGATCCTTAGTACCTGAGTATGCATATAAATCTGGTAGATTTCACTGATAATGTTTATCACCTCTACTAATTAACATGAAGTAAATTTTTATGTTTCTTCCTCGAATATGTCTTTTAAAAAAATTGTTGATTTTTTTTGTGTGTATATCATACAGAACATCCCACACAATCTTATTTATTTTTATTTGTATCTGTGTGCATATTCTACGTGTGTACAGGTGACTTGGAGGCTAGAAGAAGGCATTGGATCCCCTGGGGCTGGAGTTACAGATGGTTGTGAGCCTCCGGTAACCAAACTCAGGTCCTCTGTGAGGACAGCAGGTGCTCTTAACTGCTGAGCCATCTCTCTGGCCCCTGTTTGTTTTTTTATGATACAAGTTCTCAAGATGTAACCCTGGCTGGCCTGGGAACTTGCTATATGGACCAAACTGGCCTTGAACTTGCAGTGATGTTCTTGCCCTGCCTTCTAATTGTTGAGATTGCACTCACACAAAGCTTCTCACCTCAGTTTTTGGCCAAGAATAAAAGTCTCCTTTACTGCTCAATTGGTATTTGGTCATTATTCAACCGTTAAATTTGCCTTGAAGGCAGGCTGCATTATTTTTTAGTTTAAGAGTTTTTATTTTTATTTATTTTTTATTTTTGGTCCTTTTGAGACAGGGTCTTCCTGTAGCCCCAGTTAGCCTGGACCTCTCTATGTAGATCAGGCTGGCCGCGAACTCACAGAGTGCTGGGATTAAAGGCATGTACCACCATGTCTGGCTTATTAAAAAGTTTTTAAAAATTACATTTATTAGCCAGGTGTGGTGGTATATGCCTTTAGTCCCAGCACTCGGGAGGCAGAGGCAGGCGGATCTCTGTGAGCTCAAGGCCAGCCTGGTTTACATAGTGAGTTCAGGTTAGCTGGGACTAGGGGGAGATCCTGTCTCAAAAAGACAAAAAGAAAAAAAATTACATTTATTTAGTGTGTGTGTGTGTGTGTGTGTGTGTGTGAGAGAGAGAGAGAGAGAGAGAGAGAGAGAGAGAGAGAGAGATTAAAGATACCCATAGGCCATGCAGAGGACAACTTGCAGGAGTTGGTTCTATCCTTCTACTGTGTAGGTCCTGAGAAATGTCAATTCAGTTTGTCAGGCTTGGAGGCAAGCACCTTTACCCACTAAACCATCTAACCACTCCTGGTTGCACTTCATTTTAAAAGAATTTAATTATAAAAATTTAATTTATCTGTGTGTGTCTGTATGTATGTATGACACATACATGCAGGTATACAGGGAGAGGCCAGAAGAGGGTGTCAGATCCCTTGGAGCTGGAGTTACAGGCAGTTGTAAGCTACCCAATATGGGTTCTGCGAAGCAAACTCAGGTCCTCTACAAGAGCAGCAACCACTCTTAAGCCCTGAGCCATCCCTCTACAAGCCCATGCACTTTGGACAAAAAGATGATTCCTTAATTCTAAGGACTCTCCCTTAATTTGTGACTCACACAGCTAGAGGGTTGAACTTTTGAGTTTGGTTTCCCCCTCCAATTGATCGTCCTCCCTTTTCTATAAATCACCTGACTTCCCTGAAAACTCTGAAACACACCCTTTGGCTGAAAGAAAGAATTAGGCAATCTTGAAATTCCCCATTCTTCTGTTCTCCAGTTGGAGATCTGGATAGAGGACTAGGGCAGGGAGGCCGGATGCAGTTCTCATTTTAAAAGTAGAGGGAGCTCCAAGATCAAGGCTCAGTTACCCCTTCCCATGCCATGGTCTCCCAGCCCCCTCTGTTTGGATCAGGGAATTTCAGATATGCACACTCGGGTAGGGAATCTTATGAGCAGACAGAACAGGGAGGTTGATCTGCGTTTCCTGCAGAGGCCACCCCTATCGGGAACCCCAAGGTTGCCTCAGCATGATCACTAGCCGGAGAGAGGAGACTGACCCACTTGCTTCCACCAGCTTCTGAAGGTAAAAACCTTAAAAGCAAACCTGAAAAGAAAGAGCAAAGTTTTGATAGAGGAAATAGGAAAGACAGAATCTTGTGGAAAAAAAGATTTGGGGAAAAGATGGAGGATTGGAAGGAGCTGAGTTAAAACAAGGCAGAACAGAGACAAATGATTCCTTATAGATTGGTCCCACCCATCCCTGCAGCATCTTACCATGCACCATGGTTTTCAGGGATAATAATTTGGGGAAGATTGTTCCCAGAATTGTGGGACAATATCTTGCCTCTTTAGTAAAGGACAAAGCAAATAAACAAACCCTGGAAGATTAACGTTGGACATTTATTTTCCTCACTTCTTTTTCCCTTCAGCTGCCCCTTGCTATAGTCCAAACACTACGTTCCCTCTTCTTAGACTTCTCTCAAGGTCTCTTCCCACCCCCGGTCCTCTATCAGTGGCCACCTGGGCATCCACAGAAACACTTGCAATTAACATGGCAAAGAGCTCTGGCCTTTCATAAGGGGACAGTTAGAAAGAGGAGGGGAATGTCCCAGGTGGATGGTCAAGATGGGCAGCCTCCTGAAACCCGGGGGAAAATGGAGATACTGTTCTGTGAGAGCAGGAGAAGGGCTGACAAAGGGAACCGGAGGTTGTCCCAGGAGTAGAAAGGAAAGAAAACTGGGAGAAACGCATTCATTTGCTGAAAAATTGGTAGAAGGCTCAGAGAAGCAATGGGTAAGATTTAGTTCCAGTCAAGAAAAAAATGAAGTTGCACCGGGAGGGCGTGAGAGGCCAGGATCATGTGATGGTGGTTACTGATATGACCCTATCTCTGTGGTATTCTTACAAAGGTGACAACTGAACCCCCAGGTGGCCCCTCACCACCACACCAGGGGCCTGTATTTCTTAGATAAAGACAGCCAGGCCTGCCACCCTTTAGCGCCAAGGTTCAGAGGTCCAGAAAGCCAGGACCAGAGACATGGGCAAATCATCAGAGATGTGGTAAGTGATCATGGATCTATAGAGATGTGCATGAAGTGTCCTCTCCTTTCCTTCCCCTCCCCTCATATTGCTATGTAGCCCAGGCTGGCATCCTCTTAAGACAGGACTTGGAGCTGGGTGTGGTGGTGCATGCCTTTAATCCCAGCACTTGGGAGGCACAGGCAGGTGGATCTTTGTGAGTTCAAGGTCAGCCCCCATCCCATCTACATAGAGCGTTCCAGGCCAGCTGGAGCTACAGGGAGACCCTGTCTCTAAAAAAAAATAAAATAAAATAAAATAAAATAACAAAACAAAAAACCCAAAAAAACCCTCTTGGATCTGAAGCCCGTTTTCTTATTTCAACACTTTCAACCTGAATCTTTTCCATGACTTGTTTCCTTTTCCTTCTCCCTGAGAAAATGCTGGAATTCTGCATGAAGCCACTGGTATGTGGGTTCCCCACCTCACTGTGCTTTTCTTCCCACAGGTGCGTTTTCCTGTTTTCACTTTTGGCATCATCTTCTGCCGAGCCTACCATGTATGGGGAGATCCTGTCCCCTAACTATCCTCAAATATATCCCAATGAGCTAGAGAAAACTTGGGACATAGAAGTTCCAGAAGGCTTTGGGATTCATCTCTACTTCACCCACCTGGACATAGAACTGTCAGAGAACTGTGACTATGACTCAGTGCAGGTATATTACAAGAACACAAGGAAGGGTAGAGCTGAGTGGAGGAATAAGAGGGAGGCAGTGTAGAGTCTAGTGGTCCTGTGGGGTGGTGGTATGGCTCACCTCACTCTCACCTCCAAACCAAAATATCATCCTTTCCTAGTGACTTTTGACTCTCTTAGATAATATCAGGAGGCATCGTAGAAGGGAAACTCTGTGGACAGAGGACCAGCAAGAGACCCAACTCCCCCATTGTAGAAGAGTTCCAAATCCCAAACAATAAACTCCAAGTGATCTTTAAGTCAGACTTCTCCAATGAAGAACGGTTTACCGGCTTTGCTGCATATTATACAGCCATAGGTAAGACTTACACTCTGTATATGATTTGCTGATCCAACTAAAAGATTAGAAGCAGGAAAAACATGCAGTAGATAGCCGGGCGTGGTGGCACACACCTTTAATCCCAGCACTCGGGAGGCAGAGGCAGGCGGGTCTCTGGGAATTGCAGGCCAGCATGGCCGCTACAGGGAATACAGGACAGCTGGGCTACAGGGAGACCCTGTCTCAAAAAGACCAAAAAAAAAAAAAAAAAAAAGCAGTAGATAAAGATTCTATTTATAACATTTTTTGAGACTTGGTTTCACTATGGGCTAACCACCTCAAACTCTCCAGCCTCCTGCTTCAACCTCCTATACCAAACTACAGGTGTGTGCTACCTTATCCAGGTCTGTTTGTAACTTTTGAAAGTATTGACATTCTCTAGGTCTTTCTATGAATTGCCTTTGTGAAACCCAAACACATGATCATGTTAGTGGTGATGATAATGACAGTTAATAAACAGTAATTTATTGAGAACCACTATACATTGGGTACTGTGTTAGAAATTTTACTTATATTAATGTAATCTTCACCTCAACCCTTCAAGGTAGGTATTATCATCTCCATAGAAAGATAAGAATCTGGTCCTGGTGATGTAGGCCTGTAATCCAATATACTTAGGAGACAGAGGCAGAAAAATTACAAGTTCAAGGCCAGCCTGGGCAACTTAGTAAGACCCTGTCTCCAAATTAAAAGTAAAAAGGGCCACTGTGATGGCTCAGCTAGTGAGGACACTTGCCACTCAAGAACTCAAGACTGATCTGAGTTCTGATCTCCAGAACCCATCTAAAGATAGAAGGAGTGAACCAGGTCCACAAAGATGCCCTATAACCTTCATACACACACACACACACACACAACACACACACACACAAACACACACACACACACACACACACACACACACTAATAAATAATAATTTAAGAAAAAAGCCGGGTGTGGTGATGCATGCTTTTAACCCTAGCACCCGAGAGGCAGAGGCAGGTGGAGCTCTATGAGTTCCAGGCCAGCCAGGGCTACATAGTGAGACCCTGTTTCAAAAAATAAAACAAAACAACCCACAACAAGCAAACAAGCAAGCAAGCAAACAAAACAAAACAACAGAGCGGCTGGAGGGGTGGCTTAGTGGTTAAGAGACTGGCTGCTCTTCCAGAGGACCTGGTTTGTTCCCAGCATGCCATCTGTAGCTCCATTTCCAGGGACCTGACATCTTCTGGCCTTCTCTGGTATTATACCTCCTACATCCACTGGTGCACTTACATACATGTAGGCAAACACTCATACACATAAAATATTAAAAAAAAGCCGGACATGGTGGCTCATGCCTTTAATCCCAGCACTTGGGAGGCAGAGGCAGGCAGATCTCTGTGAGTTCAAGGTCAGCCTGGTCTACATAGTGAGCTCCAGGACAGCTGGGGCTACAGGGAGACCCTGTCTCAAAAAGACCAGAAAAAAAAAAAAAAAAAAAGAGGGCTGGGAATTCTGGCATGGTGGCACATACCTGCAGTCTCAGCTCCCAGGAGGTGGAGTCAGGAGGATCAGGAGTTCAGTGTCAGCTAGGACTACATTGGACTCTTTATAGAAAAAGATTAGGGGTAGAACTCAGTGGTAGAGTGTCTAGCATCTTCAAGGCTCAGAAGTACTCCTCAGTTCTGGGAAAAAGAAAGTGAAAGCTAGCAACTTTCATAACTTGCCAAGACTTATGTAAGAATGAGTATACACTTCTCTGACTCATTTGAACCTTCAAATTCTGGATCTTTCTACATCTATCAGTTAAAATGAAGTTAGAACTATTCATAAAATACAGACATTGTCCAGCTTTTATAGGCAGAGCAACATCATATAAAGTGGCAAACGTAACAATACCTCCCCGCAGAAGACATCAGCATCATGTTTACTTTGAGTGTTATCTGTGGCTTGGAATTTTATTTTAGTGTTTTTAGACAGGGTCTTGCTATGTAGCCCATGCTGGCCTAAACTCCCGATTTTACTGCTTCGGTCTCTTGAGTACTGGAATTACAGCATGTGTCACCTTCTCCAACTTCCAATAAAATGTTTTGTAGGCAAGAAAAGTCAAGGGGTCTTTTGTACAATGGCAGGCACAGCCCTGGAATCATGATTCAGGAAAGTAATTTAGAGGAATACTATCCTGAAATGAGGTTTCTTGATTGTTTTTAAAGATTTTTTAATGTTTTTAATTAATATGTATTAGTTATATATAATAATGGGTTTCATTATGATATTTTCGTACTTGAATATAATGTATTTTGATTACATTTTCCCCAATTACTCTCTCTTATCCCTTCTGCCTCTCACTGATTCCTCAAATAGTTCCTCTTCTGCTTTTATGTTTTTTTCTTTCGATGACCCAAAGAAGGCTGGGGATGCAGATCAGTGGTAAAGTGCTTGCCTAGTGGCCCACACGTTTAATCGTAGAACTTGGGAGGCAGGGGCAGCAGATCTCTGAGGGTTTGAGGCTAGCCTGGTGGTCTATATAGTGAATTCTAGGCCAGTCAGTGCGGCATAGTGAGACCCTGTCTCAAAACAGTCAATCAGTTGATCGATCAGTCAAAGTAAAACAAACCAACGAAACAAGATGACTCAATGAATTTCACTAGGGGGTTACTTATTAGGTTAGATGTTATTTACAAAACATGGGCATCTTACCAGTGACTATAGCACCGAAGAAAATTTTCCCTTCCCTAGTAACTAATTAATTGCCTAGAGATCCTCAGGGAAGGGTAGGGCCTTGTGAGTCCCTTCTTATTACATGACATGATGTTGACAGGTTCAATTTTGTGCAAGTAATCATAGCTGCTGTGAGTTCAAGAGTGAAAAGGCTGTGCCCAGAAGACAGCGTTCCACATACTTCACTCCTTCCTCTGGCTCTTACATTCTTTCTGTCCCCTGTTCTGTGATGTTCTCTGAGCCTTGGAGAATCTCTCTCTCTCTGTGCCTCTCTCTCTCCCCCTCTCTCTTTCTCTCTCCTTCTCTCTCCCTCTCCCCCCTCCTTATCTCTCCCTCTCTCTCTTCTTTCTTGTGCTTTCTTTTATGAGACAAGTTTCATACCACGGCCCAAGCTGGTCTTGAACTCGTGTCCCTCTTTCTGCTTTAGCCAACTGAGTACTGAGTGTACTCAAGCTGCCATACCTGGCTTTGGGAGTCCTTTTCTGTTTTTCCTAGTTTGGGCTTAACTTCATTTTTTCTTCCAGGTCTTTGTGCTTGACATCAACTTCTCTCTACTTTTTGTAGATGTAGACGAGTGCACAGATTTTACAGATGTCCCTTGCAGCCACTTCTGCAACAACTTCATTGGTGGTTATTTCTGCTCCTGTCCCCCAGAATACTTTCTCCATGATGATATGAGGAATTGTGGAGGTGAGCTTGGTATCAAGAAGGATGCATGTTCCCTGGCTTTGGAATGAATTGAGGGCTCAGAAAGTGCTTAGTTTATCCTTCCAATTTCGATTAGGCTTCCCCTTCAACTGATACCTGGCCTTAGTTATCCACAAATCGAAGGGGAGCCACAGGAAAGGGAGATGATAGAAACATTGCTTTCCATTGCTGTGACATGATAGGTGAGATAAAAAGGAAGCAATGTTTATTTTGGCTCATGGTTCCAGAGATTTCAATCCCTGGCCAGTTTGATCCATTGTTCTGTCTACTGTGGTGAGGCAGAGCATCATGGAGGGGAACCATGCCTTAGGGCAAAGCTGCTGACCTCATGGTAGCTGGGAAGCAAAGAGTGAGAGAGGAGAGGGCAAGGGTCCCGATATCCTCTTCAAGGCCACACCCCCAATGTCCTAACTTTCTCCCACTAGGTCCCACCTCCCAAAGAGTCTATCATCTCCCAATGGGCTAGTGACCCAGGCCTTTAGAATGTTTAACTTTGGCAGATATTTAAGATCCAAACCCCAATGTAAGGCTTCAGGGTAAAATTAGTTAATTGGAAAATAGAGGCTAGATAGCTGTGCCAAGACTACTTGGGGCTGTTCACAACCACGAAAGTTCCGGTGGAAGCAAAGCATTGGAAGCTGCCCAGACCTTGGCTAGCTCTCTTGGTAAGCACTGGGGTGACACTGCTTCTCTGGGGCTTCACTCAGGAAACACATCCTGGGTCTGTTACTCTGAATAGAGGACTCTTAGCTTATGACTAAAGGACTAGAAGAGGGCAGGAACTTCTTTGTCTCTATATTTGACTCATTCTTTCTCTCTTTTGCTCCTCCCTTAGTCAATTGCAGTGGGGATGTATTCACCAATCTGATTGGGGAGATCACAAGTCCCAATTATCCCAACCCCTACCCGGAGAACTCAAGGTGTGAATACCAGATTCTGCTGGAGGAGGGGTTCCAAGTGGTGGTGACTGTGCGGAGAGAAGATTTTGATGTGGAACCAGCTGACTCAGAAGGGAACTGCCGTGACAGTTTAGTTGTGCGTGATTAATTTGGCTCCCACCCCAACTCATTTAGATTACCCAGACTGCTCCTTCTCCACCCTCCTCTTTGATTGTGGGTACCAATCCAGGGCCTTGAGCATGTTTGGCAAGCACTCTACTTCCCCTTCCCTGTTAGATTATCTCTTCTTCCTTCCCCTCCTTCTCCTCCTTCCCCTCCTTTTTATTTTCCTCCCACGAAGCAGGGTTTTGTTCTGTAGCCCAGGCTGGCCTCACATTTTCAAAAATCCTTCTGCTTTGCTCAGAGTGGTGGCTTCCATCATTCGGAGGCAGAGGCAGGTGGGTCTCTGTGAGTTTAAGGCCAACTACTCTACAAAACCAGTTCAAGGCCAATTTGGGCGACAGGGAGACCTTGTCTCCAAAAACAGAAAAAAAACAAAACAAAACAAAAGAAAAAAATCCTCCTGCCTCAGCCCCTTGAGAGCTGGGATTACAGATGTGAGCTATCTACCTAGTAAGAGATTTCTTCTTCTTTCTTTTCATTTATTTTCCTTCCTCCCTCCCTCCTTCCTTTCCTCTCTCCCTCTTTCCCTCCCTCCCAGTCCTGGGGATTGAACCTTTGACCTTATGCATGCGAGACAAGTGCTCTCCTACTGAACTACATTCACAGCCCCTTATAACCTTTTATTTTGGTACAGATTCTCACTAAATTGCCCAAACTGGTCTTGAACTTGTGATCCTCTTGCCTCTGCCTCCCAAGTAGCTGAGATTACAAGCCTGTGCCATCAGGCCCAGCTCTTGAAATAAAAAATATCTTTCTTCCTGCTGATTCTTTTTCTTTTTTTGCCTGTTTCTTATTGTATACATCTATTATTTCCCTTATATTCATACTTTCCATTTAATTCTTTCCTTTAGATTTTTCTCTCCTGATTTTATTATCTTATTTCTTTTCAGTTTGCTGCAAGAAATCAACAATTTGGTCCTTACTGTGGTAATGGATTCCCTGGGCCACTAAGTATTGAAACCAAGAGTAATACTCTTGATATTGTTTTTCAAACTGACCTAACAGGGCAAGGAAAAGGCTGGAAGCTCCGTTACCATGGAGATCGTAAGTAGCCTAGAAGTGCCTGTTTGGTCAGTGATGGCAAAGTCCTTGGTTAAGGTAAAATCAAAATAGGGAGATTGCTATTTGTGAATGTCCCAAGATACTTTAGCTCCTCAGAAAGATCTAATTTTGTCTATAGTTGCTAGGGCCTCTACAACATCTATAATCTTTCAACTAGATCTGAAAATGCAGATAACTTGGGGTGTTAGTGGTACCATGTTATTTTAAACATCTGTTATATTGGAATATTAGAAGCTGAAATTGAGGACAATGAAGTGATTTTAGAAAGTGTGAGAATGGGGCTCAAGAGATAGTTTAGTGGGTAAGAGCATTAGCCGTGCAAACACAAGGATCTGAGTTTGCATCCTAAGCACCCACATAAAAATATAAGCATGCTCATGCACACATGTATCCCCAGTGTTTGAGAGTAGGTGGGCAGAGCCAGGAGGATAGTTGGGGCTTGGTGGTCAAGCCAACCTAGGCAAAAAATGGCAAGTTCTAGGTGCAGTGATATACCTATTTCAAGGGAGAAAGTGGAGCAAGCACTCAGTGTCCTGCTCTGGCCTCTGCATGGATACACACAGACACAGACACAGACACAGACACACACACACACACACACACACACACACACACACGAGTCAGATAGATAATGGTTAGACATGGTATTATGCAGCTATAATCCAAGCACAAGGGGTGGCAGAAGCAGGAGTGTTGCCGTAGTTACAGCAAGCTCCAGTCTAGCCAAGGCTATGCAGGGAGATCCTTTCACCCTTTCTCAAAAACAAACAAACAAACAAACAAAACAACCCATGTGAGAATTATGTAAATAATGCAGTTTCCAACTATTTAGTAACTTTTTATTTTTGTCCCATTTTCTGTCCTCTCCAAGCAATCCCTTGTCCCAAAAAAGTCACTGCCAATTCTGTTTGGGAACCTGAAAAGGCAAAATATGTGTTTAAAGATGTGGTGAAAATAACCTGCGTGGAAGGGTTCGAAGTTGTGGAGGTAAAGTATTATTCAGGCTTTTCCTTGGTTTCCAGCTTCAGATTGGGTGAGACTGTCCCTGCTTGATCAAGATATTAACATTGGGGCTGGAGAGATGGCTCAGCAATTAAGAGCACTGACTGCTCTTGCACAGGACCTGGGTTTGATTCCCAGCACCCACATGGGCTATGAACTGGCTCAGCAGTTAAGAGCACTGACTGCTCTTGCACAGGACCTGGGTTTGATTCCCAGCACCCACATGGCAGCTATGAACTGTCCTTAACTCCAGTTCCAGGGGAATCCAAAGCCCTCTTCTGACCTCCGTGGCATGGCACAACACGGGTGTACTCACATACATGCAGGCAATACACTCATACACATAAAATAAAAATAGCAAAATATTTAAATAAAATATATTAAAGATACTGACACCTTTGCCATAGAAAGAACAGCTCAGAGTCTTCAGTCTGTCTTGTGAGTCCTGGAGCTCCTTGGCTGGCTTGGCCTTTCTGCCTGTCTTCCTGTGGAAGGGGAGCTGGGGCAAAGCTACCTTTCAGTCCCAACTCCTGGTTGCTTTGGGTCATTTTTCTAAGATGTTCCAACCTCTTTTTGATAAGGGTTCCTCATTGATCCAAGGCCAGAGGTCAATTCCATTTGGGGATTTGATTTTCCATATGTTTTTATAAATTAATTGTGATGTCTCTTATTCTCCAGGGAAGTGTTGGCTCCACATCTTTCTATTCGATTTGCCAAAGCAATGGAAAATGGACTAATTCTAAACTGGAATGTCAACGTATGTCTCTTCAAAGTGGAACTCTCTTTTTTCCTTCCAAAGGGAACTGAATAATTAATACATCAAAATTCAAATGTATGGTTTTCTCTTAGGCCTGTGGGTTGGGTTTTTGAAGGAAAGCCAGTCATGGAAGATGGCCTATCCCTCATCTAGTCCCAGGCCAATTAGACTAACGTGTTTCTTTTAAAGAAAGGGGTTATGGGATAGGTAATTAAAAGCTTTAAGGGAGCATATTCCTGGCTCTCACAGAAGCCTTTGCCAACCAGTGAGAGACTAGGTTCCTCCTGGTATCTTTCAAGGGACAGGTGTATTGGCAGGTCTCAGAGGGCTGGAGAGCTGAGTGATGCCAGTTGGAGAAGATGCTATAAAGAGGCTGACATGGAAAGTGGCCTCATGGGTGTGCTTACGGATATGTGCAAGGACGGAATGGACCCGTGACTGTTCCTGGGAGGGTGTGGCTGCCCTGACCATCCGTTTCTTCCCTTCCTCTTGTAGCTGTGGACTGTGGTGCTCCAGAGCTCATCGAGAACGGTAAAGTCGAAGATTCAGGAAACAGTTTATTTGGTTCCGTCATTCACTACACTTGTGAAGAACCATATTACTACATGGAACATGAAGAAGGTGGTAGGTTTCTTTTCCTAGAGAAGAGGAAGGGGAGGGCTGTGAAGGAGTTGGAGGGTGAACAGCACAATCTTTCTGTGTTGGAGAATTTGTAGAGAAGTAAGAGAGATGGCACAAATATTGTTATTCTTTGGCTTAATCTAAGGACACAGTTGTCATGTTGGGCAGGCTATGTTCTAAAGGATCATTCAAGGGAGTTGAGTTGGTTGGTCCCCCTCCACACCCCATCTCTTTCTCTCTCCTTCCTTCCCTTTGTTTTGTTTTGTTTTTGGTTTTTTTGAGACAGAGTTTCACTATACAGCCTTGGCTGGCCTGTCTGGAACCCGCTATGTAGGCCAGGCTGGCCTCAAACTTGCAGAGATCAGCTTGCTTCTGCCTCTCTAGTGTTGGGACTAAAGGCATGCACAGCCACCATACCTGGCTCTGTTGATTTTGTGACAGGGTTTCATGTAGTTCAGGCTGGCCTTGAATTTGCTATGTGGCTGAGGCTGGCTTTGAACTCCTGATCCTCTCTCTTGGTTTTACCTCCTAAGTGCTGGGATTACAAGCCAGTGCCACCATGCCTGGCTCAAGTTTCTTTTTCAGATGATTTGATCTAGTTCCCTGTTCAAATCCCAGACGAGCCGAGGCTGTGCATGAAAGAGGGGAATGGAGAGAGAAGTGGTGGATGTGACCTGTGTTCCTTGTGTTTTTGCAGGGGAATATCGCTGTGCTGCTAATGGGAGCTGGGTGAATGAGGTACTGGGCACTGAGCTGCCCAAATGTGTTCCAGGTAATCAGGGTTGTGGTGTAGGTGGAGATCATAGCCACACATGAAAGGAGTAGGTGTCACTTTTGAAAGTAGCTGTAACTCTCTCAGAAAAAGACCTAGTCCTGGCTTTCCAGGGTCAGCACAGTGAAGTGGTGGTAATTCTGAGCTGTGGGAGTCCTCTAAACCACATCAAGGCTGACATGAAGGAAATAGAATAGTCAGCCAGCATTAACAGTTGGTGTCTCATTAGTCATTAAGGAAATGCAGAAGAGCCAGGCACAGAGGTGCATACTGTAATCCTAGCACTGTGGATGCTGAGGTAGAAGGATTGTGAGCTGGAGGCAAATCTGGGCTATACAGTGCTCTCTTCTCTCTCTCTTTTCTGACAACTTCCTGTACTTCCTGTACTTCCTCCCTCTCCCTCTCCCTCTCCCTCTCCCTCTCTCTCTCTCTCTCTCTTTCTCTCTCACAGTAAGGGTTGCATCAGTAGAAGGTAGAAAGTGGAAAGTATCTCTACAATCTATGTGAGGTAAAAGTTTCCCAACACCGGTTCCCAGTTGGGTCCCTGGTTTCATATGCTGAACCTGGGCATGAAGTGTGCCTCAAGCTGTAGACAGTGTAAAACACTATCTTATCTGTACTCAGTAATCCACATATACCCCTGTTGAGTTAATCTCTACTATGAGCCTGCTCACAGTATCCTCTGTTTCCAGAGACACTGGCAAACGGAGATGTTTAGGTAAGGCTAGGATAAGCCAGATATGGTGGTGGTTGACCAAATAGTATAGATTACATCATGCTGGAGAAGTCTGCCATCCACTGGGTAAAATATTTAAATGACTGAGTTTTCAGAATGCCAGCATCTTTTCTTGCCCCTCCTCACCTTGTTCTTAATCCTTTCTAGTCTGCGGAGTCCCCACTGAACCCTTTAAAATACCACAGAGGATATTTGGAGGATACCCTGCAAAGATTCAAAGTTTCCCCTGGCAAGTCTTCTTTCAGAGCCCAAGGGCTGGTGGAGCTCTTATTGATGAATACTGGGTGTTGACGGCTGCCCACGTCGTGGACGGAATCTCTGACCCATCTATGTATGTTGGGTCTACCTCTGCAAAAATGGGAGCTCTAGAAAATGCTCAGAAGCTCACCACTGAACGTGTGATTATTCATCCAGACTGGAAACACGTGGATGACCCAAGCACACGAACCAATTTTGACAATGACATTGCACTGGTGCAACTGAAAGACCCTGTGAAAATGGGACCGAACGCTTCCCCTATCTGCCTGCCCGGCACATCCTCAGCATACAACCCCTCAGTGGGTGACCTGGGACTGATCTCAGGGTGGGGCCAAACAGAGAGGAGAAATTTTGTTGCCCAACTCCGAGGGGCAAAGTTACCGGTAACTACTTTAGAAAAGTGCCAGCAGGTGAGAGAGGATAATCCTAGAGCTAGGGCTGAGGCCCATGTTTTCTCTGACAACATGATCTGTGCTGGGGAGAAGGGTGTTGATAGCTGTCAGGGGGACAGTGGTGGGGCTTTTGCTCTGCAGGTCCCCAATGAAAAGAACCCTAAATTCTATGTAGCTGGCCTGGTGTCCTGGGGGAAAAAGTGTGGGACCTATGGGATCTACACAAAGGTGAGGAACTACCTTGACTGGATAATGAAAACTATGAAGGAGACTAGTGTCCCCCAGTAAAGACTAATCTGCGTGGATGCCACCAGCCACTCCAAGGGCTCAGCCAGGTCATTGTTTCCAGCTCCTTTTAATATTCCCCAAATTTGGGGCTGGAGAGATGGCTCAGTGGTTAAGAGCACTGGCTGCTCTTACAGAGGATCTGGATTCAGTTTCCAGCACCCACATAGTGGCTAACAACCATCTGTAACTCCAGTTCCAGAGGATCCAGAACCCTCTTCTGGCTACTTCAGGCATTGCAGGTACACTTAATTACATGCAGGCAAAACACTCATACATAAAATAAACATAAATTTTAAAAAAAGGAAAATCCCATTGCTTCACATGACAGAGATGACATGGGAGTGTGATTAACATAGAACTTGGTTACCTGGCTGGAAGTAGGTTTGATGCAGAACTGTGTTGGTTATTCTGTTGTGAATACTTGTCTCTTATTGCTAACAATCTGAGAGAGGCCCTTTATCTTGCACTATTCTACAGGGATATCTTAACTTTTTTTTGGTCTCTTTTGACCTGTTTGAAATTCCATTTGCTTTATAATTCTTGGTGTTCATTATCTACTTACAATAAAGCATGTTTATAATCCAGTTCTGGCTGGCTTGCTTTGCTCCCCATCGTGACTTCAGAGTGACAGAAGAGTAAGTGGAAGGAGAGGGCTGTCTTTTCATGGAATTTAGGTGTCTAGCAACTCATCTTTAACTGTCAAGAAAACAGGGAATTCAGTTTTCCTTCTTCCTTCCAACTGAGATTTACTGAATACTGGGAACAGTTAGAACTGACTATTTTAGTTCTTTTTAAGTTGTTTCAATATGTCACCTGGAGATTAATTTTCTTTTAATACCCATTTGTATAACACAATGTTCTAACTTAGTAAAAGAAGAAATTCAATGTTATCTTGTCTGCTTTCTTGGTACTTTGGCCAGTTTGTCAGTTAGGTAGCAAATTGGACTGAAATTACAGTTACAAGATGTTATGGCTGAAAAGTGTGGTGATTGGCCACGTGATGGCCACGTGATGGCCGTTAACCTCTCTGTCATTCTCTAGGGAAGAAAATTGAAAGCAAACACAAAACAAAAATCCTCTCCAAGAATGATGAGTGATGAAAAAGGACCATAGAATAAAGGTTTTTTTTGTGTGTGTATGTGTGACAAGATCTTACTATGTAGTCCAGACTGGCAAAGAACTCACTGTATGACTTGGAATTTACTGTCCTCTTGCCCCAGTCTCCCAAATACTGGGATTACAAGTTTGCGACAACATACCTAGCTACTATTTAATTATTATTCTAGGGGGCTATGCTGGGACTAGGATTCAAAGGCCATACGCTAGGCAAGTGTTTGACCACTGAGATACATTTCAGTACTAAAACAAAACAAATTTTTTTTTTTTTTGTGATACCCAGTCTGACCTGGAATTCTCTATATAGTTGAATGTTGGGAGCCTGAGGCTCAGCCATTTCTCTAAACTGCTGGAAACCTCTGACAGACCTGAGTTGGTGACCTCTCCATTCTGCCCACAACCTTGGCTCATAGCCGGGGCCCACAACCTTGGCCCAGGGCCTTGTTCTCCTTTCCAGTGTATAGCCCTGTTCTCCGTTAATCAATAGATTCCTCCCTTAGGGTACATCTGGGCCCCTGTGTTCTTGCTGATATGATTACTCACTCTTTGCTCCTTTGTTTTCATTCTCTATTTAACCCCATGCTTGAGCTGCAATAAACGAGACTTGATCAGAGTGCTGTCTTGTCTCCATTTCTCTTGTCGCTTTCCTCATCCACGGCCCCACCCCCCAATCCAGGTACCTCGTTGCAGACCCCATGGGCCGGGGCAGTTGAGGAGGACCTTGAATTTCTTATCCTCTGTCTTCCACCTCTGAGTGTTGAGTGCTAGGGTTACAGATGTGCACCACCATGTTCAGAATGACACACAGAAATTTTTTTTTTTGAGACAGTGTTTTCTACAGTCCCAGCCAGCCTGGGATGCACTATATATATCCCAGCCAGGCTGGGAGATCTACCTGCCTTGGTCTCCTGAGTGCTGGGATTAAAGTTATGTGCTACCATGCCTGGTTGGCAAAAAAAAAAAAAAATTAAGACACAGTCTTGAGACAGGGTCTCCCTGTAGTCCCAGCTGGCCTAGAATTCACTATGTAGACCAGGCTGGCCTTGAACTCACAGAGATCTGCCTGTCTCAGTCTCCTGGGTACTGGGACTAAAGGCATGCATCACCATGCCTGGCAGACAGAGTCTTATATAACCTCAATTTGAAGCTGGCCTCAGATTTACTATGTGGCAAACGATGACATTGATCATCTGATCCTCTGCCTCCACTTCCCAAGTGCTGGAATTACAGGAATGTACCACCACCACTCCTGATCTATGCAATGCTGAGGACCAAACCCAAGGCTTCATGAATGCTAGGTAAGCACTCTACCAACTAACTACATCCCCAGCTGAAACAGCAATAAAAGAACTGAAGACAGATCTTGTGTTGTCTTACAAAAGCTAAGGATTGAGAATAGGAACCCGGGTCCAGTGAGATGGCTGGGCAGGTAAAAGTGCTTGTTATGCAAACTTGACAAATCTGAGTTTGATCCTGGAATCTATGGAAAGAGAGAACTGATTCCTGAAGGTTGTCTGTCCTCTGACACACATACACACACACGCACACACACACACACACACACACATTATCCTTTGGGATATGTGTGCCTGCAATGACATACACATAATAATAATAATAATAATAATAACAATAATAATATACAATGATATACTTAAAATAAAAAAAGAGGTGCCTGTGAGAAGGCTCAGTGGGTAAAGGTTCTTGCCACCAAGTCTGACTACTTGAATTTGATTTTTGGGACCCACATGGTGGAAGGAGAGAGCCAATTCCCACAAGTTGTTCTCTGACCTCCACGTGTGAGTGCACACGTGCACACATGGACACACACATACATTCAAATAAATAAAGGTAATTTTAAAAAGAAGATGAAATAGAATCCAGGGGAGCTCTGACCCATCTGCTGTGACACTTGACTTTCAGAAAAACAGCTTTTCCCTAAGCCAACAGGAGTGTGCTAGGGGCTTATCAAGAAGGACTCTGATCTCCCATAGACCTAAATGGTTAAGTTCTGAAGTTCACTTACAAGGAAGGGTAAACATATGATAACGTAAGCAGAATTTAAACAGAAGAGCCTGCAGGACTTGGTGGCCTGTTAACCTAGCTTCTAAGGAGGCTGGGGCGGGAAGATTTTGAGCACAAGGCCAGTCTGGGCTAGAGTGAAACCCTGTCTCAAAAAGCAACCAACCAAAAAATTGAGAAACATGACCTGTGATACAATCTTTCCTTTCTTTTGATAGTTGAGGTGGTAACAACAACAAAAAATGAACCAGGAATCTGAATTTTATTATTTATTTATTTATTTATTTATTTATTTATTTATTTAACAAGACAGGGTCTTCCTGTAGCCCCAGCTGGCCTAGTACTCACTATGTAGACCAGGCTGACTTTGATCTCCTAGAGATCTGAACTAGCTATGTAGACCAGGCTGGCCTTGATCTCAAAGAGATGCGCCTGCCTCTGCCTTCTGAGTGCTGGAACTAAAGGCATGTGACACCATACCTGGCTCTTTTTTGTTTTTTTTTGAGACAGGATCTCGTGTTGTCCAGGCTAGCCTCCAATTCCCTGTGTAGCTAAGGTGACAACTGAACTCCAAGTCCTCTTGTCTCAGTTTCCCAAATTCTGGGATTAGAGATTTTACTAGTATACCTGGCTTTAAATCTGGGTGTGATAGCACATGCCTTCAATCCCAGCATTTAGGAAGCAGAGACTAGCCTGGTCCATATACCTCCAGGCCAGTCAGGGCTACATAGTTAAGAACTTGACTCAAAAACCTCAAACAAACAAAAATAACAAAAACTCCCACAAAACCCCCAAACCAAACCAAATTCCATGAAACTAAAACAAAACAAATCTGGCAAGCTAATAGAAAAATTTGACTTGCTTCCAATGAGAGTTTTCAGTCTGTTTGGGATTTGTACTCTTGCCCAGGAGCTGACATATCCATGAAAGAATTCCCTCTTTGCTGGCAGGGGATGGTGGTGCAGATCCCTGCTATTTAAGAGACTAAAGTGGAAGGATTTCAAGTTCAAGGCCAGCTTGGGCTACATCATATGTTTAGGTCCAGCCCAGGCAACTTAGTGAGACCATATCTCAAAACAAAGACTAAAAATGGCCTGGGGTGGGAGTTGTGGTGTGATGACTAAATGGGTAGAGGTGCCTGCCAAGTCTGAAGGCCTGAGTTCAATTCCCAGGCCCCATATGGTGGAAGGAGAGAGCCTATTTCTCCAAGTTGTTCTCTGGGTTCCACATGTGCACAAATAAATAAATAATGTAATACAAAGAAAAAAGAAGCTGGAGAGATGGCTCAGCGGTTAAGAACACTGGCTGTTCTTGCAGAAAACCTGAATTCAAATCCCAGCACCCACATGACAGCTAACAACTGTTCGTAACTCCAGTTCCAGGGGCTCCAACAGCCTCTTCTGTCTTTCTTGGGCACTGCATGACACGGGTGCACTTACCTACATGCAAGCAATACATGCATACACATAAAACGCAAATAATAAATAAAATATTTTAAAAAATTAAAGAAAAAGAAAAAAATGCCCTCCTCCTCAGTAAATTCATCAGAAAGGGGCCTCCTAGGAGGCATGGTAAGGAGATTATGGTGCTCTGGACCAGTGTTCAATACACATAAAAATGTAATTTTTAAAAAGATGGCTTAACTGGGGGTGGGGAGATGGCTCAGCAATTAATGGCACTTGGTGTTCTTACCGAGGACCGAGGTTTGGTTCCCAGCACCCACATGGTAGTTAACAACGGTCCATAACTCTAGTTCCAGAGAATCCACCATCCTCTTCTGGCCTCCACTGGCATTGCATGACACGTGTACACTTGCATAAATGCATGTAAAACACTCATATTCATAAGATAAAAATAAAAAATTAATAAAAAGATAGCTTAACAAGTCTCCCTTATTATGAAATGAGTAATTTATTCTATATACAAAACAAGAAGATAAAAGAGAACAAGTTTGGGGCAGCAAAGATTTAGCAAGGTAATGGTGCTGCTGCCAAACCTGAGGGCCTGAGTTTGATCTCTGGAACCCACACGGTAGAAGGACAGAACCAACTCCTTGTGAGTTCTCCAGAACCCTTACTAATGGGTGGCCACAGAGCTCTGAGGCATCCAGTGCCAGGGCTCCTCACCTCCCGGGGACCTATTTTGTTAACTGGGGTAGAAGTCTGACTCTGAACTCCTGGAGCTCTTTGTCCCCACCCAGGGCTACATCTGGCCGATTCTGGCTGAAAAGGGTGGTTATGACCTGTCTGTGAGTGAGAATCGAACTGAATCTTGACTCATTGGGCCTCCAAGGTCCCTTTGCCAGCATATGTTTTTGCAGAACCCAGGTCATCACCTACATGCAGGGTGGAGAAGAAGCTTTCTGGTGGCAGATCCTGTGGAACGTAGATCATTCTAGAGTCCTGCTTGCACAGATAGAGCAACTCAGACCAGAGTGATGAGGACTTGGCCAGAGGGCAGAGTAATTCAGGGCACACCTGAGGTCAGAACTAATGGATTCCTGCTTCGGGGATTGAGATGAATATCAGGCCAGACAGAAAAATCTTTTTGTTTTATGCAATCAATGACCATTAATTGACCCTAAATGACCATTAAAATTTTTAAAATTACATTTATTTGAGTGTATGTCTGTATGTCAGCATGTGCATGCCATGCCATAGGAAGGTCAGAGGACAACTTGCAGGAGTCAGTTCTCTCTTTCTGCCACATGGGTCCTAAGGATTGAACTCAAGTCCCCAGGCTTGGCAGCAAGTGCCTTAACTCATGGGGCCATATCACCAGTCCCAGATAGTTCTTTTGTGTGTGTGTGTGTGTGTGTGTGTGTGTGTGTGTGTGTGGCGGGGGGTTACACATGTGCCATGGCATACCTGTGGAGGTCAGAGGACAACTTGTAGGAGTCTGTTCTCTTCATCCACTGTGGGTCCTGAGGAATCAAACTCAGGTTGTCAAGACTTTCCTGGCAAGGGTTTTTAACCCTAGTTGCTAAAATTCCTTCTGCAGCATGTGTAGGGGGAATGTAAACACTGTCTGCCCACATCTCCCTTAAACCCAACAACTAACAGAGGTGCTATTCCAGCAAAACACACTCTGGGAAACCAGTGAGTTTATTGGACTTACTTAAAGGACAATGGGTGAGGGTTTACTTACAGGAGTGTGGGTGCTCCCCCACACCAAAGGCCGCACCATAAAGTTTTCATCCAAGTATGGATGATGGTGTCCCCATACCCACACTAAATGGATAGAGACCCTCCTTTAATCTCCTCCAGACTATATACTCTAGCCCCTCCCCCAGGCTATATGCAGTTAGGGCTGAATTTTGCCTCTCAGGTTGGGAGGTGTGATTGGCTATTAGGGTGAAGGTGCTATGATTCTCCCTGCCCCTCCTTCTGTACTGGGAGTTGGGTGAGGAGGTAGGGAGTGGACAGTCAACAGACCCAGCTGTGAGAATCTTTGACCAGCCCATACAGCTGAGCTCAGGAAGATGGCATCTGTCTGACTCAGAGGACGGTCCTGTATAATACCCCTGAATCATCCTGCCCAGCTCCTCAAACTCCTTTTTCTTTAGGGTAAGATTGCTACGGTTCCTGGTTTGAGAAAGTTATTCTAAATTGTTATTGCAACTTTACCAGAGGGCTTTCACTTAACTACATTGCAAATAGAAGGAAAAAAGTGTGAAAAAAGGAACAAAATATTGCCCCAAATTGGAATTATTCTACACAAGGCAGAACTGATAACAGTTTATTATGAATTGAGCCAGGCTTAATAAAAGTAGAGTGGGTAGCTGGGTAGTGTGCTATAATCTTAGCACTTGGGAGGTGCAGGCAGGAGGATCAAGAGTTCAAGGTCATCTTCAGCCTGGGCTATGTGAGACCTTGCCTCAAAAGCAAAGCAAAACAAACAAAACAAAACAAAACAAAAAAGGCCATAGATCCAGTAATTTCAATATTATCTGCAGACCATTTGAGTTATTTTTTGTTTGCTCTGTAAATATGTGCTTTAAATGGTCAAGAAAAGCATCTTGTCTCAGCTTTTGGGAGAACTTCAGGATGAGTATTGGCAGACAAGACAGTTCCAACTCAGTACCTGTCCCCTCTGGAAAAATATTTGGATATTCCCCTTTTAAAACTCCCATTTCTCCCAATTTTGGATGGCCTGGCCATCCTGACACCCAGGGCTCTCCTTTGGGACACTGTCCTTGATGCTGTCATAGTGATGGACTCTTTTCCCAGCCAGTCCCTCTCCAGAGCTTCCCCAACTCTTCCACAGGAGAAAAGAATAGACCCATGGCCTTGTTTGGAGCAGTGGTGGGACCTGAATTTCTTCCCATTGATACCTGGGAAGTCAGATGGAGCCTTGCCCAGATAATTTTTGTTTGCTTGTTTTTGAAGCAGGGTCACATGTGGACCAAGCTGGCCCTGAATTCCTGATCCTTCTGCCTTTACCTCCATAGGACTGGGGTTACAGGCTGGGATTATAGGCCTTTACCTCCATACTGAGCTGTCTCAGATCATTCTTTATTTCCAGTGATAACACCTTATCCTGTGACTTACCATCTATATGGAATCAGATACTAAGCTATTGATCCGGGAAGGGGCAGTTGCATCTAGTGAGTAACAGTTCTCTTCCCAGGCTGGCCTCAAACTTGCTATGCAGTTGAGGATGAACTTGAACTACTGATCTGTAAGAAGACACTAGACCCCTGCTGATGCTGATGTCTGCCAGTCTATCTATTCCTCCCCACCCTGCTAAGTTACCTGCCCCCTACCCAAACTAGAAATTTAGAGTAAAAAAAAAATTACTACTAGCTAAGCTTGTCTACAAGTTTATGCATCTGATAAGCTTTAAAACTAACAGGATGAAAAACATAGAAATCAACTTCTTTTGTTGAGAAAAAGACAAACGTAAGGGACAAGGTGCATGGGTGGGTGGGGGGAAGACCCAGATGATGTATAATATTGTACCTTCCTGATTACTCAGTAAGGGAAAAGGGAAGAAGGATCATATATTCAGGATTTATAAACTGCTCTTTGCACTTAATGTTATTTTAGGCTGATTCTCCTAAAAAAATTGCAAAACAAACTTACTTTCATTACTCTGAGTCCAGTGCTCATATTACAAAATGAGGATCTTTGTTTCTTAGGTGATCCTACTATCTTCACCTCCTGAATGCTGGGATTACAGTCCTGTGCCATCATGCTTAGTTTATGTGGGGCTGGGATTAAACCCAGGGTCTTGTGCATACTAGTGAGATACTCTACCAACTAAACTACATCCCCAGCCCTATCTTAATTCAATTATGCTGTGATAATAGAATATTATTTTATACCAATTTAGGTTTTTTTAAAAAAAATATTTATTTTTATTTTATATGTATGAGTGTTTTGCCTGCATGTACATAAGTGAACCTGTGTTGTGCAATGCTTGTGGAGGCCAGAAGAGGGCGTTGAATCCCTTGGAACTGGAGTTATGGACAGTTGTTAGCTGCCATGTGTGGGTTCTGGGAACTGAACCCAAGTCATCTGCAAGAGCAGCCAGTGATTTTAACCACTGAGCCATCTCTCCAGTTCCAGACTGGATAATTTAGAATGAACAGAAATTTCTTTGTGTCACAGTCTGGAAGCTGGGAGGTTGAAGATTGACTGGATCTCATTCAGCGATGATTTTTGTTTGTTTGAGATGGGGTCTTGCTATATGTCTCTGGCTAGCCTAGAATTTGATAAACAGATTATCATGGTCTCAAACTTGAAGTGAACTTCCTGCCCTGTCTCCAGAGTGCTGGGATTATAGGTAAGGTGGAGGCCAAACCATCCTTTTGTCAAGAACCCACTCCAGGACAACTAGCCCACTCCCACAATAACTACATTAGTCTCTTCATTAGGGCAGAGTCCACCTCTCAATACTGTTGCACTGGGGATTAAGTTCCTTTGTTGGCTAATCTTGGTTGTCAGTTTGACACACCTGGGAAGAAGGAACCTCAGCTGAGGAAATTCCTCCATCAGATTGGCCTGTGAGCTTGTCTGTGTGGCATTGTCTTGATCGTTGATTGATATGGAAGGGCCCAGCCACTGTGGGCAGCACATCCCTAGGCCTAGGGCCTGTATAAAAAGCTAGCTCACACCCATACAAAAAGCTAGCTAAGTCAGAGGGAGCAAGCCAGTTCCTCCATGGTCTCTGCTTAAGTTCCTGCCTCCAGGTTCCTGCTTAAGCTCCTTCTCTGGTTTCCCTTAATGATGGACTGTAAGCTGAAATAAATCTTTTCTTTTCCAAGTTTGTTTTGGTCAGTGTTTGAGCACAGCAACAGAAAGCAAACTTGAACAGTTTTTAACACATGAACTTTGAGGTGGGGTGCATTCAAACCACAGCACATTATATCAGGCTGACTAAAAGTGTGTTGGGAGGAAAAAAAAAATCCACTGATTATAGTCTTAAAGGATCCTGCCCTCTGACCTCTGACTGCATATATTAAGAGTGTTAGGGACCAGTAGGCTATCTCCGCAGTATAGCTTGTAATGTGCTTGGCACTGTTTTGAATTGCATGTGTTATTTCATTTAAGTCTTCAATATTTGTATGAGATTTTAACTACTATTATTACCTCTATTTTGTAAGTGAAAAAACTGAGGCTCTGAGCGGTTTAAAAAACTTGTTGAAAGCTGGACGTGGTGGTGCATGTCTTTAATACCAGCACTCTGGAGGCAGAGGGAGGAGGATCTCTGTGAGTTCAAGGCCAGCCTGGTCTACATAGCAAGTTCCAGGACAGCTAGGGCTACAGAGAGACCCTGTCTCAAAAAGACAAACAAAAACAAAAACAAAAACTTGTTGAAATACTGTGAGTAGAAAGAGACCAGGAAGCTTGACCCTGAGCCAATTCTCAAATTATAGTGCCTTTTGCTGCTCTTAATTGGTGACTATATTTTTCTACCTCAGCCTCCATTCCACTGGGCCTTGAAACATTCCACTGTTCTCTCCCTCTTCTCTAAACTACTAAACCACTAAGGGTTTTCTTTTTGTTTTTGGAGACAGGGTCTTATGTATCCCAGGCTGACCTCAAACTCCCAATATAACTGAGGATGATCTTGAACTTCTGATCCTCCTGCCTTACCTCCCAAGTGTTGGGATGACAGATATGAGCTACCATGCCCAGTTTATGTAGTGCTGGGTATTGAATCCAGGATTTTGTGCATGCCAGGAAAACATTCTACCAACTGAGCTACATCCCCAGCCCTAAACCACGAAGTGTGGAAGTTGCCATCATCAATCACAATCATTAGCAGTTACATCTATGACAATGCATTGCTGTAGTTATCTGGGACCTGGGTCATTCTCCTTCATTTAGATCTTGGTTTCTAGCCCACTGATATTCTAACATTATTCTTGCCTTAATTTTTGGCAATCTCAATGTATATATCAATGATCCTTCTACAACTGTGGCTTTGTAGGTCTATGGAGTCTCCTCTGAAAACATTGTCTTCTGCCAAGCACACACTCCTGTGGTCATGCTTAGACAGACATAATCATTGCTAATAGCTAATGATACCAATTTCAACATTCTAGTCTTTTTTTTTTTTTTTGGTCTTTTTGAGACAGGGTCTCTTGCAGCCCCAGCTGGCCTAGAACTTGCTATGTAGATGAGGCTGGCCTCGAACTCAGAGAGTTCTACCTGCCTCTGCCTCCTGAGTGCTGGGTTAAAGGTGTGTGCCACTACGCCCGGCTAACATTCTAGTCTTTTGTCATCAAATTTCACTTTCGAGGCTATTTTCTATATTAGAGCCACACTCCCTAGATTCTGCCCCAGGAATCCAAGTACATCAAACTACTGCACATTTTTTTATGGTGTTGGAGATTAAATTTAGGGCCTTGAATATATTAGGTAAGCAGGTAAGCATTCTACTACCAAGAAGGCATAAGAATCAGATCCCCTGGAACTAGAGTTACGGATGGTTGTTAGCTGCCATGTGGGTGCTGGGAATCAAACCTAGGTCCTCTGCAAGAGCAGCCAGTGCTCTTAAATGCTGAGCCATCTCTCCAGCCCTATCAGGCTTCTTTTTACTTTTAATTAATAAAAATTAATTAATAATTTTATTTTTGTTTTGTTGAGACAGGGTCTCCCTGTAGGCCCAACTGGCCTGGAACTCACTATGTAGATCAGGCTGGCCTCGATCACACAGTGATTTGCCTTGATTCTTGAGTACTGGGATTAAAGACATGTACTACCATACCTGTCTCTTTGTAGTTATTATTAATTATTATTATTGTCTTTTTGAGACAATAATAATCTCCCTGTAGCCCCAGCTGGCCTGGAACTCGCTATGTAGACCAGGGTGACTTTGAATTCACAGGGATCTGCCTGCCTCTGCCTCCCAAGTGCTGGGACTGATGGTATGTGCTACCATGTCCTGCTCCTTTATTATTTTAAAATTTACTTATTTGTGTGTGTCTGTGTGTTTGTGTGGAGGCATGTACACATGAGTGCAGCTACTCATGGAGGCCAAAGGCATCAGAGGTATAGGTGGTTGTGAGCCACCTGTCATGGGTTCTGAGAACTGAACGCTGGTCTTCTGCAAGAGCAGTATGTACTGATATGCACTAAGTCATCTTTCCAGGCCCTTATTAATTTGGCATAAAGTAACGGATTTCATCATATCTTTATATATATGTATGTGTGTGTATGTGTGAGGGTAGTGTTCATGTACATGTGGTGCATACAGAGGCCATAAGGAGTCTTTCTCTCCCACTCTCCACATTATTCCTTGAGACAGGTTCTCCTTGAACCCGAAGCTCCCATTTCAGCTAAGTCAGTGAGCCCCTGGGATCTGCCTGTGTCCGCCTCCCTTACACTGGGATTACAGGTGTGAGAAGTCATGCTTGGCTTTTTCATGGGTGCTGGGGATTGAAACTCAGGTGCTCATGCTGGCATAGCAAGCATTCTTACCCACAGGGCCATCTCCCCAGCCCCAATATTTAGTTTCTATATTTTATTTAGAGAGAGAGAGGCTCACTAAAGTTGCCCAGGCTGGGTTTGAACTTTGGTCCTCCTGGAATGGCTGGGACCACAGGCCTCCACGACCGGGCTGGCATGCATTTTTAAAAAAGCTGTATGGTGCTCCCTTGGTTCTGCTCTCCTTACAGCTTAAACTCCACATAATAGTGCTGGGTGTGGTGGCACACGCCTTTGATCCCAGCATACCAAGGCCAGGTAGATCTTGTGAGATCCAGCCTGGTCTCCATAGGGAGTTCCAGGCCAGGTGGGGCTACTAGAGAATAGAAAAAAAGAATCTCCAAGAAAAAAATTATAATAGCTTGTTAACTTTTGCATACACCTTGACCTTGAATACACTTTCCAGAGAACATCAGACCTGCCTCTTTGCTTATACAGATGTAGCTATAGCCCTGGCTGGGAGAAAACACAATTATGTTCACTCAACTGTCTCTAAAAAAGTGAGATCATGGGCTAGTGAGATAACTCAGCAGGTGAAGGCTCTTACTGCCAAACCTGAGGACCTGAGTTCAATTCCCAGAACTCATATGACAGAAGGAATCAATTCCTCCAAGTTGTTCCCACAAGTTGTTCTCTGACCTTTACACATGCACCAGGACACACATGCATTCTCCAACAAATAGATACATAAATGTAATTTAAAACATTTTTTTAAACTTATATTTTTAAAAAAATTATTTATTCTTAGCTGGGTGTGGTGGCCCATGCCTTTAATCCCAGCACCCAGGAGGCAGAGGCAGGCAGATCTCTGTGAGTTCGAGGCCAGCCTGATCTACATAGTGAGTTCCAGGCCAGCTGGGGCTACAGGGAGACCTTGTTTCAAAAAAACAAAAAAAATTATTTGTTGGGGACCCCTGCTGTCTAAGGTAGCAGTCTCTCCATGTCCAGATAGCTGCAGGCCAGCTTGGCGCGAATGCAGAGACTCCCTTTCTCAGCGGGGTGCCTTCCTGCTCTCTTCCTGACTCACCTTTTGAAGTGCCCGTCACAGATACATGTCCTCCGGCATGAAACTGCCAGGTTTTCCTGTGTGATAATCAGGCACTGTCTGACAGCCTGGCAGAAGCCCACCACCACATGTAAATGGGGCATCCTACAAAGCACCTATCAACTAAGGCTTTTGCTACTGCGTCCACACTATAAATATCCTGGTTTCCCCCTAATAAATTGGAGTTGTATCAGGAGCTGTATCAGGAGCTGAGCTGTACCAGTCCCTTATTCAATCTCCCCGGAGGGGGCTGTCCCTTCGTAAACATTCACTCGTGGAGATCCTGCTCTCACAGTTCTTGCACCTCCCCTCGTGATCTGGCAGCTGGCGGATCGCAAACCTAGAGGGAGTGCCAGGTAGCTTGGAACGGAACTCGCCTGGAAGCGCAGCAACCACTGAGTCGCCAGCATCCGGTAGCCGCGGAGAGCCAGGGACCCGAGCAGCAACGCAATGCGCGGGACCCACCCATATCTGGTGCCCAACGTGGGGCCTCCGAACTCCGTGCCAGCCAGCAGTTGGCACCCCCTGAAACGCAGAATTCGTGAGTATCTCTCCCACCAGGAGAGCAACAGAAATCTCTTTTTTCCTTTGTCTCCCATCAGGAGACCAAAAGGCAGCTGTGCCTCCAAGCCTCCCCACCCGTGGGGCCTGTCAGTCTTTCTCTTTTCCTCCTTAAAAGGCAGCTGTGCCACCAAGCCACCCCACTCGTGGGGCCTGGCCGTCTCTTTTTCTCTTTTCCTCCTTCTAAAATAAACTTCCCTAATCGGTTTTGTTATCCTGCCCCCAGGGTACTCAAACCACAGCTAAAACCAGTTAGGTGAGAATTTAAATTAACTAGCCCCTGAGGAGCACTTGAAAGTTCAAGGTGGCTTGCGCGTATAAACAAACGAACAAAAGATTTAAAAAGGCCATTTTTTTTTCTGCAGTCTGCAGCCAGACTTGTACCTGTCAGAGCAGAGCATTCCAAGCCCCTGGTGTCAGGCTGCTGCAGGAACATTAAGCGCTAGACAGCACTATTTTCCTTTTATAATGGGTGATTCAACATCACGCCAGAAAAAACTCCAAATTCGCTCCCTTAAAACCTTACTTAAATCAAGAGGACTTAAGATCTCCCAAAAAGAAAGCTTAAAATTTTGGAATGAAGTATATCAATTTGCACCCTGGATCCTGTCAGCAGACATTTCTGATCCAGAGGTCTGGACTAACATTACATATCTGGCTCATAAAAAAGAAATCCAGGAAAAGCATAATTTCCCTCTTTCCTTTTTCCCCATAATAGCAGCCATCCAACAATGCTTAGGA
>NW_008360324.1:1733122-1735983 GCF_000622305.1 Nannospalax galili | reverse complement strand
CCGCAAAATATGGAGAGGGTGTATGATATTGAGAAAAAAATGCTGTTTCTTTGTAAATGAATCAAATGTTGTTGAAACCAATGTTAATACTCTCAAAAAACTTTGTAAATAATCTATTTTCAAGATTTCACCCACCAAACAATTAGGTTGGCTTAGCAATCCCTTGTTTTGGTTTAGTAACCCCTTGTTGGCCCCCCGGTAATACTGTATATTATTTTGGTACTTGCTCACTGTTTTATAAGATTTCTTAGCTGACAAATTACTGCCATTTGTTAAAATCACTACAAAAACAGGTCATGGTCAATTATCAGACTTTAAATTCTCCTGAGACAGATGACTTGGCCCCTAGGGCTTGTGATGGCACTCCTCCATTTTTAAATCAAAGAGGGGGAGATGTTGGGGACCCCTGCTGTCTAAGGTAGCAGTCTCTCCATGTTTGGATAGCCGCAGGCCAGCTCGGCGCGAGTCTCTCCATGTCCGGATAGCCGCAGGCCGGCTCAGCGTTCTTATGCAGAGGCTCCCTTTCTCAGCTGGGTGCCTTCCTACTCTCTTCCTGACTCACCTTTTGAAGTGCCCGTCACAGATACATGTCCTTCGGCATGAAACTGCCAGGTTTTCCTGTGTTATAATCAGGCACTGTCTGGCAGCCTGGCAGAAGCCCACCACCACATGTAAATAGGGCATCCTACAAAGCACCTATCAACTAAGGCATTTGCTACTGTCCCCACACTATAAATATCCTGGTTTCCCCCTAATAAATCAGAGCTGTATCAGGAGCTGAGCTGTACCAGTCTCTTATTCAATCTCCCCAGAGGGAGCTGTCCCTTCGTAAACATTCACTTGCAGAGATCCTGCTTTCGCCATTCTTGCACCTCCCCTCGTGATCCGGCGGCCGGCAGATCGCAATTCACTCGTGGAGATCCTGCTCTCACAGTTCTTGCACCTCCCCTCGTGATCCGGCGGCTGGCGGATCGCATACCTAGAGGGAGTGCCTGGTAGCTTGGAACGGAACTTGCCTGGAAGCGCAGCGACCACTGAGTCGCCAGCATCCAGTAGCCGTGGAGAGCCAGGGACCTGAGCAGCAATGCGGTGCACGGGACCCGCCCATAATTATTTATTTATTTATTTTTTTATGTGTGTGTTATGCCTGTATGAGTGTGAGTGTACTTGTGTGGTGCAGTGCTTGTGGAAACCAGAAGAAGGTGTCGTTGGATCCCCGGAAATGGAGTTATGTATGATTGTTAGCTGCCATGTGGGTGCTGAATCGAACCCTCCTCTTCTGCCAGAACAGACAGTGCTCTTAACTGCTGAGCCATCTCTCCAGCCCCAATGTAAAATAATTTAAAAAAATGAGATTGTTTCACAAAAGAACAGCTTCTCGACTTTAATTACCATTAATCTCAAATGAACCCTTCATGGTCGCAGACACTCAACATCCCAGATTCATTTTCAGTCTACCTGCTAGCTTATTTTTTAATTCTTCACTCTCCTTAAGCTCTCAAGCCTTTACCACCCTCACTCTCAGATAATGACTATTTTCTACTTCACAGAGTTGATAGAGAAAACAGGACTTCTACACATCTCTACTACCTCCCGTATGAGGCCACAGCAGCATCTATTTCCTTATCTTCTATTTGTCTCTGTATTACTATTACTCCTGAAGGCTTTCAATCCAACTACTAGACTCCTGGCCCCAGCCCGGCCATCATTATCAGGTCCCCTCTCTATTGTGTAATCAGCACACAAACAGGCTATTATTCCTCTAGTCCTGAAACAAACTTCTTGACCACAGTTACTCATTCCAGTTGTTCTCTCTCTCTTTCTCTCTGTCTATCTCTGTCTCTGTCTCTGTCTCTCTCGCTCGCTAAAAAAGTGAGATCATGGGCTGGTGGGATGGATGACTCAGCAGGTAAAGGCACTTACTGCCCTCTCTCTCTCTCTCTCTCTCTCTCTCTCTCTCTCTCACACACACACACACACACACACGAACAGGGTCACATTGCGTAGCCTGGGCTGACCTGGAACTGGTTATGTAGCCCAGGCTGGCCTTGAAATTGCCATCTTCCTGCCTGAACCTCCCGAGTGCTGGGATTACCACTGTATACCACTGCACCTGAACCTATTCTCTTTCTGTGAACTGTTTACTTACAGATCATTATTTTTGGCTATATTCTTCTACCTAGGGCTAAGTTCCTTGTTGCGGTAAAAGATCCTCACAAAAGTAACTTAAAGTACAAAGGGTTTATTTTAGCTTATAGGTCAAGGTTATTGTCCATCATGGCGGAGAAGTCAAGGCTCCAGAAGCCTGAAGCAGCTGTCATATCACATCCACAGCCAGGAAGTAGAGAGAGATGAATGCAAGCAAGCTTACTACTGCTCAGTTACCCCCTCCTTTTATACAGCCCAGGTTCCCCTGCTCAGGCAATGGTCCACCCACAGTGGACAGGAACCTCAATTGACGATAACGGAGATAATCCCTCACAGGCATGCCCAGAGGCCCATCTCCCAGGTGATTCTAGATTCTCTCAAGATGATAACACTAGCATCGTACCCAGTGTACTTGAAGAAGACATATATGATTTGGGGGAAAGGGACCCCAAATTTCAAAGGTTCATCAGACTATCCTAGAGATACTTCTGATTGTTAAAATGCAGATAAGGAGCTCAGAATCTTAACTTTGCCCAGGAACTTTAGAAATAATATTGTTCAGTGTTTTTATTTTTACCACCTCCACCTCCTCAAATCCACATCTTTCACTCCTGTCTCTAATGGAATATGAGAGGCTCTACTTCTGAAAAACATTTCTAAAGGCTATTAAACCCTATGATGATCACATGCTATTCACTTGTTTTAATATATAT
>NW_008360324.1:1703252-1733048 GCF_000622305.1 Nannospalax galili | reverse complement strand
CACTATGTAGACCAGGCTGGCTTTGATATCTGCCTGCCTCTGCCTCCTGAGTGCTGGGATTAAAGGGGTGTGCCACCACACCTGGTTATTTTAATATTTTAATTATTATTTTTATTTTATGTGTACAAGTGTATTGCCTGTATGTAAGTGCACCTGGGTCATGCAATGCCCAAAGAGGTCAGAAGGGGCTGTCGATTTCCCTGGAACTGGAGTTATGGATGGTTGTTAGCTGTCATGTTAGGTGCTGGGAATTGAACCTGGGTTCTCTGCAAGAGCAGTTAATACTCTTAACCACTGAGCAATCTCTCCAGCCCCAGATGCTATTTATTTATTTGTTTATTTGTTTATTTATTTATTATTTATTTATTTAATTTATTGTATTTGAGTGTTTTGCCTGCATGTATGTAAGTGTGCCTATGCTGTGCAGTGCCCTCGGATGCTAGAAGGTGGAATCAGATACACTGGAACTGGAGTTATAAATGCTTGTTAGCAGCTGTATGTGTACTGGGAACTGAACCCAGGTCCTCTGCAAAAGCATCCAGTGTTCTTAATTGCTGAGCCATCTCTCCAGCCCTGATCAGATGCTCTTCAAATGCATTACAGATATCAGTGTACACAGTGCACTGTGTTCCCTGTTTTTTTTTTTTTTGTCTTTTCCTAAAGTCCGCAGTACTGAAATCCAAAAGGCTCCAAACATTGAAACCGTTGTTTATTAAATTTGAATAAAAATGTATTTAGTGGTAAAATCTGATCCGAACTCAGCTGTTTTGATTCTTTATTTTATGTACTGTGAGTATGTAAATGGTTTTCCAAAGAATCACTTATCTGTATTTTCACAGAGGTCTTCCCTGACCCTGGCAGAGGATGTTACATTGTGAACAGTGTGCTTACATTTCTGAAATTTATAAAATCTTGGATATTGGAAATCACCTGACTGAGGGTGACAGAACAGATTGTGGACCTGTAATTGGATTTATAGACTTATCATCTCCTGGTCTTTCCACATTGGAGGATCACATAATATTGATTAAACATGTCCCCAACAGTCACTTGTGCATAACATGATAATTTTCTATTATAAGACTTGTGATGATTACTCTGAGGTCATGGTCCTTTTCTGACCTTTACATCTATCTTTTTCTTTTTAATTAAAAAATTATTTGTCTTTTATGTATGTGTGCTGCCTGTAAGTGTGTAAGTGAACCATACGTGCAATGCCCATGAGATCAGAAGAGGGTGCTGGGTCCTGTGGAACTGGAGTTCTGGACAGTTGTTAGTCACCATGTGGGTACTGGGAATTGACCCTGTGTCCTCTGCAAATGTAGTCGGTGCTCTTAATCACTTAATCTCTTCAGCCCTTGGAGGACTTCTTGAGCCCAAGAGTTTGATACTAGTATGGACAACATAGTAAGAACTATCACATTTACAACTACATGTGGGAAACAAGGACTTTCTTCACACTGTAAAATCTAGACAAAATATAGGATGATATTGTTAGCTGTTCTTAATTGTGGATGTGTATATCATCTTAATTGTAATCATAAGTGTGTGTATCATCTTAATTGTTCTTATTGTCTTTTTTTTTTGTCTTTTTGAGACAGGGTCTCCCTGTAGCCCCAGCTGGCCTGGAACTTACTATATAGACCAGGCTGGCCTTGAACTCACAGAGATCTACCTGCCTCTGCCTCCTGAGTGCTGGGACTAAAGGTGTGTACCACCATGCCCGGCTTTATTGTCTTCTTAAATAAATACTTTAAGTATGACTTTATCGAATATTTCTATATTAATTAAATACCACTTTCATTCATTTTACACACTGGAATATCTCATAAACTTTTATTTGGAAAACATTTTATTTAGTTATAGTTACTCAATAATATAAACAAAAAAGAGAAAGAAAAGGAAAATGATAACTAGAAACTGATAACTATATTCTTAGGCTGGGTGTGTTCTCACAGGACCAAAGTCCTAGCTCTTGGGCAGTAGAGGCAGAAGGATCAAGGAGTTCAATGTCATCTTTGGTCACATAGTGAGTTTGAGGCCACCCTGGACCACATGAGATTCAAAACAATAATAAAACTATATTCTTGTGAGAACAAAAGGTGCCCTTTGAGTTGTTTCATGTAAAGAATGTAGATGGGGCGGGGTGAAGAGATGGCTCAGCAGTAAGGGTGCTTGTCACCAAGGCTTGAGATCAATCCTCTAGGACCTACATGCTGGAAGGAGAAAACTTACATCTGCCAGTTGTTCTCTGACTTCCACATGTGCACTGTGGCACATGTATGCACTCACACACATACACAAATAAATACATTTAAGTAAAAAAGTGTTTTTTTTTTTGTTATTGGTGTTTTTCTGGTTTTTGAGACAGGGTCTCCCTGTAGTCCCAGCTGGCCTGGAACTCACTATGTAGACCAGGCTGGCCTCAAACTCACAGAGATCCGCCTGCCTCTGCCTCTCTAGTGCTTGCTGGGACCAAAGGCATGTGCCACCATGCTCGGCTTGTGTTTCTTTTTTTTTGGTCTTTTTGAGACAGGGTCTCCCTGTAGCCCCAGCCTGGAACTCACTATGTAGACCAGGTTGGCCTCAAACTCACAGAGATCCGCCTGCCTCTGCCTCCCTAGTGCCAGGATTAAAGGCGTGCACCACCATGTCCAGCCCGGCTTGGGAGGCAGAGGCATGCAGATCGCTGTGAGTTTGAGGCCAGCCTGGTCTATATAGTGAGTTCCAGGACAGCTGGGGCTACAGGGAGACCCTCTCTCAAAAAGACCAAAAAAAAATTTTTATTATCTTTATTTTATGTGTAGGAGTATATTGCTTGCATGTAAGTGCACCTGTGTTGTGCCCGAAGAGTCAGAAGTAGGCATTGAATTCTCCTGGAACTGGAGTTATGGATGGTTCATGTGGGTGCTGGAAATTGAACTCAGGTCCTCTGCAAGAGCAGCTGGTGCTCTTAACTGCTGCACCATCTCTCCAGCCGTGAGTTGTTTTTTGAGACAGGGTCTCACTGTGAAGCCCTGGCTGGCCTAGAACTCCCCATGTAGACCAGTCTGGCCTTGAACTCAGAGATCCATTTGCTTCTGCCTCCCAAGTGCTGGGTTAAAAGGTGTGTACCACCATGCCTAGCAAGTAAAAATTTAAAAATTAAAAAAGAATGTACACATACACATAAATAAAAATAAGTATTTTATTAAATAAAAAAGTATGGGACTGGAGAGATGGCTCAGCAGTTAAAAACACTGACTGTTCTTGGCCCGGAGTGGTGGCCCATGCCTTTAATCCCAGCTCTTGGGAGCGGGAGGCAGAGGCAGGCAGATCTCGGTGAGTTCAAGGCCAGCCTGGTCTACATAGTGAGTTCTAGGACAGCTGGGGCTACAAGGAGACCCTGTCTTAAAAAAACCAAAAAAAAAAAAAAAAAAAAAAAAAAGAACACTGGCTGTTCTTGCAGAAGACCTAGGTTTGAATGCCAGCACCCCCATGGCAGCTAACAACTGTCTGTAGATCCAATTTCAGGGGATTCATCAGCCTCTTCTGTCCTTTGTGGGCATTTCAACACATGAGTGCACTTATATACATGCAAGCAATACATGCATAAATATAAAATAAAAATAATAAAGAAATTATTTTTTTAAAAAAGTGGAGGGGTTGGTACTGGAGAGATGGCTCAGTAGTTAAGAGTGCTTTCCTGCTCTTCCAGAGGGCCTGAGTTCTGTTCCCAGCACCTACTCAGGAAGCTCATAACCTCCTGTAACTCCGGCTCCAGGGGATCCAAAGCTCTATTTGGCTTCGTGGGCATCCACACACATGTGGCATCCACACAGACACATAAATAAAAGTTACTGTAAAAAAAAGAATGTGGGCTGGGCGTGGTGGCGCACGGCTTTAATCCCAGCACTCGGGAGGCAGAGGCAGGCGGATCTCTGTGAGTTCAAGGCCAGCCTGGTCTACATAGTGAGTTCCAGGACAGCTGGGGCTACAGGGAGACCCTGTCTCAAAAAGACCCCCTCACAAAAAAAGAATGTGGATGGAATCAGATGTGGTTGGGCCTGTAATCCCAGTACTTGGAAGGTCAAGGCAGGAGGATTGTAAGTTTTAGGCCAGCCTGAACTACACAGTAAGACTTTGCTGAAAACAACAAAACTAAACAAAACAAAAAAGACCACTGGAATGTGAATGGGATTATAGAAAAGAGAATTTATTTCACACAGTGTCTTTCTGCATTTGTGATTTTAATATTGGTTCTTAGTGGTTATCAATAATTGGTCACATATATATATATTCTTTTTTCCCATACTACACACTAAATTTGTACCTAGTGAATTCTGGGCTCAGTCTTCTTCCCCCATCTCTTTCTTGATCCAGTCCACATAGTTGAGTAATTTGGTGTAAAAGCCATATCCCTCACCGCACCCAAGGCCCCAGGACACGATGCCTGTGGCCACCCAGCGGTCATTGTTGCGGTCCCTCACTGTAAAAACACCCCCACTGTCCCCTTGGCAGGCATCATGCTTTAGAGATGGGTCCCCAGCACAGAACATATTTTGAGAAAACACATCTTTGCTCTTTTTTGTCTGGAGCCAGCTCTGGCACAAGCGCCGCTCAGCGACAGGCAGCCTGACAAACCTGAGGTCAGAAGCAATCTTATCATCCATTATCCCAAAACCACTGACATAACCCATGAGGCCTCTGTCATAGAAGGTCTCATTGTCAGGGAGGCAGATGGGGAGGAGGTTGGGACCCAAGCTGACACTATTTTCCAGCTCCAGTAGGGCAATGTCCCCTTCAAAATTGTGGGACTGGTCCTGACGGTAGTCTGGGTGAATGCTGACCCTACGAATGGGGTGATTTTGCAGTTTCATTATCTCCTCCACATTTGTGTGGCCCAGGAACACATCTATAGTGGCGTTTCGTGAGTTGTGCTCTTTGGGGTAGAGTGTGTGGGCAGCCGTGAGGATCCAGCGATCGCCCAGCAGGGCCCCGCCCCCTCGCCCATAGATATTGGTGTATGCTTGCCAGGGGAAGTTGCCCAGACTGGCTTTCTGCCCTCCGATGATGCGCTGCTTCTCTTTCACAGGGTGGACAGGCTTCCCACACACTGGAGAGACAGGGAGGACAAGGTGGAATGACCCCCAGGCCTTGGCCCTTCTTCCCTCTTGTTCAGCTTTCCCTCCCCATTCTTGGTGGCTCTGGACCTTTCTCTGTCTCTTCTCATTCCCCACACGTTCTGCCCATTATTGGAAGTGTCTCCTTGTCCTTATCTATTTCTTCTTGAGATTCTCTTACTTTTAGTTTCTGAGTCTTAGTCTGCCTAGCAAATGCTGGAACATCAGGCACAGTTTTCTGTGCTGCTCTCCTCTAACCCCTGGGATGCTCCTTCCCTCCTCCTTGTCCTAACTCATCCGTTTTATCACTTGGAGCTAAGAGATCTCCTCACTTGTCCTACTTTCTCTGTGCCATGCTTCTTCTGAGGCTGCCTTAAAGACACCCATGATGACCCCAGGGAGCAACCACTGTTTACCTGGCAGACACCGGGGCATCTTCTCTCCCTCCACTTCGTTCTTCCAGATGCCCTGGGCTGTGCAGGTGTATACTCCTGTGGATAGAAGGGGTTAGACTCAAGGTGGGAGATGATGGACAAGTAAAGCAGGCAGCAGAGGCCAGTGGGCACAGAGGGTGTGTATTGTATAGGGAGATAAGGGTCAACACAGGGATCAAAGTTAATTGGTTCAAATCTATGTGGATAGACTATGGAAAATGTTAAGACTCCATGCATATATTTAATGTCTTATTGTCAAGTGAAAAAAATCAGAATACTTAACTATATATATATATTTGAAGTGAAGCCTGTTTGTGAAAGTAAACAGAAACACTGGCAAGAATCTATGCATTTTGGTGGTGCATTTTGGTGGTGGAATTATAGATAATAACACTATGTCTTTAGGTTTCCCCTCCCTTCCTCCCTTCCTTCTTTCCTTCATTCCTCTCTCTTTTCCAGGTCTTATTGTTTAGCCCAGGATGGCCCTGAACTTGCTATGTAGCCCAAGCTGGCCTGGAACTCCCAATCTTCCTGCCTTAGTCTCCTTAGGTGCTAACATTCCAAGTGTGCACCACCACACCCAGCAATGGCTACATTTTCTGATTGCTGACAATCTTCCATGTTTGTTACTGAGTATTTTTCTTTTTAATTTTATTTATTTATTTATTTTATATGTATGCATGTATTGCCTGTTTGTAGGTAAGTGCACCTGTGTCGGGCAATGCCTGAGGAGGTCAGAAGAGGCTGTTGGATCCCCTGGGACTGGAGTTATGGACAGTTGTTAGCTGCCATGTGGGTGCTGGGATTTGAACCCGGGTCTTCTGCAAGAACAACCAGTGTTCTTAACCGCTGAGCCATCTCTCCAGCTTGTTACTGAGTATTTTTATCTCTACTATCAAGTTTAAGCACAAATTTAAGCAGTGATGCTTTCAGGTTTGTATTATCATTTTCTAGTTGAGAAAACTGGGCTTAAATAATCCCCCCTCTCTTTCTCTCTCTTCCTTCCTTTATTTCTTTTATCTTTCTTCTTTCCAGTGCTGAGGATATAACCCAGGGACTCACACATGTTAAGCAAGTGCTCTACAGCTGAGCAATATCCCCAGTATTGATTTTCCTTTTTAATTCAAAGAGAAGTTTTAGCTAGGTATAGTGGCATATACCTGTAACCCTACTTCTTAGGATGTGGAGGTAGGAAGATTAGGAATTCAAGATTATCCTTGGTGGGGCTAGAGAGATGGCTCAGTGGCTAATAGCACATACTGCTCCTGCAGAGGACTGGAGTTTAGTTTCCAGCACCAAAGGAGAGCAGTACCTGGTCCCCTTGTTTAAGCAGAAGTTAAAGGTGCCTAGGGACTTCATTAGCTCACGACTGCCTGTAACTCCAGCTTTTGGGGATCCAATGCTATCTTCTGGACTCTGAGGGTACCTGAACTCACACACACACATACCCCCCCCAAACATATACATAATTAAAAAAAAATAAATATTAAAAAATGATTTTTGGCTACATAGTGAGTTTAAGGCCAGTTACCTGATATATCATGTTTTAGAAAACAAGAGAGAAAGAGAGGAAGAGAGAGACAGAGAAGACACACACACACACACACACACACACACACACACAGAGATTAAAGAAACCCATAGGCAGGCAGGAAATTTGGCTTGGTGATAGAGTACATACTTAGCATGTATGAGACCCTAGGTTCAATCTCTAGTATTATAACAAACCAACACACCAACCCATACATGAGTTTAAGAGTCATAAATTAAACTTAAATGCAAAAAAACATAACAGCCTGAGAGGAGAGAACAGAGGGGGAGCCCCACTACAACTGTGGTGATAATGATGGTGATGGCTGTCATGGAGGTGTAGTATTGTTAGTAACAGTAGTGGTGGTGGTGATGGTGTCACTGATGTTAATTAATGGAGATGGTAGCAATGATGGTGTTGGTGGTAATGTTGATGTGGTGGTGATGACAGTGATGGTGGTGATTGTGGTATTAGTTATGGTAATGTGGTGGTGATGGAGATTGTTAATGTTGGTAGTTTTGTTGTGGTGGTATTGACAGTGCTGCTGGTGATGACTATGGTATTTGTGGTGATGGTGATGTAGGTATGATAGTGTTGATTCCTGGTGTGGGAAGTGATGATAGTGACGATGGTATTGGTATTGGCAATGGTGGCTATAGTGGTGATTGTGCTGGTATTGGTGCTGTTGGTGGTGATAATGGCATTATTATTGGCAGTGGTAGTGATGGTAATGGTTGTGGTGGTGGTGAGAGGGAGCTGCTGGTTTATGAGATTCAAGTCTTTGCTTCACATCAGCTCAGGTGCCCTTTCCTTCAAACCCACTAGATTCCTCTTGGTACTGTAATTTAGGACCTTTTAGTCAGTACCTAGGGACTCTATGAAGAAATTTTGGATGCCCCTAATAGATGTAAAGGAGACTGTGACTGTCAGAGTCCCTACCTCTAGTGGATTCACTGCTTCCAGCTCTGGTCTTCATCTTGTAATATGGTTCACGGCAGTAATACTGGATACTGGCTTCGTAGGTGTTCACTCCCTTTGTGGTGATGTATTCGAAGTCCCCATTAGAGAGGCTTCGAGGCTGCCCACAGTCCCTGACTTAGAGAGAACACAAGACTGTAAGAGAGCAGAGAACACCTGTGTGGGAACTTCAGAGGGGGAGTGAATTGTCTCTGAGATCCTCAGAAAAGTTCGGTCAAGGGTACTAGCAAAGAATGGAGTTCTCAGTTCTGGTGGAGCCCATCAAGCCTTAGATGAAGGATCAGAGATTATTGAGATAGATCATGGACTTCAAAGGACAAGCCAGGAGGCAGGAACCTTGGGGAAAGCTTAGTCTGGGACTCGCTCTTTCCTTTCTAGCTCAAGTCTCAAGACTAAGGAACAACAGGTCCCCAGGGACAGACACATTCCATTTGTGACTTACTCTTGCACCGGGGCATGGCACGATGCCATGTGCCGTCATGCTGGCAGACAGCTGTGAAGGAGAGCAGCACCTGGTCCCCCTGTTTAGGAAGTCAGAGGTGCCATTAGTACCAGGAGACATGCAGCTCCCTTCCTTGCCCTGCTCCACACTGAGTATAGGGATGTGACAATGGCTTTCAAGCTCTTAGACCTTAGCTCTGCACACATGTGGCTCCTTCTTCCTTCTCCCTAGCCAAAGCCTCTCAGTTCAGAGCTACAGATGGGATACTGAGTGCCACTGAAAGTCACAGCAAGGGCTAACTGGTAGATTTGTTCATATTCCCTTTAGACTTTTGCCTGTTTCCATTAAACTCCACAGATTGAGCCAGGCATGATGGTACACACCTTTAGTCCCAACATTCAAAAAGACAAAACAAAACAAAACAAAACTCACAGATTGTCAACCCTTCTGTTTTGCTTTGTTTTGTTTCTTTCATCACTGTGTATTAACCCTAAGGCCTCATGATTCAGTGAGCTATATTCCCAGCCCTCTTTTTTTAACCTTTTATTTTGAGACAAGGTCTCACTAGGTTACTTAGTCTTGCCTTGAACTTTCTCTGTAGTTCAGGTAGACCTGTAGCTTGTCATCTTCCTCACTGTGCAATCAAGTTCGAGGGTTGGTAGACCAGGTGATTCTTCTAGCTCGATGCTCAATGATTTCGTTTGAGAGCAAGTCTACAGGTACCGTGGACCTACCCATCTCAACTCTCCTGGAACATGGGCCTCAGCCCCAGGCTCTTACCTCCACGAGCTGGTAGCCTTGTTTGCAGGTGGCGATGAAGTAGTCACGGAACTGGTACTGAGGCTGCGGTTCCTGGATGATGGTGAACTCGTCCAGGGTCTTGGGTTGGGGACACTTGATGACTGTTAGGGAGACCAGAAGCATGTTCTTTCAGAACCATGTGTCCTTCCCTTCCTGCCTGTCCCTCAATTGCAGGCAAGTAAGGGAGATGTCTAGAAATCTCATTTTAATTTAAATTTTTGGTGCTGAAGATTGAACCCAAGGCCTCACACATGTGCAGTACAAGTTCTATCACCGAGCTATACCCTAACCTAGGAACTTCTTACTTTCAGTGGTGTAGAGCAGCTTCCAGCCCCGGCTGTCTCCAGACTCATCTGTGAAGAACAGCAGATCCACCGCATTGCTACTGGTGTCCAGGTCTGGAGGCCTTTGCTTCCCACAGAATTCGCCCAAGTTCTTCCCATTGGCATAGATCTGATGGGAGGAGGAAGAGGTGTTTGTTTCTCCAGCTGGGACATTTCCACACAGGGCTGCTTGGGCATCAGCCTGGTGGCCAGGATGTTGGTGGAGGTGGAATCCTGCCTGGTCTGTGTTTTCAACTGCAGGTGAGAAAGAGTGCCCAGATCCCTCTGCCAGTTGTGTGGTAACTTTCCTAGCTCTATGTGATGCTGGTCAGCTCTTTGTGATGTTGCCCCACTTAGCTTTTAAAAGACCCAGGAAGAAGCAGGGACCTGAAGAGTCACATGGGTCTATGAAGCAGAGGGAGGGGCCTTTAGGGCAAAGGATGGCTGTACCTGGAGCTGGTCATAGGGGCAGTGTACTTGCTGGTGGTCATCGATTTCAAAAGGCTCCAGGAACTTCAGGTGCAGAGTGAGGCCCCGTTCCACCCTGATGCTGTAGTTGCAGCGCAGATCCGGGGGGTAAGGCTGAGGGTACTCCAGGCTAGATATATAGCCCGAAGACTCTGTGTATAGTCCACTGCTGCATTCAGCTATGAGAACAGAGTCAGAGGGATCATCAGGCTGGCCCAGCAAACCTCTGCTCAGTCCCTGCCACCCTCTCATACCCATCCTGACTCACGCTGGCAAGAATGCCCATCTTTCTGAAGCTCATAGCCTGTTCGGCAGGAACAGAAGTAGCCGCCAACATAGTTGTGGCACAGGTGTTGGCACAGGGGCTGGGAACCCTCCTCCACTGAGTTGTGCTGGGATGCACATTCATCAAGATCTGGAAGGGATTCCAGAAGGAAGGATTAAATTCCTGGCCAGAGACTTCTGGAGCCAGCTGTGCTGCTGTTGTGCTACGAGGTCCTTTTTCCAGAGACTTCTGTGTGGTTCTTTCTCAAAGCGACCCTCACCAGAGGCCTGGAGACAAAGCCAACTCCTGGCCACCTGGGCTTCCAGGCCTCCCTAATGTTCTCTGGGAACTTCCCAGTGGGAACAACACCCAGGTCGACAGGCCCTTCTTGTAAAGAGATTAAGGAAAGCCAGGTTTTTGGCTCTTTGCAGCTAAGGTTGTCCCCCACCCACTCATATGGCTGAGGCCAGAAAGAAGGGCTCCCCTCAGGGACCACTCACCTACAGCTTGGTAATAGGCCAGGAAGCCCTTGTAGAACATGATGGTCCCGTTCTCCTCGTTGGAGAAGTCTGTGTGGAAGGTCAGCAGCATCTTGTTCCCTTGGGACATGAATTCCTTCTTCCCTGGGGGGTTACCCAGTGGAGACTCCAATTGCCCACAGAACCTGCCCAGGGTTTTCTTGTCAGCAGAAATCTGGTGGAGGAGGACAAGCAAGGGGTAGAGGCCCTGCTGAGGAGCCTGGTCCCCTGTGACAGGCAATGAAAGTCCTCCCTCTCTTGTCCCTGAGTAAATCATCAATGCTGGTCATAACCTGTTGGACTCTGACTGCTATAGGTACCCCCAGGGGACGCTCCCCTGGGGATGCTCATCTGTCCATCTTAGTTTTCCATGGATTTTCCTTTTGAGACAGGGTCTGCTACATAGTCTAGGCTGGCTTTGATTACATTTACTTATTGTATTTGTTTGTGTGCTAGGGGCAGGGCATGCACAGCATGGCATGAGTGTGGAGAACAGAGGACAACTTCCAGGGCTCATTTCTCTTCTCCACTCTATGGGTCCCTGGGATCGAACTCAGATTATTAGGCTGAGCCATCTTGCTGGCCCTAGACTGCCTGCCTTTGAACTTGCAATTCTCCTGCTTTCATGTCCCAACCATTAACCAACTCTTCACATGTTGTCCTGTGCCTGGCGCATCACCATCATCTTTTCCGTTTTCTGCTCCCCCTAGCAGGCTTCGATCTCTCTTAATTCCCATCACTTCCTATATCCTTCTTCCACAGGAATCCTGGCTGTGACTGATCACCCTTATCATTCCTTCGCTCCTAGAGCTTGGATTGGTCATCTTTATTCTCTGTTGTTGTCATCATTGTCTTCCTCCTCCTCTTCTTCCTCCTCTTTCCCCCTCCTCCTCTTCTTTCTCCTCCTCTTCCTCCCCTTCTTCCTCCTTCTCTTCTTTCTCCTCCTTGGTGATTTTGAGACAGGATCTTGGCCTGGGCTTGCCTTGAACTTTCTATGTAGCCCGGGCTGGCCTAGAACTCTCAGCGATTCCCCTGCCTCAGCCTTCTTAGCACTGGGATTACAGGTGTGTGGTTCTATGCCTAGCTCTGGTTTTGGGTTCATGTCATCTTTTTCAAATCTCACTTAGCCTTGCCTCCTGATATACCCAACTATGATCATATACCTGGTACCCAGCAGCCTTAGCAAGCGTTGCCTAGTATCTTTATTACTTTCCCTCACGGACTCCACTGTAAGGCAGGAGATGATAGCTTTCCCTCTGTTCTTCACTAACTGCCGCCAAATGTCTTCCCCACCACACTGCAGACTTGTGGTGTCTTCTTTGTTAGTAGATGTGTGGTTTTCATGCTGTTCCCCAAGCTTCCAGGCCATTGCTTGAGAATGACAGTTACTAGGATTGAGCAGGCTCTGCTTGAATTCTGTATCTTATTTTTCCTGAACATAGAAAGATGGGGCTGAAAAGGAAACCCCTTTGACTTTACAGAGAAGTAGGGGCTGAGATCCCTGTCCTGGCTGTAGGCCGTGTACAACCTGGTTCATTTCCTCAGGAAAACTGAGGTACAGCTGTTTCCCAGAGTCCCACAGCTAGTCAGCTAGTCATCAGCCTGACTTCTATCGATAGTGAATCTCCTGAGAATGGCTTGTGCTTCCTCTGTCATCCTCCCACCCGCCCCTACCGTGATTCTCACTGACAGCTGCAAAAACCCATGAGCACCATATCTCCCGCACCAGGAACTACAGGCCAGTGCTTCTACAGGGCTGGGCAATGTTGGTGCAGGCACCGCAGCTCAGAGTGTTCAGAGTACAAAACGTCTCCCCTCCCTCCTGATCCACGTCCTACCTTGACATAGTCATAGAAACAACCTTCAGAAGGTTCCAGATCAAACTGCCAGAAGATGAGCTTCACCCTGTATCCCGTGGGGACTGTGATCACGGTGGTTGTCTCAAAGTTGCTGGGGTAAGGCTTAGGGTACAAAGGGGAGGTCACCTCCCCATAGAGCTTCTGAGGGATGTGGATGGAGCCTCCCACCTTACAGAACAGGGTCGCCACAAGGAGAGAGAAGAGCCACCTGACAGAGAGCGAGAGAGTGTTTGTGGGGTTGCAGGGGTGGAAGCACTTCCTCCTCTTTCCCCCTCCTCCCCCTCTCCTCCTCCTTCCCATTTTGGCTGTGATGGGGCAGGGACGGGATGACCAAACTGCTCATCCTTCCCCTCTGCCCATTCTAGACTTCATAGAGATACTTTGAATGGGGGCAGGGGCAGCATCTGCAGCTGCTGCACTCATGTCCCTTCCAGACCAGTGTCCAGTCCAGAGGTCACCACACTCTCATCATGCTCCCTCCCCAAACAATCCTCCCCCACTGCCTTCTCTTTTCACTCCGTCCTCTTCCTGGAATAGGACTGGCTTGGGCCCAGCTAACTGAGGATGAGGCTTTCTAGCCATGACTCTGCAAGGGCTCCCAAGACTTCAGCAAAGGCCTCTGGGAGAAACCCTTCACAGAGTCTGGGAAACACATGGAGGATCTTATACTTGTTCAGGGGAGTACCCTTCTGCCCTGCTCCCTTCTATGAACCCAGAGCCAAGAAAAGGGAGGCAGCCCCAGCTTATGTATAAGGTCTCTTCTGATGCCCCAGAGCAGGGCTGGGAGTATGCTGCCCTGTGTATATGTGAGCATGGGAGGTAAGCACTATGGAGAGGTGAAGGGTGTTGTGTCCCTGTGCTCTTGAATAGCTGTGGTAGCAGGTTTGCCTCCTGTACCCGCTCCTCCCCCCTCCCTTGATACCCATCAGCCTTACTCACATTTCTCAAGGCCAGTTTGTTTTAGGTCCTCAGCTCTTCTGACAGTCCTTGTGCAGTGTGAGTTGAGGGAAGGAGTGGGCATGCCGAGGAGGGAAGGGGGAGGAGGGAGTGACTGTGGCAGTGGAGGGGGGGACCATTCCTGGAGGAATGTAGGGAATAAACTATTTGCATAATCAAAAAAAAAATCTAAATTTCCACTTTAGTTTTGGTTTTGAAATCCCTGTTGGTGATGCCACCTGCTGGTCTATGTGAGGAAGGGCTGAGGAGAAGGGGCTCTGAATTTTTAGGGATCCAGAATCCCTTAGTTGGAGGGCCAGGCTCTGAAGTTTCTCAATCTGATTTAAATATTTCTTCAAAGACTTTCCCGGGGGGCTACTGGCTTTTTTTCAAGGCTCCTCCCCAACGTGCAGCGGGCATCACCGCTGCAGAGACCCCTTTCAGGTAGTGCTTCTCCGCTGATCCCATTTTTTGCTGTCCTCATTTACCCAGCAGCTGTGGTGCAGGAATGGCCAGGGTGAAGTAGCAGGAACTGTGGGGTGACAGAAGGCCGGCAGGGAGCAGGAAGAGGAGAATGGGTCTAGCCACATTGGGGCCCTGGCCTGCTTTACTCATGAATGACAGTTAGCCCTGAATGGGGGGTTGCTAGGTCACAGGACCCTAAGGTATCACTGGGCTTTGAGACCCTCTCTCCCACCTTGCTGAAATCAGGGTTGCCAGTGAACTTGTCTCTCACTGAAGATAGAGCAGCCACAGAGAGGGGAGAAACATCTTTTCCTCATCATCTGGTCAGACTGAGTTTGTAAGGATATGGCTGGTTAGTGCTTTAAGCAAAGGGTGTGGTTGCAGAGCAAGAGTAACGGGTCTTTTTAGGGGGAAACCATGTTCCCGAGAGGGCTCTACTGTCCACATAGCATCCTGCTTTAAAAATTTGCTCCTATGCCAAGGCTTTCCACAGCTCCAAATACCCTATGACACTCTGTCTTGAGGGAGGCTTGGACTGCAGATCAGGCCTCCCAATTCCTGTGACTTCTGAGGCTGTCCTGCTTGTTTTCCTTCTTAGCTAAACCCTTTCATCTCTTTATCCATCTACCCACTACTCATTTATGAGTTACCTATTTTAGGTGTTAGGCTTTTTCCCAGGCCATGGATTGCAAGGACTCACAAAGATTGGGGCAGTCTCCCATCTGACAGTGACCTTGGAATGCAGCTGGAGAGCAGGCACATACAAGATGCAAGACACCAAGGTTTGGAGGGTTTCCCCGGCAGACTTGCATGTTGTAGCAGAGGCATGTTGTGGTGGGACTGGTTCATGATTTGATTATAATGAGATCCACAGCCTTGTCAGGCCAGGAAAGACAAAAGAGAGGGGGCAAAGGAGTGATTTGTACATTTGTATCCTAAGAGCAGTGCAGCAGTGCAGCAGTATGTGTGTGTGTGTGTGTGTGTGTGTGTGTGTGTGTGTGTGTGTGTATTATATGTGCTTAACAAAGGTAGAGTCAGCAGGTACAGAGAAGGTGGTCCAAGAAGGCAAGTCAGCTGAAGCAATTTCACCCATTCTAGGAGTTCTGAGCATCATGGAAGGAAGGGTTTTGAGTTTTGTCCTGATGTCATGCAACCCGACCAGAAAGTGGCAAACTTGGATCTCATCAGCTCAGATCTAGCCCCACTTCAAGGCTGTTCAATGGTTCAAATATGATCTAGATCTAAATCTACACTTAGAGATATAAATAAAGACAGAGCTAGGGGCTAGAGAGATTGCTCAGTGGTTAAGAGCACTGGTTGCTCTTGCAGAGGACTTGGGTTTGATTCCCAGCACCCACATGGTGGCTAAAACCATCCTTAACTTCAGTTCCAGGGGATCTGGCCTCTGATAGGCTTTGCATGACACATACAATTACATACATGCAGGTAAAACACATAAAAATGTCCTCTTCTGACCTCCCCAGGGATTGCATGGCAGGGGTGCACTTACAAACATGCAGGCCATACACTCATACACATAAAGGAAAAATAAATAAAACATTAAAAAAGACAGATTTAGACAAACATAAATAGATATAGGCAAATATTTTGTCTACAGAGATAGATAATTTTTAATAAAAATAAAATTTCAGGAGCCAGGCGTGGTGGCACATGCCTTTAATCCCAGCACTTGGGAGGCAGAGGCAGGCAGATCTCTGTGAGTTCAAGGCCAGCCTGGTCTACATAGTTCCAGGACAGCTGGGACTACAGGGAGACCCTGCTTCAAAAAGATGAGAGAGAGAGAGAGAGAGAGAGAGAACAACCAAAATCATGCCGCCTAAAACAATTTGTTTAGTATTTTTAGAATATTTATAATAGTCTTTTGAGCTATATATAGGCTTAAAAAGTATAAATAACAAATTGCATAGTTGGATCCCATTAATTTTTTTTCCTTAACTTTTTTTTTTTTTTTTTTTAATTTGAGGTGGGATTAAGGTACGTGACTCAGGCTGGTCTTGAACGCATGATCCTCCTGCCTCAGCACTGTGTGCTTTTTGTTTGTTTTTGTTTTTGAGACAAGATTTTGCTGTAGCCTTAGCTGGTCTGGAATTCACTATGTAGGCTAGACTGGCCTTGATCTCACAGAGATCCCCGGTGCTGGGATTAAAGACGTGTACCACCATACCAAACATTTGTTGTCTTTGGTTGGAATTGTGGGTATGTATTGCTGTGCACAACTTTGTTGCTGCAGTTTTTCAAAGATAAATGTAGTCTTTGACCATAGAATAACTTGATTCTCAACACTAACATATTTACCCTGATCTTTAGAGTTTTTTTTTTTTTGGTCTTTTTGAGACAGGGTCTCTCTGTAGCCCCAGCTAGCCTGGAACTCGTTTTGTAGACCAGGCTGGCCTTGAACTCACAGAGATCTGTCTGCCTCTGCCTCCTGAGTGTTGGGATTAAAGGCGTGCGCCACCACGCCCAGCTAGAGTACTTATTTTTTTATTTCCACTGAACAGTTGTAATTTTTTGTTTTTCACTGTAAATCACCCCAAATCTTTGCTACAAATTAAACGTGATTTTCTCAGGTAGCAATGCCCTGGATGAAGAGGGCACAAAGGAAAATGTGAGCTGTTGGTACCGTCTTCACAAAAGCAGGACTTCTCATGGAGGGAGACTGTAAGGCTACAGAGATGGGAAGGGGTAGTAGAAGATTCAGCAGGTCTTGAGGACGACTGAGAGGTATTCTGGAATGCCAGGAGGAATGCAGCCTCTCAAACAAGAATGAGCTAGGGGACTTTCCCAAGCTTGTATCGCCCTGAACCTCAGTTTCCTCACTTGTGAGAGACATGGATAATAACACACCCTTTGTTAACACAGTGTGAGGACTGAGTGAAATAAAATGTGATGCACCTGGCATACAGAAAATGCAAAACAAAAAAGGAAGAATTACTATTATTGCAGGTAGGAGCTGTGGTAGATGATGAAGCCAATTACTTGAATATTTGAAGGTCAATGTAGGGGCTGGAGAGATGGCTCAGCAGCTAAGAGCACTGTCTGCTCTTGCAGAGGACCCAGGTTTGATTCCCAGCATCCACATGGCAGCTAACAACTGTCAGTAACTCCAGTTCTAGGGGATTCAATGCCCTCTTCTGACCTCTGTGGGCATTGCACGACACAGGTGCACTTACACACATGTAAGCAATACACTCACACACATAAACAAAAAATAATAAATAAAAATTTAAAAAAGTCAATGAAAGAGTTGCTGGAATATTTCAGAAACAAAATGTAGTTAAAACCCTTCTTCCATGCTCCATCTGAGCAGGGGGTGAGATGGTGACTTCCAAGGGTGGGTACAGAAGAAGCTGTATCAGCGGATGAGAGATGAAGCAGGGGGACTCAAAAAGATGCTCAAGGTGATGCAGCCAGGTTCAACAGTGTATGCCTGTAATCCCAGCACTCGGGAGGCTGAAGGAGTTTTGCCAAGAGTTTGAAGCCAGCTGTAGCTACAGAGTAAAACCTTGTCTTGAACAAACAAAAAGATGTTCAAAGTGAGTTTCTTAGAGGTACAGGGCTTCCCTGGCGTACAACAAAGGAAAGTAGATGGTAAGGAGGAGGGGGTGAGGCGGAGGGGCAGCGGGGTGCTGCTTCCTATGTGGGATGCTGTAGGTCAAGGGGTGGAGGCTTTCTCTTGCACAGTGGCTTGCTGTATCAGTGACTTAAATAGGCTTCCCTGCCCTAGGAGAATCCTCACTCCTGTCCATTCTTGGCCACCGCTCAGGTGCCCCAGGATTAGTCCTTGCTGTCCATTACTCTTTTGATCCAATCCACATAGTTGAGCACTTTGGTGTAGAAGCCATACCCCTTGCCACAACCGATGCCCCAGGATACGATGCCTGTGGCCACCCAGCGATGGGCATAATCATCCCACACCACATAGACGCTACCACTGTCCCCCTGGCAGACACTATTCATCTGCATCTCGTTCCCAACACAGAACATGTTGTCAGAAAACACCTCTGTCCGCTGTTTCTCTCGGAGCCAGTCCTCACAGGCTTCCCTGGGAGCTATGGGTAACCTCGAGTACCTCAACTCTGTAGTTAACCAGCCCATCTCCACACCAAACCCACTGACATAACCCCACAGGCCACTTTGGTAGAGGGTCTTATTGTTGGGCAGACAGACTGGGAGGATGCTGGGGCCCAGGGGGACTCTGTGTTGGAGCTCCAGGAGGGCAATGTCCCCGTTGAAGTTGTGAGATTCATGCTGTTGGTAGTCTGGATGAACCACAATCCGACGGACAGCGTGATTCCCCAATTTCAGCAGCTCATCTACATCCGTGTGACCCAGAAACACTTCCACACTCTGGTTCTTCCTGAGATAGATGCTGTCCTTGGGGTAGATGGTGTGGGCAGCGGTGAGGATCCATCTGTCACCCAGCAGAGCTCCACCTCCACGGCCATAGATACTGGTAAAGGCTTGCCAGGGGAAGTTGCCCCTTTTAGCTCGGGAAGAACCAAAAGTCTTTGAGTTTGGGACAATGGGGATGACCGGCCTTCCACAGACTGGGAGAGAGGAGAGGTAAGAGGAACAATCAGTAAGTCAGAAGGCATATCCATTAGATTAGAGGTCTGTGAGATGCTATGGTGGGTGTGAGAAGGGTCTCAGGTGTGGCTCTGTCCAGGTCCAGGACAAGGACCTTACACAAGTGAACATCACAGGTACTGATGTGAGCAGTGAATCAATCCTGACATTGTGAGGCAGGTATCCTGTGCTGGAAAGGGCAGTGGACTGAGGGGTGGAGTGTCTGGAGGAGCATATGTTTGGGGCTAGCTTTGCTGAGTCCTTCCTCCTGCTGCCTTGGCCATCTTTAAGCCATTCTCATTCCTTAACATTCAATGGGAACATCTTTGGGCTACACCACACTGCAAGCAGGTTTTGTCTTCAGGGCCTCTCGCTTCTGTTTCCTGTGTCATTCCCTTATTTGTATCATCTCCCACAACCTCCACCTTCCAACCTAACTTCCTTTGGAGTGTTCTGTGGGTCAGATTGAGTTCCAGAGGGAGTGCTTTCATTTGAAAATGCAGATTTTTGCCAGGTGCGTTGGTGCATGCTTGTAATCCCAGCACTTGGGAAGCACAAGCAGGAAAACCAGGAATCTGAGGACATTCTTGGTTACACAGGGAGTTCCAGGCCAGCCTGGGCTAAATGGGACTCTATCTCAAAAACCAAAAGAAACAAAAATAATGAAATGCTGTGATATGATGGATGAACCTTGAAAGCATTATTGATTTATTTTTTGGTCTTTTTGAGACAGGGTCTCCTTGTAGCCCCAGCTGGCCTGGAACTCAATATGTAGACCAGGCTGGCCTTGAACTCACAGAGATCCACCAGCCTCTGCCTTCCAAGTGCTAGGACTACAGGTGTGTGCCACCACTCACGGTCTGAAAGCATTATGTTTAAGAGAGAGAAGTCAGGGTCTGTTGAGATTGCTCAGTGGTTAAGAACACTGCCTGCTCTGGCAGAAGACTGGGGTTTGATTCCCAGCACCCACATGATGGCTAGCAATCATCTGTAACTCCAGTTCCAGGGGGGTCTGACACTTTCTTCTGACCTCTACAGGCATTGCACAACATGGGTGCACTTACATGCATTCAGGCAATATACTCAGATACATAAAATAAAAATAATAAAATATTCTTAAAAATTAAAAGAGAGAGAGAAGTTGGTCATAAAAGATCTCATATTATATGATTCCATTTGTACAAAATGTCCAGAATGAGAAAATCCATAGAGGTAGTTACTAGGGGATGGGGGAGAGGAGAGTTGGAGGTACTGTTCTGTATATGGAGAGTGTGTGTGTATGTGTGTTTGTGTGTGTGTGCACATGTAGGCCAGAGGTCAACCTTAGCTGTTTTTACTCAGGTGCCCTTCACTTGTTTTGAAGACAGGGTTTCTTACTGGCCCTAGTACTCATAGATTATACCACTGGTTTGCCAGTGAGCCCCAGGGCTCTTCCTGCCTTCATCTCCCCAATACTGGGATTACAAGTGTGCTCCATCACACTTGACTTGCTTATTTTATTTATTTATTTATTTATTAATTATTTATTTAATTTAATTTATTTATTTAATATGTATGAGTGTTTTGCCTGCATGTATGTAAGTGCACCTGTGTCGTGCAATATCCATGGAGGCCAGAGGAGGGCGTCTGATTCCTTAGAACTGGAGTTGACTGCTGAGCTCTCTCTTCAGCCTCTCCTCCCACCCTTTTTTTGAGACAGGGTCTCACTATGTAGCCCTGGCTGGGCTGGAACTGGCTATGTAGGTCAGACTGGCCTTGATCTCACACAGATTCACCTGCTTCTGCTTCTTGAGTGCTGGGATTAAAAGTGTGTGTCACCACACCCAGCTATTTTTAATGCTTTTCTGTTGAGAATGTACTGAAAAAATACCGAATCATGCTCTTCAGATTCGGTATCCCCAAAAACTTCTATTTGAAAGGCAGAGGGGCTGGGCCTGTGGCTCAGTGGCAGAGTGCTTGTCTAGCATGAGACCCTATGTTCAAGCTCTAGCACTGAAGAAACAAAGATGTCAGGCATGGTGGTGCACACACACCTTTAATACCAGTCCCTGGGAGGCAGAGGCAGGCAGATCTCTGAGTTTGAGGCCAGCCTGTACTACATAGTGAGTTTCAGGCCAGCTGGGGCTAAAGGGAGATCCTGTCTCAAAAAAACAAAGTAAGAAAAGGACAAACAATGATACAGCCGCCGCCGCCGCTGCTACAAGGCTCGTGTGGGGAGACGGATTTTTGAAGGTCAAAGAACCCATTTATGCTCTTAAGATACACCATACAGGGCTGGAGAGATGGCTCAGCAGTGAAGAGCACTGACTGCTCTTATAGAGGTCCTGGGTTTGATTCCCAGCATCCACATGGCAGCAAACAACCATCTCTAACTCCAGTTCCAGGAGACACCTTTTATGTCTTCCTTGGGCATTGCATGACAGGGGTGCACTTACATACATGCAGGCAATACACTCATACACATAAAATAAAAAATATGCCACACGAAATTGTGTCTCCTTTCTCTCTCTCTCTCTCTCTCTCTCTCTCTCTCTCTCTCCATGTGTGTGTGTGTATGCGTATCATTGTGGATTGAATTTAGGACCTGTGTATGCTAGGCAAGTTCTCTACCACTAAGCTATCCCGCCAGTCCTCTTAGACATATCTTGACCTTTGAAGAATGAGGGACAAGCTCCTTGATGCTTCTTTTCTGGGCTTTCTTGACGTCCCTTTTCTTCCTAGCCTTCTGCTTTCATTTCCTTTTTCTATTCTAATGCTTTCCTTTTGTCCCATAGCTCACAGTTCCCAGTTACAGCCAAGGTTTGCTGGAGATGTGGCCACCGGAGCAGCACTGGGCAGGTAGCTACTCACCAGGCACACACTGAGGAACCTCCTCTCCATCTTGTTTGTCTTTCCAAGTCCCCAGGGCTGGGGAGCTGAGTGTCTCTGAGGAGCAAAATGAGGGGAAGCAAAGAAGTAAGCTCAAAATTGGGTGTGTCAGGCTAATAGAGTAGGTGCTTAGAGGGCCTCCAATCTTTGGGTTGGGAGTGAGACAGATAGAAACTGCTTCCTCAGCAGGTGGGGACTCACCAGCTGGTTCTGCCTCATAATAGGGGTGCTGGCAGTGCTTCTGGATCCTGGAATGGTCAGCTGCAGGTGTGACAGCCTCAGAATCTCCACTGGCCTGGGTCAGAGCTGTAGGAAAACAACAGTCCCTAGGGCCTCATACAGACTTGAAAACCGGCAACCCAGGGGCTGGTTCTGCCCATGGCTATATTTAGTATAATATATTTTAAAAAAAGATTTATTTTTAAAATTATTTTTTAATTATGTGTGTCTATGTGGGGGTATGTGCAGGTGTCCAAAGAGGCCAGAAGAGGGCATCAGATCTGGAGTTGGAGTTATAGGAGGTTGTGAGCCACCCAATGTGGGTGCTGGGAACGGAACCTGGGTCCTCTGTAAGAGCAGTACATACTCTAAACCATTGAGTTATCTCTCTGCCCCTGCACAACTTTAAAACAACAACAAAAACAAACAAAACATTCATACTAGTTTTTTTTTGTTGTTGAACTTTTTGAGACAAGATCTCCCTATAGCCCCAACTGGCCTGCAACTTACTATGTAGATGAGGCTGACCTTGATCTCACAGAGATCCGTCTGCCTCTGCTTCCCAAGTGCTGCAAGTGCTGGGGTTAACGTTGTAAGCCACTAGGCCCAGCTTCAAGCTAGTTTTTACTGATCAGAGTTTTTATTTTTTTTCAACATTCAGAGAATTTGGAAATAACCATAACAAGTAAGGTATGGACAAACTGGCCTTTCCAAGCATGGCCGGTGGGAATATAAATTAGCAAAACCTTTTTTGGAGGGAAATTGATCAACTTCAAAATTGAAAAATGCAAATGTTTTATAATCAAGTATTTAAATATCTAAGAGTTATCCAAAAGAAATTTTCATGCATGTGCTCAAAGATGTATATGCAAGAATGGCCACAGCCATGCTGTTTATAGCAGCAAAATATTTATCAAAATATGTGATTAAATACATTAGAACATGTCCACCAAAAATTACGTGTCATTAAAAAAAATGAGTCAATGCTAACCTTGTACATATAAGATGGTCATTAAGACATATTGATCAGAGGCAGAGGCAGGTGAATCTCTGAGTTCCAGGTCAGGCAGGTCTACATAGCAGGTTCAAGGCCAGTCAGGGCTACATAGTGAGACCCTGTCTCAAAAGAACCAAAATAAGGGGGCTGGGGAGATGGCCCTGTGTTTAAGAGCACCAGCTGCTCTTGCAGAGGACCTGGGTTTGATTCCCAGTACCCACATGACAGCTAACAACTGTCTGTAACTCCAGTTCCAGGGGAATCTGATGCCCTTTTCTGACCTCTGTGGGCATCGCATGACGCAGATGTGCTTACATACATGCAGGTAATACATTCATACACATAAGAATAAAAATAATAAAATCAAATATTAAAAAAGAACCAAAATAAAAAAAAGCACCAACAAAATCAAAACTCAAAACATATTGAATTTTAAAAGTGCCAAGTTCAGAACGTTTTGTATAGGATGCAACAAACAGGCATGCAGTTGATCTTCAAAGAGTGTGGATGTCCTGGGACGAATATCTGGAAGATGGAGGCAAGGCTGTTTCTGGACAGGGTAGCCAGAAATGAAGACCAGAGATCAGATGAAGGCTTACTTTTAGCATACCTTAATTTTTTAATATTCATTATGTGCAAGCATTATTATTTCAAAACATGAGCTACCATTTGAAAATGTAGATTTTTCACTTACAAACTGGCTTTCTCATTTCTCTTGATCTGTACAATGGGCCTACAAATGTTCTTGGAAATAATAGCTAGGGCCAAGCAATGGCCCCCTCTTAAAAAATTTATTTATTTATTTTAATATTTTATTATTTTTATTTTATGTGTATGAGTGCATGGGTGCATGTATGTGAGTGCACCCATGTTGTGCAATGCCATGGAAGTTAGAAGAGGGCTTTGGATTCCCCTGGAACTGGAGTTAAGGATGGTTCATAGCCACCATGTGGGTGCTGGGAATCGAACCCGGGTCCTCTGCAAGAGCAGTCAGTGCTCTTAACTGCTGAGCCACCTCTCCAGCCCCTATTGATTTATTTTTATATTACATGTATGCCTCTTTTGCCTACATGTATGTAAGTGCACCTATGTCCTGCAATGCCTGAGGAGTCCAGAAGAGTATGTCAGATCCCCTGGAATTGCAGTTACAGACAGTTGTTAGCGGACAAGTGGGTGCTGGGAACTGAACCTGAGTCCTCTGCAAGAGTAGCCAGTGCTCTTAACCACTGGACCATCTCTCCTAGCCCCTGCCTTTTGTAAAATAATACTTATTTTTACTTTATGCATATGAGTATTTTGCCTACATGTACATGAAGTGCACCACCTTCACACAATGCTGGCCAGAAGAGGGTGCCAGATCCCCTGGAACCGGAGTTATAGATGGTTGTTAGCCACCATGTTGGGGTGCTGGGAGTTGAACCTGGGTCCTCTGAAAGTATAGCCAGTGTTCTTAACTACTGAGCCATCTCTCTAGCCCCCAATGGCTGCCTCTTAATTGGGCTGCTCACTAGTAAGGTCAAGTCTGGGGCAAGGACAGTCAGCTCAGGTGTCTCTGAGCCCTGAAATCCAGCTGTCATTCATGCTTCCACTTGGCCCTTTAAGGCACCAAGGGCCAGGGTTAGGGCCACAAAGGCTCCCTCCTTCCACCCTAAGAGGAACACTTACCTACAGCTTGATAGAGGGCCAGGAAGCCCTTGTAGAGGTGGGTCTTGTTGTTGGAGGAAGAGTGTGCTTGGAAGGTTAACCGCAAACTCCTCTCTGAGGATACAAACTCTCTGTTATCAGGAGGGTTGCCGAGAGAGGATCCCTGTTGCCCACACAGGCGGGTTGGTTCCATTCTACTGACTGAAATCTGAAAGGGGAGCAGGGGCAGGAAGTGTGGGACAAATCTGCACTGCAGAACACAGGGTGCAGGGTCGTGTCTCATCACTGCAGCTCCATCTGGAGGGATGGGTGCACTTCTCTGGGGCTCAGAATCTGTTCATACTGAAGTCTTCCTTAAGTAGCTTCTTTATTTTTATTTTCTGTGTTTTAGTGTTTTGCCTGCATGTTTGTAAGTGCACTATGTATGTGCAAATGCCTGCAGTGGCCAGAAGAGGGTGTCGGATACCCTGGAACTGGAGTTACAGACAGCTGTTAGCTGCCATGTGGGTGCTGGGCATTGACCAGATGTTTTTAAACACAGGATTGCAGATGTGTGCTATATATCTGGTTTATTCTGGGTTTTTGACTGTTTTGTTTTAGGCAGAGTTTCACTCTGTAGCCCAGGCTGACCTAGAACTCACTAAGTACCCAGGCTCACCTTGAACTTGTGGCAGTTTCTGCCTTGACTTCCCAACCATGACTGGCTGATCTTGGATTCTTTCAGGTTCTCTATTCTCTCATTTCCCACAAACTCCAAATTTCTATAAGAATTAATTCAGCCCATCTCCCTATGGTCACATTAACTGGGAAAAAGCTGACAGGAAAACATTCTTCAATTACCCTAAATGCCTTGCTCAGACATGTCCCAATACTGATATCAACAAATGGAACGCCTCACATTTAAGAAGTAGAAAGCACTTGGTATAGAAACTATTGATCCACTTGGGTGAGAAACCCTTCCCTTCCCCTCTCTCCCCTCCCCTCTCTCCCCTCCCCCCTCTCTCCTCCCTTCTTCCTTTTACTTCCTTCCCCTTTTCTTTCCTCCTTTCTTTTACGTCTTCCTTCCTCCTTCCCTCCCTTCCTCCTTCCTTCCTTCCTTTCTTCCCTCTCTCTTCCTTCCCTCCCTCCCTCCCTCCCTCCCTCCTTTTCTTCCTTCCTCAGCATATGTAGCCCAAGCTAGCCTTGAACTTGCTATGAGGCTGGCCTTGAACTCCTGATCCTCCTGCCTCTACCTGCTAAGTGTTGGGATTATAGATGTGCACCATCACATCTGGCTAACCATCACTTTCCTTTTTACCCCTTTTCATGAATTGTTTGATAAATAAAATTACTTTTGTCTTCTAGCTCATAGGCAGAGTTAACATATAACCAACAGTAGCAGAATCATGCTAAATTAGAGCCTAACCAACGCCCTGAGGGACATGGGAGTTTCTTAACTCCCTAAGATCTTGGCTTCTTCTAAGAATAAAACTTCCTATAAAATGGCCCATGAGGTCTCATCCTATGACAATGTCTGCACATAAGCAGGGCTGACATGGTTCGGAACACCTGCCCATTCAAAATTCATTCTGTCCTGAGACCTGCACACAGGATAAGCTTAGATTTCATTTAGTCTTCCTTTTATTTTTTATTTTATTTGCTATTTTTATTTTATTTGTATGACTATATTGCATGCATGTAGGTAGGTGCACCCATGTTGTGCAATGCCCTCAGAGGTCAGAAGAGGGCGTTGGATTCCCTGGAACTGGAGTTACGTATGGTTGTTAGCCATCATGGGTGCTGGGAACTGAACCTGGGTCCTCTGCAAGAGTAGCCAGTGCTCTCAATCACTGAGCCATCTCTCCAGCCCCTCATTTAGTCTTTGAATCAACACTTATTATGTACTGTATGCAAGATATTATGCTAGGTGCTGAGGGCATGAACATGACAAAGACATAGTTCTGTCACTGAGGATCCCACTGTCTGGCTAAGGATGCCTGCGTATGAAAAATAAACTAGATTGCAATATGTAGAGTTCTGCATTTAAGGTGTATGTGATTTGCTCTGGGAGCAGAAAGGAGAAACCCTATCCCTGAACTTGAATGCTTCAATGACAAGGGAAGAGTTAATCCAGGATTAAAATTTTCCTTGATTTAAGGGGAACTGGGTTCATAGTAGGTACTCAGTAGACACAGACTGAATTGAATATAACATAACAGTTAAATCAGAAGCAATCAATAGAGCTGGGCGTGGTGGATGCCTTTAATTCCAGCATGTGGGAGGCAGAGGCAGGGGGCTCTCTATGAATTTGAGGCTAGCCTGGTTTACTAATGAGTTCCTGGTCAGCTGGTGCTGCAGGGAGATCCTGTCTCAAAAAGACCAAAAAATTTCTGCACTATTGGATAAAGGGGGCCGTGAAGCTATTTGGAAACCAGTTTCTTTCAAGAAGAAAAGGAAGAAGAAGAAGAAGAAGAAGAAGAAGAAGAAGAAGAAGAAGAAGAAGAAGAAGAGGAGGAGGAGGAGGAGGAGGAGGAGGAAGAACTAGAAACTGCAGCAGCAGAAGCAGCAATAAATATTCGTATTTCTTGCATCTATGGGTAGAGCTCTTGCCTAGCATGTTAGAAACCCTGGGTTAGATCCCTGGTTATTGCTCCTTTCTCTTAAGGACTTACCACATGCCCCAATTAATTATCTGTTTTCCTACTTCAATGCCACACATAATCAAGGACAAGGACAAAAGACTAAGAGAAGACCACAGTTACTAACAGGTGTTGACAACATTTTGGAAGACAGAATGCAGATAGAGAAGCGGAGAACTGAGTTTGCAAAGGTGAAAACCAACATAAAGCAAGCAGGATCTCATCATAGAACCGTGCAATTTCAGGATTCAGCAGAACTTTTAGGAACCTTTTAGGGAAAAATAAAAAAAATGGTTAGGTTGATAAGAGGTCACCAGACAGAAAGTCTGGGTAGGAAGACCTCAGAATGCTAGATCTTCATTCCCACCGTGTAGATTCAGGCAACTCTCTCTGATTCACTCTGGGAGAAGATATGAACTTAAATCAGAAACACTGGATTTGGGGCCCCTAGGTACAGTACTTGACAGAGACAGTAAAGACCAGTATTGAAAACAGAGATATAAAGTGAAAGTCTACCAATTGATCAGTAGAGGCATCCTCCTCTCTGACCCCCTTTCCCAGCTGGTTTCCAGAACTGGGAGCCCTGAGTAGAGACCTCTCTGGGGAAACTGACTGTGCAAAGAAAATACTTCTACACACCAACCTTCTGGAGGATCCCAAGGCACATATGCTACCCTTGGTCACCCTAATATAGCCATCTGCTATTATTTGGATATATACTCCAAAGCTCACATTGAAATTTAGCTGCCATCCAATAGTGTTAAGAGGTGGAACTCTTAAGAAGTAATTATTGGATTTGTGTCTTTATTGTGGGAATGGGTTAGTTATTGTAGAAGTGGGTTCCTAATGAAAAGATGAATTAGAGCCGGGCATGGTGGCACGTGCCTTCAGTTCCAGCACTTGGGAAGCAGAGCCAGGTGGATCTCTGTGAGTTCAGAGCCAGCCTGGTCTACATAGCAAGTTCCAGGCCAACTGGGACTACAGGGAGATCCTACCTTATTTTGATATATCACAGTGAAAGATTTATCGTCCTCTTTTTTTTTTTTTTTTTTTTTTTTTAAAAAAAAAAAAAAAAAAAAAAAAAAAAAAAAGAAAAAAGAAAAAAGAATTAGGCCTGATTTTTCTGTCTCCTGCCTGCTTGCTTACCCTTCCACCATATTACAATACAGCATGAGGCCCTCTCCATTGCCAGATGCTGCACCATACCCTTGGACTTCCCAGCCTTTAGATCATGAGCCAAATAATCTATGGTTTATAAATGATTCAGTCTATGATATTCTGGTATAGCAGCAGAAAATGAACTGAGGCACTATTTTCAAGCTCATCATTTGATAAATTTTAGCTATTCATATAGAACTTTAAATCAGTAGTCTTGGGGGCTGGAGAGATGGCTCAGAGGTTAAGAACACTGGTTGCTCTTGCAGGAGACCCAGGTTCGAATTCCAGAACCCACATGGCGGCTAACAACTGTCTGTAACTCCAGTCCCAGGGGATTCAACAGCCTCTCTTCTGACCTTCTTGGGCATTGCATGACATGGGTGCACTTACCTACATGCAGGCAATACACTGCATACACATAAAATGAAAATAAATAAAATAAAAAAAAAAGAAATCAGTAGTCTAGGGTCTTTAAATCAGTAGTTTAGTGTTTTAATTTTAAATATAAACAGACAAGCAAATATTATTGGAAATTGTAGGAAAGTCTCTCAGACAAAAAAAGCTGAGATAGAGGCAGGCAAATAGTGAAAAGAGACTGATGAAATAGTGATAATACAAAAGAAACGTAAAAATCATCTCCACTGGGAGGGAACAAGTAGAACAAGTCCAACCGTCTGTAACGCCAGTTCCAGGGGATCCGATGCCCCATTCTGACCTCTACATCGCACAACATAGGTATGCTTACATGCATGCAGGAAAACACTCATACACATAAAATAAAAATAATAAATATTTTTAAAGAGGAACATGTAAAAAGTAAGAATGAGCCACTTTATCTTTATCTCGGGGGCGGGCAATCAACAGCTGTCTAACTGGACTAAAGGCCTGCTCAATAGGAAAGAATCTATGCATGGTTCTGTAAACAGAGCCATGTACCCTTGGTTGGAGCAGTCACAGACACTGCAGAAGAAATTACTACTGTCACTTTCCTAAACCAATGTAATTTCTTACTATATTTTAAATACTTATTCTTTTTTTTTAGATGCAAGGGGGATAAATACTTATTCTTATAGTCACAGATAAGTGTAGCTCTCACCACTCATTAAAGAAACTTCATTGAGATCACCAGAGAGTACCAGGTCTGGCCTCCCTCTGGCCTCCAGCTACCAGAGGGCCTGACAACCCCTGGATCCTGCCTCCACATGGTGGTCCTTTTAATAAGGTGATGCTATACAGGAGTCCCTTCTGCATGAAATAACTACCATCATCATGATTTCCAACTGAGCCTGATTGCTAAACGTAGTCACAATTGGGCTTGTTGACAGTTGTGCTCATTCATTAAAGGAATGCCAAGCAGGGTCACTGGACCCTCACCTGACTATCCAGCCACTCTTCCCAGCCAACTAGACCAGCCTTGGAAGACAAAAGAAAAATGAGGAGGAACCCAATAGAGGGATGCTTTTGTCAAGATGCCCTTGTCAAGAAACTCCAATGGACTCTCATATGAACATTTGAAAACTGCCCCATTCTGACTTTTTTCTAGTTCCCTGTCTAGAACTTGTAATGCTAATTACTCTTGCCTT
>NW_008360324.1:1701313-1703239 GCF_000622305.1 Nannospalax galili | reverse complement strand
GATTCAAAGACTTTCTTCTCCCCTTAGAGACAAGAGTTATGCAATTTGGGAGTCTTTTAGATAGACTCACTGAATGGGTACTCCAATTGCCTCACCCTGCGTCCCTGTTCAGCATAGAAGAAGCCAGAGTGGTCTGTGTCCCTATTCACTATTGGCAATTTGGGTAATCCCTTCAGAGGATGGTATGATAAGAATAGGTTGTAAGAATTGGCTAGGCAGTTAGGGTAAAAGGACCCCAAAGAAAAGTAGCCAGTTTCTTGGCTAAAAGTCACAATGTCCTTGGGCCTTTTGGTAACATACTTGACTTATCTTCACGTAGATGGAACTGGTAAAAGGAAGGAGCCAAAAATGTCGAAAATATTTGGGAGCTTATATCTAATGCTTAAAAGATTTTAGGGTTAATGTTGGAGGGGAGGGAGTGGGTATGGATTTGATCAAAACACCTTATATGCATGTATGAAATTCTTAATAAAGTTTTTGTAAAAGTTGGAAAAAAAAAAAGCAGCAGCTTCTCTTTGAGTTGGGCATGGTGGTGCATGCCTGTGGGGACCTAAAAGCCCCACCTTGCATAGGTCTGAAAGGAAGTTACTGGGGGCACGGCCTGGCTTGCTTTGAAAGTCTGAATACTTCCGCACTGCTGAGGAGTGCATGATCAGCACGTGACCATCCTTAAGATATACCCTCAGGGGGGAGTTCCAGGTGCCTTTATAAGCTTTGTAACACCTGCAATAAATGAGTCTCTGCCTAAGACTCCCCGTTGAGTCTGAGTGTCCCCAGGTAATGGGGGTGGTGTGGGCTGGTGAACGGTGTGCTTACTCATCCCCAATCCTCACCTCGCCGGGGGTCACTGGTTCGAACCCCCAGCATCTGGTGCTCACCGTGGTGCTCAAAGGAAGGTGAAAAGAAGAAAAGAAAGAAGAAAGAAGCAAAAACGGATTGGGGCCAATCGAGGAGGTTCGGGGTAAGCAAGACCCTAAATATGGGTAACGCAATTTTTAAGTTTGAAGACCCAGTGCTTAAAGCGCTGAGCGATATGCTTAAAAGCAGGGGATTGGATTTGTGAGATCCCATAGCTCAAAAGGTTTGGGCAGAGGCGATTCATTTGGCTCCCTGGCTCCCTAGGGCTAATGTTTTTACTAGGGATACATGGGAATCATGGGAAGGGTTTGAGGAAGAAGGCAGAGATGCAACAGAAGTGAACCCAAAAGCAGCCAAAGTAACAAGCAGCACCTCGGGCGTGCCCTGGCCAGCTTCAGAGCCTCCTGAGCAGAAGGGTGGGTGGAGAGCATGGGGTCTGCAGGGAAAGCTGCCCACCCCACCTGCCTTGAACTAACGCATGCGTGGGGGCTGTCCCCTGGCCAGTGACCTGCAGGAGACCAGTGCTAGTTGGGCCCATGTAAAAGCCCGGTGGGACCAGCGGCAGCAGCTGCCAGGGGCATTTAAAATAAAAAACAAAAAAACTAAGACCTTTGGCTGTGCGCTGCAACTGGCTCCAGGACAGCTGAAAAGGCCCGGTTGGGTTTGGGGAAGGTGGCTCAGGGAGGGGCCCCGCCCCTTCTATTTGGGGGTGGCTGGGGAACCACCCCGCCCCCAAGTGCTACAGCCCCGCTGGCAGCAGCATTCGCCAAATCCTGGGCTGAGGGAGCCCTTAGTAAAGCCTACAATGTTTTCACTGACTGGGGCAGATGTGGAAAAACCAAAAAGCAGCTCAATTCAAGGAACTCATGGCCATTGTTTTCTGACAGTATTCAGACCTGTACACTCCTTAAAAAGAGAGAAGCCCCTATTTTCTTACAGCATCTTAGGGGGCACCAAGGATTGCCTGGGCTTTTATCCCAAGGCAATGCAGAGGCAGCAGGGATGGCTTACAGGTACTGCCTCTGCAACAGCCAGGGGTAAACCCCAGGGGACTCAAGCCCAATTCCT
>NW_008360324.1:1696435-1700870 GCF_000622305.1 Nannospalax galili | reverse complement strand
TGGGTGCCTGCGAAAAACCTTAAGTGGGTAGGCCAGGATCCGACTGACTAGATGACCGTCCATGGACAATAGTTCATGAGACAAAATTCCTCTCTTTATTTGTATCCATCTGAGGTAAAGGACCCAGTTCCTTGACTTCATTGCCAGTCAGCCTCTTTGACAACTGGCTGATTGGCTAAAAGGTACATGGTCTCAGAAGTATTTCAACTTGTCCTACACCATGACTTGCTTTGTTTCTCTTGATAATGCTTATCTTTAAGTGTCTTTATCAGATAATTTGGCAACAGAGGACCCTTGGAACTGCCACGGCCCACCTCCTCATGGTTATGGACTTCCCCAGGACCCCCTCCAGTTGCCCACGCTTGGCTAACTGAATTAGGCAGAGACTAAGACTGTCACGGGCTGGCATTACCCACGTGGCTACCCTTAATCATGACACATTTTTAGCCAAAGACGGGTAAGATGTCCCATGACAAGTGCTCCTAAGACAGGACATGCACATGGCCTCTTAAGACAGGACATGCACATGGCCAGGTGCATGATCCAATGACAGGCAAGGCTAGATCAGAGGTGACACAACCTAAGACAGGCAAAAATGCATAAGATTAGAGGAAGGAGATAGCCATCTCTCCTCAGGGAGCCGCCTATGAGGTGGGTAACCCGTGAAATAAAGTCAGTCCGGCCTTAAAATAAAAATAAAAAGGGGGCTATGTGGGGACCTAAAAGCCCCACCTTGCATAGGCCTGAAAGGAAGTTACTGGGGGCATGGCCTGTCTTGCTTTGAAAGTCTGAATACTTCCGCACTGCTGAGGAGTGCATGATCAGTGCATGACCATCCTTAAGATACACTGTCAGTGGGGAGGGGGGAGTTCCAGGTGCCTTTATAAGCTTTGTAACGCCTGCAATAAATGAGTCTCTGCCTAAGACTCCCTGTTGCGTCTGAGTGTCCCCAGGTAATGGTGGTGGCGTGGGCTGGCAAACGGCGTGCTTACTCATCCTCAATCCTCACCTCGCCGGGGGTTGCTGGTTCAAACCCCTGGCACATGCCTGCCTTTAATCCCAGCACTCAGAGGCAGAAGCAGGAGGATCTCTGTGACTTCAAGGTCAGCCTGGTCTACATAGTGAGTTCCAGGACAGCTGGGGCTACAGAGACCCTGTCTCAAAAAGCCAAAAAAAAAAAAGCTTCATTTTGCAACAGATGAAGACTGTTACAGAGATCTACAACTGGTCAAAATGCAGAGATTAAGTGACTGAGTCCATTTAGTGGTGTTCCTATGTTCCTGTGTTGATGCTGACCACTTGAGATTAGACAGCCTCTCAAAGAGCTAGTCTCTGGAGAAAACCGATTCTTTTTCCCTCAGCATTTGTCAAGTACCTGTAGTTCTTCATCTAGGGGTGGAACCCTGTGTCATTTTCCCCATTCACATTAGCATGTCAACTACTATGGAGACTTGATGGGTACAGCATCCTTGTCATGTCTAGAATATATTATCTAGCAGGAAGCATCCCGTTCCTCTGACTCTTAAAATCTTTTTGCCCCTTCTTCCAGGATGTTCCCCGAGCCTTGGGTACTAATTGGAGTTAGGCAGCCCATAGTCACTTAAAAAAAATTTATACACGCCATATTTGAACAGAAATAAAATTTAACCCAAAAGATAATATAAGGTATGGTTTAAAAAAACCCTCTTATTTTGAATATCATCCTTGCTTTAGGTTTTGTGTTCTTTCCTCCCAGTTGACCTTGGTCTTCACTTGATACTTTTATCATTATTTAGGTCCAGTTTCCTAACCCATTAGAACAGGCACTGTATATCTGCTATGTGAATCCATGACTTTTTTTTACTGTAGATCTTCAATATTTGTATGTCCCTCTGTAAGTCTTGATAACCCAGGGCCTATTATTCTGAAGCCCTCTCTCTGCTCTGTGGGCCCCAGATAGCTGCAAGGGACAGAGATGGTCGGAGGTTGTGCCCTGGGCAGGCTGTTTTGCCTCTCAAGTAAGCTGAGCCCTAGGCCCTCAGATGTGGGTTCTTTATCCCATCTCTAGATGGGTGATTCAGGGCAGGGCTACCTCCCACTGCTGGTAGGAGGCTCCCTCCCAAGAGTCCCTGCAACTCCCCACTTCCCCAGCTTACTGTGACAGAGTCCCCTTCACAGTCTGGGGAAGGCTCCAGATCGAAGTCTTGGAAGACCAGCCTCACAGCAAATCCCTCTGGAGCCTTGATATCAGTGTGGCTTTCTTGGCCTTTGAGATATGGCTCTGGGTATCCTGGGGATGTCAGCTGCTGTGGTAGCCACTGGGCCAAGAACACAGAGGTCTGAGTAGGGCAAGCCTGGAAGATTCCCCAAAGGAAAAGCCAGTACCTGTGAGTGGGAGAGGCAAGATGAGGCCACATGGCTCTGGTCTGAGGCCTGTGAACACACTGAAGTTGACCCGGTGGTGGTTCAGGATTGAGAAGCCTAGAAAAGGCAGGGGCCAGCAGCTGTGTTCTCAGCCCCGGAGGCCTGGGCACTTCCTGGTGCCGTTTTCATCATCCCAATCTCTCTAGTCTCCTACACAGCCTGAGCTCCAAGACTAAGTTTTCTATCCTCTGAAGACACGCTGTGTCTCCTCTCTGTGGTCAGTCTCATCCAAGCCGGGTGGCCTTCTGCTTCAGCCAATCCCAATCATAACCAGGGACACAAGTGAGGGGCATTTAAAACATGTTTCCTGGCTCAGATCATTGAACAGACCACTACTAGGAAGACCACAGAAAAATTAGTTTTCTCCGGATCTGTCTCCATCTGTCTGTATCTCTGTGTGTCTGTCTCTCCCTCTGTGTGGTGTGTGTGTGTGTGTGTGTGTGTGTGTGTGTGTGTGTATGCAACCCAGTGTCTTACCTTCCCCTCTCCCTGCCCCTTTCCTCCTCCAGGCCCCTCTGTAGGACAAACTCACATCTTGCCCAGGCAGCTGGTAGAGGGAGAGATTCTGCAGAGGTGGGTCCCCCACTATGGCACCAGGCCTCTGGAACTCGACATCTGGAACTGGCTAGAGAGCTTGGCCCAGGCCAGGGAACAGGAGGTGGAGCTAGAGGAGGCCCTGGGGAGAAGGCAGAAGTTACTGGAAATGAATTAAGTAACTCTACTCCAATTTCCCTTTTCTAGCACGCCTAGACAGTTGAGTGCCACCTGCTGTCAGATTGAGGAATAGCTCCCCACCACGATTGAGGAAAAAAACAATCTTCAAAACCAGGCTGATTCTTCAGAAACCAGAGTAGGAGAATGTTGACCCTTTACTCATACTTATTTTGGGGTGGGGGTGGGTGTTTTAGATAAGGCCTCATGTAGCCCAGGCTGGCCTCGAACTCATTAAGTAGCCGGGGTTGGCCTTGAACTTCTGATTCCTCTGTTGAGATTACAAATGTGTTCCCCACCACACCCAAGTCTTGTTTGGCTACTTTTTTTTTTCTGATATCTGTTATGAAAAAAATTGTTTATTTTGGTATTTTATACTCTACACAGAGAAACTTCTCTAGTAACGAACTATAGAAATGATCCCTGAAAGTATAGTCTTTTGTTTGTTTGGCTACTTAAAAAAATTTTTTTGTTTATTTTTTAATTTATTTTTATAGATTTAAATTGAGGTGCATCATATATATATATACATACATATATATATATATATGTGGTCTTTTTGAGACAGGATCTCCCTGTAGCCTCAGCTGACCTGGAACTTGCTATGTAGATATGTAGACCAGGCTGGCCTCAAACTCACAGAGATCCACCTGCCTCTGACTTCCAAGTGTTGGGATTAAAGGCATGCACCCTCATGCCCAGCTATTTATTTATATTTTTGTGTTTTGCCTGCATGTATGTAATTGTATCTATGTCACGCAAAGCCTATCATAGGCAAGATCCCCCGGAACTGGAGTTAAGGATGGTTGTTAGCTACCATGTGGGTTCTGGTAACCAAATCCAGGTCCTCTGTAAGAGCAGCCAGTGCTCTTAACCTCTGAGCTATCTCTCTGTTGGGAGACTTCTGTTATGCAAAAGTCGAAGCCCCTTCACACCGGACAGCTCGGGGAATGTGCCGCGGGCTCCTTTTCATAGCAAGGTGCTTTCTGGCATCTTTCCTGTCTCTCCCTTTGAAGTGGCCGCCACAGATGCCTTGACATAAACATGGCCTTTGGCTCTATGCATACCATGCCTTCCTGTGTGTGATTTTTACAGGTAGACAATAGTCTAGCAGAAACCCACTTCCACATGTAAATAGAATATCTCACAAAGTATCTAAAAGCTTTTACCACTACCCCCATGGTATATAAATATGCTAGTCTTCTCTTAATAGTCGGAGATCAGGTCAGAGACTGAGACCCGGAGATCAGGTCAGAGACTGGGTCCCAGAAAGCTGGATCAGCAGAGAACTGGACAGCAAGGAGCAGAGATACAATAAAGC
>NW_008360324.1:1679399-1696260 GCF_000622305.1 Nannospalax galili | reverse complement strand
TCCAGAGAAGTGTGTAGCTATCAGCTACAGCCAGCATCAGAGAAGTCTTCGCACCTGCCATCTCCGCTAGCCAGCTGGACCAGAACCACGGCGGGAGAGTGCACGCACACCTGACCCTGGGCCACATCCAGAGTGAGTGCGCCCGGGAGCCCAGGCGCGCTCCCCACATCGCTTGCAGCCAGACTCATGCCGGGATTAGCCAGGTGTGGCGGAGACCCCAGGGTGCCCACACACACCACGCCGGGGGTCAAGAGACCCACCCCATATCTCTCCTAGCCTCTTGTTTGGTTATTTTTGAGATAAGGTCTCACTCGGTAGCCAAGGCTTGCCTGGAACTCACTATGTAGTCCAGACTGGCCTCAAACTCATGGCAATATTGCTGCCTGAGCCTCCTGAGTGAGGCTCTTCTGTGATATTTGAAACTATTATGCCTATATCATGTGTGGTATGAAGCTTCCTATGAGTTGACGGTTCCCTTCAAAGGGCCAATCTTTCCTTCCCTGTCCTTCTCACTCATTTTCACAACCAGCCTGGGTCTTGGAGAACTTAAAGTTTGTGACCCATGAACTTCTTTCCTTTCCCTCTGGTCAAGGATGGGTAGGATCATGCACTTAGGCGTTCGAATCCCACCCACAACATTTGGAGACTCCTTGTCCAGCAGGGCCAGGACTGTGGTCCAGGCGAGGTACCTCCAATTCCCAGGGATTCAACTTGCTGTTGACGCAAACCTTTTAAGGCCAATACAAGGCCTTGGGTCAGAGGCTTTCTCCCTGTAACCTCCAGGGAAGACCCTGACTCATGGCTTGATGAGTGTGGGGGTGTCAGCAAGCACTTGTGGAGGTGCATGGTCCTGTTCTTAGAGGAAGCAGAAGGTTTTACATTCTTGACTCACACACCAGTCTGAGAAGAAGCTGTTTCTTTTTCCATTTTGCATGTAGTAACGTGGCTTCTCACAAAAGCAACACATTACAAACCCAAAGAGTATGTTCAGGATCCTTGGTTTCTACAGACTTGAAAAGGTCAGTAGAGCCACAGTCCATGGCTACAAGGGGATGTCAGAGAATGGAGGGTCAGGGCACACACACAATTTCCCAGACACAGTGTTGAGAGGCAGTCAGCCTTGTATGCCATGTCCCAACCCCAAACACACCTGGGGATGATCTCTTATCTTTTTCTATTCTGGCTGGAGATGGAATCCAGGTCCTTGTACATGCTAGATGAGTGTTCTACAACTGAGGTACATCCCATTCCTCAGTTGTTTTTTCTGAGACAGTCTCCATTTGTAGCCCAGGCTAGCCTGGACATCTTAGTCTCATGAGCACTGAGATTATAGGTATGTGCCTAATACATAACCATCTTTGGAGGACTAGGCCCCTCTGGCTTGGTTCCCATGGAGAACTGAAACCTGCCTTCTCTTCTAACTCTAAGGGTCTCACAGAGTACCTGGGAAGCCAGGGATGCATCCACAGGGTGAGCAATGGTGTTGGTCCATGACCCATCTGTCAGGAAGAAGTCAACTATGGCTTAGCTAAGGTGGTGAGTCATTCATAACTTTCCTTTATCTCCTTGGCAGTCTGGAGGGGCAGATCCATATTCTATTCCTGAACTTCTGCTCTGTTCATAAGAAGGGCAGGAATCCAAGTACCCAGACTAGTTCCTCAGCCCCTCAGACAAGATATCCTTAGAGATGTTCCAAGAAGAGGGAAAGAAAGGTCTTCAAAGGAGACTCCTGGGTAGATGTGAGAACTCCCCATTGTGTCTTGCACAGGACCAAGGGTTTTTTTCCCCACTTTTCTGATTTGCATGAAACTGAGGGGTTTCCTGGGATCAGAGGCTTTTACTCTTTCACCTTTAAAAGTCCTGGAGAAACCAGGGAAGTTTCTCATTCTCAAGAACAGGATTTAATGTGCTGGATGGAAGCTGGGTGGAAAAAAAAAAGACCAGGAGCCAACAAGATAAAGAGACAGTCACATCCTTGTAGCTGGTCCCTGTGTTAGGGACTCTTAACACTTTGATTATGAGGGTCCACTTCAGTCCCACCCAGGTGTTGTGGCTACAGTTTGTATTTCAACAATGGGGAGGAAGCCTTCAAGGGCTTGGGACTGGAGAGGGAGGCTGATCACTATGTGTGTAGCTGGTGACTGCAGGTCTGGGACTGGGCTGCTATACTGGTACTGGGCTGCTGGTGACTGCAGGTCTGGGCTGGGACTGGGCAGCTGTACCCCTGTCCTGCTTTCAGTACCACTTCTCCTGACACCTCTTTTCCACCAGGCAGGCACAGAGAGATGGCCATTGCTCTATAGTTTTTAGTCTGGTCAGGAGAAGCAGAGTCATCTGCCCAAGTAATTATGGCATCACTTCAGGCACAGGCTTTTCAGAGCTGACACTGTACAGGATGGTAGTGTCATCAATGATGCAGACTCTGGAGCTGTGAGGAGGGGAGCAGGTTTTTTTGAGACAAGGTCTCACCTAGCCCAAGTGAGCCTTAAACTCAATATATAGCTGAGGATGACCTTGGATTTCTGATCCTCATGCCTCCACCTCCCAAGTGCTGGAATTACAGGTGTTCAACACCATGCCCAGTTTATGCAGTGCTGGAGATGGAACTCAGAGCCTCATGCATGCTAGGTAGGCACTCTATCAATTAAGTTGCACCCCTAAGAGGCTTTTTCTCATGATCTGTCTGGGGCTAGAATAGGCTGTGAGGCTTGTGACTGTGACTGAGCCACCCCCAAACTCCAAGCTCTGTAAGTGGATTTTCCTCTATTGTGTGGTACCTGGCTCATACCCAGGTTGAAAGCTATTTTGGTGTACTGGATATTTCTACCTTAGTTCCCTTAAATAATGCACGTATGGGACAGACTCCAAGAAGTCTAGCTAATGCTGAAAAGATCTGAACTTAACATTTGCTATTGCTCATTTCAAGATAGTTTAAGTTAAGCCAAATCAATTGTCTACTTAAAAAAAAAAAAAAAAAGAACCCTCAGGGCTGGACAGGTGGCTCAGTGCTTAAAAGAACGTGCTGTTTTTCCAGAGGACCCAGGTTTGATTCCCAGCACCCACATGGCAGTTCTGTCATTCCCTTCTGGCCTTCGAGGGCACTACACATATACTAGTAAACATATTGGCAATCAGGGCTGGAGAGATGGCTCAGCGATTAAGAACACTTATTGTTCTTGCAGAAGACCCGGGTTTGAATCCTAGCACCCACATGGCAGCTAACGACTGTCCATAACTCCAGTTCCAGGGGAATCCAATGGCCTCTTCTGTCCTCCTCAGGCATCGCACGACACAGGTACATTTATCTGCATGCAGGCATAACATTCATACACATAAAATAAAAAGAATGAAAATAAAATATTAAAAAAAACATATTGGCAATCAAAACACTTGTACAAATAAAAATAAATAAATCATTAAAAACAATACTCTTTAGACACAGAATGTATGGTTTTTTAAAATCAATTAATCACCATGCTGTGGTTTGAATGTGATCCCAAACTTCATGTGTTGGAAATTTAATCCACAAGTTTGTATGTTAATAGTACTTAGAGATGGGGACTTTGGGTGGTAATTAGGATTAGAGGTCATAAGGTGGGTTTCCCACAATGGCACCACTGACTTTGTAAGAAGAGGAAAACAGGGGCTTGGGGAGATGACTAAGCAGGTAAAGCACTTGCCACAGAAGCATGAGGACTAGAGTCCAGGTCCCCAGAACCCACATAAAAGGGCTGTGGCGGTTCCCTGTAAGCTCAGAGCCTGGGAGGCAAAGATAGGGGATCCCAGGAATAAGGTATCTAACTGGACCAACTGAAACATCAAGCTCTGGGCTCAGTCTGCCTCAGTATTTAAGATGGAGAGCCACATGAGGGAGGCACTCAGTATCAACCTTGGAGCTCCACATGCACACACACATATGTGCATGTCCACCTACATACACATGTGCCCCCACACATGTGAACATGCATACACACACCACACAAACAAACACACTATATACATATGTTGTGCCCAGAGAACAGGTCCCCAAGAATTACCACGGAGTCCAGAGGGCATGCAAGAACAAAGAGTCTTTATTTGGGCTTAAGCTCGGACTCCCAGACCGAACCAACGTGGTGGATCCGACCGAGAGCCCTGATCGCAGGGGGAAGAAGCTTTTTATAGGTTTTAGACAAAGGGAGGAGGGGAATAACAGAGTCACATCTTGATGGGTTCAAGGAGCCCATGCACACCAACATACTTTAAATTGATTGAATGGTCCAGGTTCTGAGCACGGGGAAGTTTCTCATTGGTGGGGACTGCCTTCAGGGCTTTGGAATGTGCTGGCTGTTATAGGTGGGGCCAGAGTTTCCGTTTTTGCCTTATAAGGATTTTACTTGCCCGGGCTTGTTTAATCTATGGCTTTCTGGGAGGGAGAATGGCAACATGTCTGGGCATGCCCGGGCTTGTCTAGGCATAGTTCACAGTCTAGGGCAAGGGAAACTTAACAGTTTCCAAGACTAGAGGCTTGAGACTGGAAAAAGGCAGTTTTGAAACCAAAGCCAGCATGACTTGGGCCCTTCATTCCCCCCTTGAGTTATGGCATGGGTTAAATCTTTAAACCATAGCAAGCAAGCAGTTGTACAGAAGCAGAGAAAAGCGGTTAGACAGCACAATCAGAGTTGTGGGACCATTCCTATATCATCATATGCATCTGGTCTTTAGTTTAACTGGGAATACTGGGTGTGCAGAACCATCAGTTGGATAGTTTGCAATTTTTCTCGAATAAACTTGAAAAGGGAATTTAAGATGCAAGGGCCACAAGTAAGAGCAAAAGTATTATTAGCGGACCTACCATGGCTGAGAGTAAGGTGGTCAACCAGGGGGACCCATTAAAAAGCGATTCATACCAAGACTGAGTTTTTTTCCCTTTCTAATTTCCTATCCTGTAAACGCTTTTTTAGTAGGGCCATAGATTCTTTGACCACCCAGGAGTGATCAACATAAAAACAACATTCTTTCCCTAGGCAGCGCATAGGCATCCCTGTTGCAGGAAGAGCAAGTCTAATCCCCTCCGGTTTTGAAGCACTACCTCTCGAGGGAGGAGAGGGACTCTTGTGAGAAACGGATTTTTCTAATTCCTGCAAATCTGCATCTATAGCCATCTGAAGGCTGTTGTAGTTTTGGTCCTGAATGACTAGGGCACTTGCACCCGTCCTGATGGCTCCCCCTACTCCAATTGTTAGGAGTGAGGAAATGAGAATCACTGTAGAGATTTCCTGTTTTGGCCTAACTAATCCTGCTGTTAGGGGCTCCACGAGGGCCATCATTTCATTGTCTGAATGATAGGAAATCCGAGGGAGCAGTTGAACTAGAACACAGAATCCCTTAGTTTGGTTTAAAACCTGCAAGTGGACACAGGGGGTGAGGCTGGTAGAGCATGCCCACCAAGTATTATTTGGGGGGACCAGATACCCCATGTGATTCTTGGGCTTTTAGGTGGTGTTACACAGATGGCGGTGGGTTTCAGGTACTTGTCCTATGCATAACCCGTTTCCTGAAACTGTATAGAGAGGTTCTTAGTTGGGGTCCATCTACAATCTGAAAAGTTGGAAAAGCCTGAGGAAATCCACATGGTTGTTATGCCTTCGTAGAAGGGCGGTCTGGCATTTAAGCAGAGCCAACAGGATTCAGTTGCCTAGGGATTAGAGGCATTTAGGACTGAGAAGGAAGACTTTATGATCTCGAGGGGACCCTTGGGCACTGTTGCTTGGTTATTATGCTGCTCTGGGGTCACAGGGGAGCTGATGGTTGTTTATTAGCCATCCCCGGACATTGAGTCAGAGGCAATGGTGACCCTTGGGCCATCCTGTCCTTCAGTACCTGGGGTGGTGGTGCCAGCACCCAGTTTGGCCCGACTTGTCTAGGGGAATCCACCGGGGAGGATGTCAATAGGACCATGAACATGGCCCCTGGGTCTATCCATCCTATCTGAGTCTTACTGTATAAACGAACCCCCCACTGTAAACCTATTTTCCAGGAAATAGAGGTGTTTTTGCCCTCCTGAGTGAAGGTGAGTCTAACTGGGTTGCAATGGCCCTCAACTGTCTTATCGCCTGTCTATGCTTTTGGCAGGTTGGACTTTTTCCTGGTATGTGACTGAGAGTTATAAAGTCACCTTGATTGGGGGCTGACCACCAGATATATCCAGTTGACACACAAGACCATGATTTACAGAAGAAATGCTCTCCCCCTCCACAGGTGACCTTTGTGTTCCGGTTTCGGTTCCTACCGGGACAGACATAAAAGTGGTGTTTTTGGATGGATGCATCATCCCATGTCAGTTGAAGTAGAGTCGTGAGGTCGAAGGTCAAGTCAGGATACCAGGTGTTTAGAGGAGCCATCTTGGTGGTGAAGTTCAGGATCTCCGAGTTAGCTGTGTCAATGATCTCCCATTTTAGGAGATGGGGTTGGTGGGGGTTTCCTGTTACTGGGGAAAGAAAAAGGAAGAGGAAGAGAAAGAGTGGGGAGAAAAAACTCAAGACTCTGCTGTCACTTTCAACCTGAGTGGATTGTCTGCATCTTGGTGGACTTTTTCATGCCTTGGGTCCTGGTGCAGGGGCCTGGAGGTCCTCCGGGTCATCGGGGTGTGGATCAGCCCTCTGGACGTGAGTGTGATGTATCCAAGTAGCAATTCCGTCTACCTTGACGGCCGTGGGTGTAATCAGCAGCACCACATAAGGGCTCTTCCAGCGAGGCTTGAGTGTCTCACGGCAGTGCCATCGGATGTAGACCAAATCACCTGATTGATAATTGTGTGGAGTGGGAGGAGGTGCTGTTTCGTAGATAGCCTTTAGCCAGGGCCACACGTCCCTATGTGCATGAGCCACAGCTTCTAGAGAATCAAGCAACTGTCGGTTATCAAACTCAACGATTAATTCAGCTCTTAGGCTGGGGAGAATAGGAGGGGGTCTTCCAAACATGATTTCATAAGGAGTTAATCCTATCAGGCAGGGAGAATTTCATACCCTATACAGGGAAAAGGGAAGGAGAGCCACTCAGTCCCCACCAGTCTCCATGGTTAATTTGATAAGGGTCTCTTTTAGAGTTCTATTCCTCCTTTCTACCTGTCCTGAGCTCTGGGGCCTGTATGTGCAATGCAATTTCCATTTCGCCCCCAATATCTTAGCTAATTCCTGGGTTACCTGTGAAGCAAAGGCCGGCCCATTGTCAGAGCTCAGGAGGGTTGGGGTACCATACCTGGGTAAGATGTCCTCCAGCAATTTCTTGTCCACCACCTGAGTGGTCTCATGGTTGGTGGGGAAGACTTCAGTCCATCCTGAAAAGGTGTCTACCAGAACTAGTAGATATTTGTAACCGTACTTGCCTGGCTTAATTTCTGTAAAGTCCATCTCCCAGTGGGCCCCTGGTCTAGAGCTCCTCATTTGAGCCCCTTGCTCCTTAGGATGGTTCTCAGCATTGGTCAGCTTGCAACTAAGACATGCAAAGGCGACTGCATCAACAAGTGGATGGAGATTCAGGATTTTTAAATGAGCATTTCTTAAAAGATCAGCCGTTTTCCTAGTGCCCAGATGAGTGGTTCTATGGATATGTGTAAGGAGGTCTTTGGGTAGGTCATTTGGTAGAATAATTCTACAGTCTCCTGTATGCTACCAAGCATCGATCTTTTGGGTCATGGGGAGTCTGTGTATTAACTTCAAATCCTCTTAGGAGTAATGAGGCTGATCAGGTAATACTGGGGGGGCGAGGGTCTGGCAGTTGGATTGGCAAAACCTGGAAGGCCTGCAAAACCACCTCTTTGGCAACCCGGTCTGCCCTCTGATTTCCTCGAGCTATGGGCGTGTTGGCTTTCTGGTGCCCAGGGCAGTGGATAATAGCCAGTTTCTTAGGTAGCCATAGAGCCACCAGCAGGTCCAGAATTTCTTATTTTTAATGGTTTTTCCTTCTGCCATGAGCAGCCCCCTTTCCTGGTAGATGGCTCTGTGCACATGTGCCCTAGCAAAGGCATATTGGCTGTCCATGTATATGTTAAGCCGCCTGTCTTTTCCAAGCCTAAGAGCCTCAGTCAGAGCTATCAGTTTGGCTCTCTGAGCCGAGGTCCCTGCAGGCAAAGCTGCCACCCAAACAGTCTCAGTCTCAGTTACCACAGTCACCCCTGTATACCTCTGTCCATCCTTTATGAAACTGCTGCCATCTGTGAACCAAGTAGCTTCCGTGTCGGAGAGTGGCTGATCGGTCATTTCTGAGCCCATGTACCTGGCTCAGGATCTGCGCACAATCATGCAGGGGCACGTCTAAGTTGGGGTCAGGCAGCAGGGTGGCTGGGTTAAGGGCGGTGCTCAGGAGGAACTGAATTCTCAGAGGGTTAAGAAGTAAGCTCTGATAATGGGTTATTCGGGAATTACTCAACCAGCAGTCCGGTGGCTGCTTAAGAACTCCTTCAATAGCATGAGGAGTAGTGATGTACAGTTCTTGCCCTAATGTCAATTTATCCACATCCGTGACTAGAAGGGCAGTAGCAGCTATAATCCACAGACATGGTGGCCATCCCGCGGCTACTGGATAAAGTTTCTTAGACAAGTATGCCACTGGTCTATTCCAGGGTCCTAAAGTTTGGGTCAGGACTCCTTTGGCTATTCCCTTTTTTTCATCTATGTAGAGGTGGAAAGGCTTGGTAACATCGGGAAGCCCCAAAGCCAGGGCCATCAGGAGGGCTTGCTTAATTTCATTAAAGGCCTTTTCTCTTTCCCCCATCCAAATGAAAGTCTCGTTCTCTTTTGTAGCCTCATAGAGAGGCTTAGCCAATTCAGCAAACCCCGGGATCCAGAGGCAACAAAACCCTGCTGATCCCAGGAACTCTCTCACTGTCTTCTGGAAGTTGGGTACCGGAATTTTCATCACCGTTTCTCTCCTGGCATCAGTGAGCCATCTTTGTCCTTCCTTTAGAATGCACCCTAGGTAAATCACTTCTTGTCGACATATTTGTGCCTTCTTAGCAGATGCCCGATATCCTAGTCTGCCCAGAGTTGCCAATAAGTCCCTAGTTCCTTGCTGACATAGTAGAGCATCATCAGCAGCTATCAAGATGTCATCTACACACTGCAATAAGGTGAGCTGGGGGTGTTCCAGCCTGTACTCACCCAAATCTTCATGAAGTGCCTCATCAAAGAGAGTGGGTGAATTCTTGAATCTCTGAGGCAGGCAAGTCCAGGTCAGTTGTCTGTTGAAACTGATCTCTGGGTCTTGCCATTCAAAGGCGAAGAATGGCTGACTATCCTTGGCTAAGGGCAGGCTAAAGAAGGCGTCCTTTAAATCTAGTAGAGTATACCAGCTCCTGGAGGGTGACAAGGAGCTCAGGAGGGTATAGGGATTGGACACCGTGGGATGGATATCCATGACCCATTTATTTACTTCCCTCAGATCCTACACTGGCTGGTAATCGTTTGAATTTGGCTTCTTTACCAGAAGGAGAGGTGTATTCCATGTGGACTGGCAGGGTACTAGAATGCCCTGGTCTCTTAGCCTCCGGGTGTGTGGGGTAATCCCTGATCTGGCCTCATGTGACATGGGGTACAGCTTCACCCGAGCTGGAAGTGCTCCCGGCTTCAGCTCTACCCAGACAGGAGGCCGGTGGGTTACCAGCCCCATCCCCCGAGTCTCGGCCCATGCCAAGGGAAATTCCCGCAGCCAGACAGAAATCTCTTCCCCTGGCTGTGGACTAAGCCTCTGGTGCAGTCAAAACTCATCCTCCAGTTGCAAGGCCAATGGGGTGGACCCCTTTATCTATTAAATGAACCCCCTTAGGTGAAAAATAAATATGGGCTCCAATCTTGGTGAGTAAGTCTCTATCCAAGAGGGGGTAGGGGCAACCAGGCATGACTAAGAAGGAGTAGAACACCCAGCCCATGCCTTCTTCAGGTGGTCCATGAATATTGATTCATGCTCCCTGTACCCAGGACTTTTTGTTTGATAATTTCCCTTGGGTCTCGGATAACGCTGAATGTTGAGCACCCATGTCTACATGGAAATTCACAGGAGTCCCCTCCACTCTGAGAATTACCCTGGGCTTGGGGAGGGGGTCTGAACCCTGTCCTCCCTAGTCGGTCAATTCCCTGAGCTCCAGGACTTGTATTCCTTCACAGACCCATTCCTGCCCAGCTGGTCTTTCTGAACATTCCTTTCTCCAATGGCCCATTTTCTTACAATAGGCACAATGATTTCTCTGCAAGTTTGGTCGCCCTTCTTGGCATTTCCTACCTTGTTCAGCAGATAGGCTTCGCAGCTGGCCTTCTCTTTCACCCAGGGACCTGGTTGACGTGGCCAGGAGAATCTTGGCAAAGTCGTGGGTCTTCTTGGTGCTGGCAGTGGCGGCGACCTGGGCCTGTTTGTCCTTGGGACTCTCTCAGTGATTGTAAACCACCAGAAGTTCTGGCAATGTTTCATCAGCCAGCCTGTCCAATTTCTGCAATTTGCACCTAATATCCGGTGCTGACTGTTTCACGAATGCCAGGATCACTGCATTCTTATTCTCAGGTGCCTCTGGGTCTATCGGGGCATAGGTGTGGAATGCCTCAAGGATCCTTTCTAGAAATGCTGTGGGAGATTCTGACTTCCCCTGCTGCACATCACTAATCTTGGCCAAATTGGTCAGGTGCCTTGCGGCCATCTGGAGACCCCCCATTAGAGTCTGGTGGTAGACCTGAAGCCTCTCCCTACCTTCAGCCATATTGAAGTCCCAATGCGGCCTAACCAGGGGGAAAGCCTCATCAATCAGGGCCTGGTTGGTGGTAGGATTCCCATCCACCCCAGGGACCAGCTTGCGGGCTTCAATCTGGAGCCAGTCTCTTTCCTCAGTGGTGAACAGGACCTGCAAAAGCTTCTGAATATCATCCCACATGGGCTGGTGGGTGAACAGGACAGATTCTAACAAATCAATTAGACCTTGAGGCTTTTCAGAAAATTTAGCTGTTTGTAACTTCCAATTATAAAGGTCGCTAATTGCAAATGGCCAATACTGCATCTGTTGGTTCCCCACTTCAGTGAGGGGCCCCACAGCCCAGAGGGGGAGGATAGTAGAGCCTGCTACCGGCCATGGCTGCCCCCTTTGGACTCTCCTCCATGTCTGGGGAGGGTGTCCTTCCACCTCCCAGGTTGGGGCTACCTCCACCTCCCTGGGAGCATTCTGGGGTTCTGCTTGTGGAACAGGCTGATAAGGGGAGGGTGGCTCAAACAGGAGTTCTTCCCCTGTACCTCCCTGTAGGATAGGGTAGAGGGGCGCAGATGGTTTAGTTTCATTTCTCTGCCACTGATCTCATGCAGGGCAAGGACAGTCAGCTTTGGGCCAGTGGGGGGAGGAGGAAGGAATGGCTTTAGCCACTTTGGAGTCTCCTCCACCATAACCTGCCAGGTCGTGATGTAAGGAACCTGGCCAGGGTGGTCTGGATGGCCATAAATTATATCCTTTACTCTGTAGATGGTAGGCAGGTCAAACGTTCCCTCCTTGAGCCAGCCAGCTCCAAAGGTCAGCCATTCACTCCTGCAAAACACAAAGAGCTTCCTTTTCTTTACTCCTAACCCCAGGCTATCTGCCTGGGCTTTGAATTCCAAGAAGTGATCCTGGAAAAGGCTGAGAGGGGTTACTTGGTTCTGTCTCATCTCTTCCAACACAGTAAGAGTCACAAACAAAACAGAAAGCACAGACACACACAGAAATAACACAAGGTTAATTGGCGCCTTACACTGAAAATAGGATGATGGCTTCTTGCCTCCTGGCAGGTATGACCCGCTCCATCCTTCCAAGTCTACCAAGGGAATCCAATCCCTATCAAGTCAGTCCGGGACGTCTCCCGAGTCTCACGGCTTGGGGCCTTCCAGCGCATCCACCTAGACCTCCAACAGGCAATCTCAGAGCTGGACCCAAAACCCAAAAGTGCGCAAAGACTAAAGACACAAAGACAAAAGACACTCACCGATCAGATCAGGCAGACTCTGTGCTTGGGGTCCAGTGGTGGTGGTGGTGGGGTCTTGGGGATCCCGGACATACCCCCAAATGTTGTGCCCAGAGAATGGGTCCCCAAGAATTACCACAGAGTCCAGAGGGCATGCAAGAACAAAGAGTCTTTATTCAGGCTTAAGCTCAGACTCCCAGACCAAACCAACGTGGTGGATCCAACTGAGAGCTATGGGTGTGCGGGTTTCACGGAGTGCCAGCTGCTGGGCATGGCACCGGTCTCCCTCACGCCACTGGGGGGATGTGGGGCAGGTCGCGCACCATGTCTGCTGAGACTCTCCGCTACCGGGCCTGGTGGCTCTCGAGGACCGCTGTCAGCTACCCGGTCGGGTTCCATCCCAATCTACCGAGCACTCCCTCTGGGTTCGAGATCCGTCAGCTGCCGGGTCACGAGGGGAGGTGCGGGACGGCAAAAGCAGGGTCTTCATGAGTCAATGATGGAAGGATAGCCCCCCCCCGGGGAGACTGGATCACAGGATTTAGTGTTACAGCTTCAGACAAGTGACTCAGCTCAGATCTCAGTGATTCAGCTCCAGCTTTATTGGGGTAAAACTAGGATTATTTATAGTGTGGAGACAGTAGAAAAAGCCTTAGCTGATAGGTGCTCCTGGAATGCTTCATTTACATAGGGCGGTGGGCTTCTATCAGGCTATCAGACAATGCCTGATTAAAACCTGGTAGTTTCTGTGCCGGAGGGCATGTATCTGTGACGGGCATTTCAAAAGTAAGTCAGGGAGGAGAGCAGAAGGCGCCCCGCTGAGAAGGGGAGTCTCCCCATTTGCGCCGAGCCGGCTTGTGGCTATCCGGACATGGGGAGACTGCTACCCTAAACAGCAGGGGTCCCCAACAGAGAGCCCCAATCGCAGGGGGAAGAAGCTTTTTATAGGTTTTAGACAAAGGGAGGAGGGGAATAACAGAGTCACATCTTGATTGGTTCAAGGAGCCCGCACGCACCAACATACTTTAAATTGATTGAATGATCCAGGTTCTGAGCACAGGGAAGTTTCCAATTGGCGGGGACTGCCTTCAGGGCTTTGGAATGTGCTGGCTGTTATTGGTGGGGCCAGAGTTTCTGTTTTTGCCTTATAAGGATTTTACTTGCCCGGGCTTGTTTAATCTATGGTTTTCTGGGAGGGAGAATGGCAACATGTTGTAGGACCCCCAACCTGGGGTACCCACCATCCACGGGAGGCCATGCCCCAATAACTCAGTCCTCAGACCAGGAGATGCAACAAGCAAGAGGATTTAATCATTTGTGCAGACAGGCTCCTGCCTCACTTGGAGAGAGCAGCAGCCCAGAGCTCAGCTTACAAGCTTCTTTTAAAGGCAAAAACCACAAACCACAAGTGGTAGAAGTGGGACGGAGAGCAGTAGTAGTGGGAGGGGGAAGTTTTGGGTGATTTTCAGCTTGAGCATGGAGCACGAAAAGGTCAGTTTTCTCAGCAGTTAGAATTTTACATCTTACTTCCTTGTACAGTTTCCAAGAATATTCTTCTTTTGGTCTGGGGAGACTTGGTTTGATTTCGTCAATGTCTGGGCATGCCTGGGCTTTTCTAGTCATAGTCCGCAGTCTAGGGCAAGGGAAACTTACAGTTTCCAAGACTAGAGGCTTGAGACTGGAAAAAGGCATTTTTGAAACCAAAGCCAGCATGACTTGGGCCCTTCACACACACACACACACACACACACACACACACACACACACACACATATATATATTTTTTGGTCTTTTTGAAACAGGGTCTCCCTATAGTCCCAGCTGGCCTCAAACTCACTATGTAGACCAGGCTGGCCTCCAACTCAGAGATCCATCTGCCTCTGCCTGCCAAGTGCTGGTACTGAAGGGGTGTGCCACCACACCTGGCTACAAAAATATTTTTTAAAAAAGAAGAAGAAAAGAGACCTGAGCTGACACAGTTGCTCTGTCCTGTCATGTGATGTTCTCTGCCATGTTATCTCTCATGTTATGTTATGTTAAGGCCCACATCAGTGGATGAACAGATAAAGATATCATGGTATTGGACTTCGCAGCCTCCAGAACTGTGAGAAATGAATTTCTCTTTTTTTAAAAAACATTTTTGTAAATTACCAAGTTTTGGGGCCAGTGAGATGGCTTGGTAGGTAAAGGAACTTGGTGCCAGGCCTGATAACCTGAGTTCAATCCCTGCGACCTACAAGGTGGAAAGAGACAACTGACTCCCAAAAGTTGTCTTCTAACTTCCACATGTGTGCTCTGGTTCATGTGCATCGCCCTCCCCGCCAACAATAAATAAACATTAAAAAGTTACAAGTTCCTAGTATTTTGTTATAGCAACAGAAAATAGACAAAGTCACACAAAGTCCAGAATACACTCACTCTATGATAATCTTCATTAAATATGGAATCACTGAGGAGATGCACCTCTGGGTATATCTGTGAGGGCTTTTCCAGAGAGGTTTCCCTAAGGAGGAAAGACCCACCTTGAATGTAGGTGATGCTGTCCCATGGACTGGGGTTCTAGGCCGAACAAAGAAGGAAAAAAGAGAAAGTGAACTGAGCACTGACATTCATCCCTCTCTTCTTCCTAATACCCATGTGATATAACCAGCTGCCCCATCCTCTTCTTCCCTGCCTTCCTGCCATGATGGACTGCATCCCCTCAAATATGAGCTAAAAAAAAACCTTTCCTTCTTTAAGTTGCTTCTGTCAGGTAGTTTGTCACAGCAATGGAAAAGTAACTAACACATAACACAGAACTACCCAAAATGTAAAGAAAGAGGAAAAACAAAGTAGGTTTATCAGAGCAGTCAGTTTATAGAGACAGTCCTTCAAAACGACATGGATATTGGAGTCAGTAAACAAGGACTTAGCATATAAAGATGCAAAGAAAAATATGTTATAATAAAGGAAAAAGATAGTCATAATACACAAAGAGATAGAAACAATAACCATATTCAGATCCGAAGATAAGCCTACTGCTGCTGGGGTTTTCACCCCAACCCCACAGATATGTTCTCTGGTGGAAACACACCACAAATGACACTTTGGTGCACCTAACCTGGAAGAATTGACAAGTTTGATAGAACAAGTCTCCCCAGATATCAGAGATAATTCCACACAGTTCAATTTTGCAATTTTTTTTTGTTCATTTATTTGTTGCTTTAAGAATTTTAAAAAATTTATCATTTTTATTTTGTGTGTACGACTGTATTGCATGTAAGTGTACCTGTGTTGTGCAGTGGCAGATGAAGTCAGAGGAGAGCATCAAATCCCTTGGAACTGGTGTTTTGGATGGTTATTAGCTTCCATGTGGATGCTGGGAATCAAACCCAGGTCCTCTGCAAGAGCAACCAGTGCTCTTAACTGCTGAGCCATCTCTCCAGTTTTTTTTTTTTTTTTGAGGTAGGGTTTCATATAACCCAGGTAGGCCTTGAACTGGCTATGTAGCAATCTTAGTTAATTTTTCTGTTGCTATGATAAAATATCCCAACAAAAGCAATTTAGGAAGGAAGGATTAAATTTGGCTCACAGGTCAAGGTTACAGTTCATCTTGGCAAGGAAGTCAAGGCAGGAAGAGCTTGAAGCAGTTGGCCATATCACATCCACAATCAGGAAGCAGAGATAGGGGAATGCTATGCTCAGCTAGCTTTCTCCTTTACATACAGTCCAGGACTTAAGCACAGGGAACTGTGGCCCATTTTTAGTGTGGGCCTTCCTAAGTCAACTAATCTAAGCAACATAATTTCTCACAGGCTTGCCCAGAGGCTAAACAATCCCTCACAGGTGTGCCTTGAGGGATCTCATTAAGTTGACAGTTGAGATTAATTTCACAGTGCAGGATGACCTTTGATAGGTAGAGAGCGGGCGGGAGCGAGCGGCTCGGTTGGAGGAAGGCACCGAGGCACAGATGGAATTCTCAGCGGAATACAGATTTATTTCACATGGGGCACCTTTCCCTCAGGGAAGGGAAAGATGTCAGCGAAGGGAAAGATGTCAGGGAAGGGAAGGGAAGGGAAGGGAAGGGAAAGATGTCAGCCCATGGGCTGTGAGCTGGGACTTTATATATGGGGGCTTTAGGGTGTAGAAGGGAGGAATGTTTGGGGGAGAAATCAGGGAGGGGGAAGCAGGAAAAGCAGGTAGGATTAGTGTCTGGAAGTGTTTACTTTTTCCCTCTTAAGATAAGAGGAAATCTGCTTATCTTATCTTTGGAGGTCAGAGGAAAGGCAGGCTGCTTCTCAGCAGAGTTTGTTCTTCTTGACCTCAAAGGTCAAGGTGCTTATCAGCTAAGATCCCTTTTCCAGGCTCCTAAGTCTGTAGGTCCCTGTTGGGGAGGGGGGGGAGCTGTCCCTCTTCAGATAAGAGAAAAACAGCTTCTAAAATCTCTGGTTATCAGGTAGAATCTGCTTATCCTATCTTTGGAGGTCAGAGGAAAGGCAGGCTGCTTCTCAGCAGAGTTTGTTTCCCTTGACTTCAGAGGTCAAGGTGCTTATCAGCTAAGTTCCCTTTTTCAGGCTCCAAAGTCTGTAGGTCCCTGTTGGGGAGGGGGAGAAGCTGCTGCTGTTTGGAACCCTAACATTCCAGCCTTTTGTGTTATAGGATAGGGGGCGCTGTTGTCATCTTGCTATTTCCTGCTGGACAGGGTCGACATGGGGGGTAGGCTGGTTTAGGAGTCCACTAGGCAACAGGGGTTGTCTCTCTCTGCATCTGAACAGGGTCCTCAATGGTTGACAGGCGTTCGTATACATGTGAAGGGAAGGAAAGTAACAACTGATTAAAATTAGTATGCGTTAGTTTTCGGATCTGGTTCTGAAAACATCTGACAAGGCAAGGAGCAATGGTTAGCATCAAAGTGATAGAAAGCAGGGGGCCCA
>NW_008360324.1:1675956-1677213 GCF_000622305.1 Nannospalax galili | reverse complement strand
GGGAGGGGAGTTGGGCTGGCCCCTGGACTGGAAGGCAAGGGAGGGTATAGTAATGGGAGGGATTAGCATGGAGGTCAAGAAAGGCGTGGATGTGGGGTAGCTCAGACTGCTTGCCAACTCTGGGCTGGACCTGCTTGGATTCCACATCAGGCTGGGCTGAGACTCTGGGCTGGACCTGCCTGGATTCCACATCAGGCTGGAGCATGACCCCCTCATCAGAGGAGTTGGGGCATCCCCCGTTCTCCTCTGGCTCTGAGATCAATAGCATGTCTGCCTGATCTCCATTGAGCCCCAGGATGTCCGGACTAACAAAGAGAGAGAGAGAGAGAGAGAGAGAGAGAGAGAGGGGGAGAGAGAAAGCAGGAAGAGAAAGGTTTGGCTTAGGTCACGTAAAAACAAGAACGAGAAGAATCAGGCACCAAAACAAAAGCGTCCTTTTTTTTGTATTGCTGATTCGAGTTGAATTCCCAAACCCCAGGGCAGCATCCTGCAATCACTGGGGGGGGGGGATATGAGTTGTGCATGTCCCTGCCAGTGACCACAGCATCCTGTAGTCAAAGGCAGGGTGGAACCTCCCACACACCAGTGTGATTTTGAGCGAGAAAATGAGTTAGGAGAGGTTCTGCAATGTGGTACGTGACCAGCCAGTAGGAGAGTGGGTCCGGAGGCCAAGATGGACCGGGAGAGGAGAAGAATGGAGAGGCCTAGATGAAGCTCAGGGTTGCCAGTGAACGGAGGGAGAGGAGAGAGAGAGAGAGAGAGAGAGAAGATGAGATGTTAGGGGAAAGCAAAAGATGGCAGGAGCGAGGAAGGGAAGGGAGCTGAGGTAGGGAAAAGGATTTGAGTGTGACAGGGAGGCAGGTCTGACTCCCAGGTGGGTGTGGACAGACACAGTAACTGTGCCAGGCAGTTCAATGGTCGCAGAAACCAGTGCTGTCCAGTGGCTGTGAGTGAGGTCTGAGAGTGACCGAATTTGATTGGAAGGGAGATGAAAAGAGAACTGGCAGAGAGTAGTGAAGGGGAAAGGGGAGAGAGAGAGAGGGAGAGAGAGGGGGAGAGAGCTGAAAGGAACGGGAGAGGGGAGAGAGATAGAGGGTGGAAGTGTACCTTAATGCCGAATTAGTGGTGTTTGCAGAGGCCAGTAACGACAAGCGAGTCCAAAAGTTTTACGTGCGAGATCCCTTGAAGTAAGAGCCGGGTTTTGGCACCATCTGATAGGTAGAGATCGGGCGGGAGTGAGCGGTGCGGATGGAGGAT
>NW_008360324.1:1669014-1675741 GCF_000622305.1 Nannospalax galili | reverse complement strand
TGTGAGCTGGGACTTTATATATGGGGGCTTTAGGGTGTGGAAGGGGGGAATGTTTGGGGGAGAAATCAGGGAGGGGGAAGCAGGAAAAGCAGGTAGGATTAGGGTCTGGTAGTGTTTACTTTTTCCCTCTTAAGATGAGAGAAAAACAGCTTCTAAAATCTCTGGTTATCAGGTAGAATCTGCTTATTTTTGGAGGTCAGAGGAAAGGCAGGCTGCTTCTCAGCAGAGTTTGTTCTTCTTGACCTCAAAGGTCAAGGTGCTTATCAGCTAAGTTCCCTTTTCCAGGCTCCAAAGTCTGTAGGTCCCTGTTGGGGAGGGGGGGGCTGCTGCTATTTGGAACCCTAACAACCTTGACCTTGATCCTTCAGCCTCCTCCTCCCAAGTGCTGGAATTATAGGAATACAGAACCATGCTCAGCACAGTTTTTTTTTTTATGGCTTTTAAAAGGCATGCTTGTTAGGCTGGCATGGTGGTGGTGGTGCATACCTTTAATCCCAGCACTTGGGAGGCAGAGGCAGGCAGTTCTCTGTGAATTCAAGGCCAGCCTGGTCTACATAGTGAGTTCTGGGCCAGCTGGAGCTACAGGGAGACCCTGTCTTAAAAAGATTAAAAAAAAAAAAAGATATAGCTATTAAGTTTAGGAGATTGGCAGGAGATAGAAATTCTGTGACTGGGTAGTCACAGAAGTTCCAAACAGATGATTTGGACACAGCAATCACCCTTTCAAATCAGGCACTATCTCCTTTAGGTCATGTGAGACCACATTAAATTCTATACTCAAATATTTATTATGTTCTATAAACTTTTAATTTTATTTTTCCAGTTATGTAAAATAAACTTACTTATTCTTTTAATAAAAATATTTTATTTATTTTATATGTATGACTGTATTGCCTGCATGTATGTAAGTGCACCTGAGTGGTGCAATGCAGAGGTCAGAAGACAGAGTTGGATCCCCTGGAACTTGTACCTGGCTTGTCTGTAAGAGCAGCCACTGCTTTCTTTCTTTCTTTCTTTTTTTTTTTTTTTTGGTTTTTTTGAGACAGGGTCTCCTGTAGCCCCACCTGGCCTGAACTCGCTATGTAGACCAGGCTGGCCTTGAACTCAGAGATCCACCAGCCTCTGCCTCCTGTGTGCTGGGATTAAAGGCATGGACCGCCACACCTGGCTGAGCAGCCACTGTTCTTAAGTGTTGAACCATCTCTCCAGCCCACTTACTCTTTGTCCTTCCCTGATTTTTTTTTTTAAAAACAATAAGTCTTCAGATTCTAAACAACTTGTAATGTATCTATATTTAGGAGTTGGCTGTATTATGCTATGAATATTAGTAGGAAGTCTGTTTCAAATCCTTTTTAAATTTTATTTATTTTAATTTTATGTGTATGAGAGTATTGCCTGCATGTATATAGGTACAGCTGTGTTGTACAATGTCCTAAGAGGACAGAAGATGTCAGATTCCCTGGAGCTGAAGTTACAGACGCTTATTAGCCACCATGTTGGTGCTGGGATTCGAACCCAGGTCTTCTGCAAGAACAGCCAGCGAACTGTCCCATCCCTCAAATCCTTCTATAAAATACAAAGAAAAGTGTTTTCTATAAAGTTGCATTGTGAAAAATATGTATACAATCAGAAAAAATTCAATAACACAATTTACATTCTAGAACTGAAAAATGCAATCTATAAAATCAAAGAATTGCACAACTGTGGTGGTTCATACCTGTGATCCCAGCACTCAGGAGGCTGAGGCAGGAGGATCTGCAGCGAGACCTTGTCTCAGAGACAAACCATCACCAACAAAAAATGAGTGTGGTGGCACTTACCTGAGATCTCAGCACTTGGCAGGTGGAGAAGGAAGATCAAGAGTTCAAGGATACCCTCAGCTACATAGAGGCCAGTCTGGGCTGCATGAGACCCTGTTTCAAAAGGGAAAAAAAAAAGAATGACTACAAGGGCTTAGTAGAAGGACAGAAATGGCAGGAAGAACCCATGAACTTGAAAACAGAGAAATCAAAATAATCCTAGCTGATGAACAGAGGACAACATTGTTTTAAAAATTATTTTATCATTTTTATTTTATGTGTATGAGTGTTATGCCTGCATGTAAGTAAGTGCACCTGTGTCGTGCAATGCCCGTGGAGGATAGAAGAGGCCATTGGATCCCCTGGAACTGGAGTCACCCATGTGGGTGCTGGGTCTTCTGCAAGAACAGTGTTCTTAACCGCTGAGCCATCTCTCCAGCCCCACTTTTTTTTTTAAAGGAACAGAAACTCAGGGATTTGCTGAATACTGTTGGATAATATAGGAAACTTGAATATATATGTTCCTGTGATTTTAAAAGGGGATGGGGAGAGAATTATGCAGAAGAAATGATGGTTGAATTCCATATTATAGAGCTATGGGCACATCCATGTTTACTGAGGCATTATTCACAATAGCCAAGATATGGAATCAGCCCAGAGATCCACCAACAGATGTGTGAATAAGGGAAACGTGGGACATAGCCACAGTGGAATTTTATTTGATCAAGAAACAGAATGAATCATTTGTAGGAAATGGACAGAAATGGAGATCATCATGTTAAGCAAAATCAGCTGGACTCAGAAATATCACTCCTTTTCTGTCCTTGGAGGACTCTATTTAAAAAAGGAGACTGGCCGGGTGTGGTGGCGCACGCCTTTAATCCCAGCACTCGGGAGGCAGAGCCAGGCGGATCTCTGTGAGTTCAAGGCCAGCCTGGTCTACATAGTGAGTTCCAGGACAGCTGGGGCTATAGGGAGACCCTGTCTCAAAAAGACCAAAAAAAAAAAGGAGACTGGAGAGTTGGCTCAGTGGTTGAGAGCACTCACTGCTCTTCCAGAGGACCCAAATTCAGTTCCCAGCAATCATATTGGGCAGCTCATACCTGCTTGTAACTCCAGCTCCAGGGGATCTGACAGCCTTTTCTGGCCTTCTACGGCACTCTTATACATGTGGCAGACAGACACGTATACATAAATAAAAATAAAATAAGTCTTGAAGGAGGAGGAAGAAGAGAAAGAGGAGGGGAAGGGGGAGGAGGAGGAGAGAGACATGGAAGCCAAAGGGAGACTAATTGGTAGGGGAAGGGAACCTAGGAGGGGGAGTGAGAAGAGAGGGTAAAGGGGCCGTGAATAGGAGCACAGTACAATAATACAAACACATGAGAATGTCATAATGAAAGCCATTGCTTTGTATGCTATCTAGAAAAATAAAAAATAAAAAAGTGGCTGAACTTTTCCTAACTTTGGTGAGAGGAATGTTTTCAGATGACAAGAAACTCAGTAAAGCCAGGCATGGTGGCTCATGCCTTTAATCCCAGCACTTGGGAGGCAGAGGCAGGTGGATCTCTGTGAGTTCAAGGCCAGCCTGGTCTACATAGTGAGTTCCAGGACAGCTGGGGCTATAGGGAGACCCTGTCTCAAAAAGACCAAAAAAAAAGGAAACTCAGTAAAACCAAAGCAAAAATGAAAATTAAATATAATCAACTGGGGCTGGAGAGATGACTCAGTGATTAAGAGCACTGACTATTCTTGCAGAAGTTATGGGTTTGGTACTTAGCATTCACATGACAGTAAACAACTGTCTGTAACTCCAGCTCCAGGGGATCCAACACCCTCTGGTTCTCATTGGGCATTGCAAGACATGGGTGCATTTGCATATATGCAGGCAAAGCACTCATACACATTAAAAAAAAAATATATATGTATAGTGAACTGCCAAAGATAAAGGAGAGATCTTTAAAGCTTCCATAGAGAACCAGGGGTTTAGCTCAGTGGTAAAGAGCTTGCCTAGCATGTGCAAGCCCTGGGTTCAAACTCCAACACCAAAAATGGACAAATGCATGCGTGAGGTCCCTCGAAAGGAGCTAGAGAAAAAGGACACACCACATAGAGACAACATTTTGATATCAGTGTTTCTTATCAGAAACAATACAGACCAGAAGGCAACATCTTTAAAATGCTCTCCAAAGAGCTAGTTATCTAAGTACTTGTTATTCAAGCACTTGGGAGCAGAGGCAGGTGAATCATGAGTTTGAGTTCAGCTGAGGCCACATAGTGAGACCCTATTTAAAAAAAGAAAAAGAATATTCTTCCATTTGTTGATGAACCAAGACAATTTTTAAGACAATTTTCTTTTTTTTAAAAAATTTAATTATTATTTTTATTTTATGTGCATGAGTGTATTGCCTGCATGCATGTGAGTGCACCCCTGTCGTGCAATGCCGGGAGATCAGAAGAGGGCTTCGGATTCCCCTGGAACTGGAGTCAAGGACACTTCCCAGTTGCCATGTGGATGCTGGGAATTGAACCTGGGTCCTCTGCAAGAGCAGTCAGTGCTCTTAACTGCTGAGCCATCTCTCCAGCCCCTCAAGACAACTTTCTTATAAAAGAAAATGGATTTTGTCATTAGCAGACTTCATTCGACGTGCTGGAGAAACATCTGCAGGATGATGGCCCATGAGCCAGATGGACCAGCAGAGCCACTGGCTGATAAAGAGAAATGATAGGTTTGTAGGTCAATATAAAATGCACTTTAAAAAATATTTTACTCTTTAATTCCAGCACTCGGGAAGCAGAGGCAGGCAGATCTTTGTGAGTTCAAGGCCAGCCTGGTCTACATAGTGAGTTCAGGTCAGCTGGGACTACAGGGAGACCTTGTCTCAAAAAGACAAAAAAAACGTTTTTTACTATTTTAATTTTTTGTATTTGAGTGTATTGCCTGAATGTATGTAAGTGTACCCATGCCATGCCATGCCTTCAGAGGTCAGAAGAGGGTGTGGAATCCCCTAGAACTATAGTTACAGACAGGTGTTAGCTGCCATATGGGTGCTGGGATTCGAACCCATGTCTTCTGCAAGAGCAGCCAGGGCTCTTAACTGCTGAGCCATCTCTCCAGCCCTGAAATACACATTTTTTAAGGCTTATTTTTATGTGTGTGTGTGTGTGTGTGTGTGTGTGTGTGTGTATGTCACATGTGTGCAGGTGCCCTTGGAGGCCAGAATTGTTTGGATCCCCTGGAGCTGGAGTTACAGGCTGTTGTGAGCCACTGGACATGGGTGCTGGGATTTGGCCTTGAATCCTCTGGAAGGGCAGCAAATCCTTTTAAATGAGAAATTACCTCTCCAGTGTTGCACTTTTCTTCTTAAAGTTTTAAAAAATGGGTATAATCATTTAAGGACAACCTGTAACACTGTATTGTGTGGTTTATAATATAGGTGGATGTAACCTAGGTGGTATGTACAGCCTAGGGTATGAGGAACATGAGGTTCCTTCATGTTACCTGCAGAGCTACAATATGCCCACTGTGAAGACTGGAGGCCAAGGATGTGTAATGTAATCCTGCTCAGTGGCTCTCCAAAGAGCAGTGTCTCTCCGTGTGTGGTCTGGGAGGCCTTAGAAGTCTTTAAGAACCTTTTCATAGTTCAAAACAACGTCCAAAGAAGTCCCTCAAACCAAACCAATATACTATTTGCTTTTCTCCTTCCGTCATGAGTACACAATGGAGCATACTAGAGGTCACAGGATGTGGAATGACTCAGCTCCAGATAACTAAGGGAATGCATGCTGTGTATCTTTGTGTTTAAAATTTTTCCATTTTAATCTCTAATACAGTGACTATTATTAGATATAACTTACATGAACAAAAGCTCTTTGAGATTCTCAGTCATTTTTAAGGATATGAAGTTTGAGAACAGCTGTCCTAACTACAGCAAAGGGTCTGAGGATAGGAAGGCCGTAAAGCTAAAAGGCTGCTATGTAAGTAAACACCACTTCTGAACCTGCAACTGGTTTAGTTTGAGGGACTTGTTTCTGATAGGGTCACTGTATTATTACTTTTCTTCTAACTGTGACCAAATACCTGACAAAAATGAACTTAAGGGAAGAAGGGGTTATTTTGGCTCACAGTCCAGAGGAATGAAGTCCATCATGGCAGGGAAGGTCTAGTGGCAGGAGTGGCTTGGTCTTGTGACATCTAGGATGGATGCTGATAGGGGAATATCTGCCTTTTTCCTTTCTCCCTTTTTATAGTCTCTGAGGCCCCAGCCCTCAGGAAAATGCCATCCACATTCAGGGTGGCTCTTCCTTCTTTGATTAATCCTCTCTGGTAATGCTCTCACAGACACACCCGGAGGTGCATCTCTCTGTGGGCTAATGTTGACCATCAACTTCACAGCATAGAGAACTGTTTAGGAGACAAGCCTCTGGACAGGCTCATAAGGGATCATCTAGATTAAGGTTAATCTCTGAGAATGTAAAGGATTATCTGGATTACATTAATTGATGTGGGAAGACCCATCTTGGGTCTGTGGGCAGGGCAGTTCCCTGGACTTGATTCTGGACTATATAAAAAGGAGAGATGTTGAGCTGAGCACAACGTTCATCACTCTCTGCTTCCTGATTGTGGATGCAATGTGACCAGCTGCTTCAAGTCCCTGCTGCCTGACTCCCCTGCCATGATGAATCTTGAATTGTGAACCAGAATAAATCTCCTTTAAGTTACTTTATCAGGACATTTGACATCGAAACATGCCAATTAGAGGAAGCAAGCCAGGTGTGGTAAGGTACAAAATTCTAAATGCTCTATGTTCACAAATAGTAAACATTCATGAAACACGCTAAAATAACTGAGTCACGTTAGAGTTTGTGCATAGAGGAAATATACAGAGAGCTGGTCACGTTGCATCCACAATGAATATACACATGAATAT